>NW_017728949.1:44017812-44028447 GCF_001723895.1 Crocodylus porosus
TCCCTCCAGCCACCCCTGAGGCCCCTGAACCCTGCCAGGGCTGGCCCCTCCCTCACCAACCCCCCGACACCCCGACCCCTGCTGCAGCCAGTCCCTCCCCCCACCAGGCCCCCCGCAAGGCCCCTGAACCCTGCCCTGGCTGGCCGCATTCCCCAAGCTCCCTCAATCCCTGTCCCCCCCATAGTTTTAAAAAACAAAACAAAAAAAAATCCAGCACTTACCTGCCGTCTGGCTGCTGTCTGGCATACAGTGCTGGGCAGGGTGACAGCCCCAGCAGCCGCAGCCCAGGCCTTGCTGCCCCCCCCCCCACTGCCTTGTGCTGCCATGGGGGGCTCTGCCAGGAGTCCCTGAAGCTCCCCCCACCCCTGCTTCTAAGCTAAATAGAGGCTTTTTTTTCCATATTTTTTTGGTTTGGTTTTTTCTTTTTTTAAAGTGATGGTGTCTTGGGTTGTGGGGGTAGCCTTGGGGGCCTGGGGGTTCAAGTTGGGAGGTGAGGCTGGGTGGGGCAGCCATTGGGAGTCTGGGGGAGCAGGGGGTGGGGCAGCCATTGGGGTGGCTGCAGCAGCTGGTGGGGGATGGGATCAGGTGGGACAGCAATCGGGCAGCTGGGGTGGGGCATGTGGGCCTTGCAGGGGGGGTGGCCCCCATTGGGGGGCCATACCCCTTGTGTGGGGGGCAGGTTCCCTTTTGAGAGGCCAGATCCCTTGTGTGGGGGCCAAATTCCCTGTTGGGGGGGCTGAACGCCTTGTGTCAGGGCTGAGTCCCCTGTTGGGGACTGAATCCCTTGTGTGGGAGCCATCTGTAGGAGAGCAGTAAAATATGTGTTCATGAATTCATGAAACATATTTAGAGTCCACTTTATTATTAGGGTAAGAGACTTGCTTTAACACTGTAGATATATCAATAAAACATTGTCCAACTGATTGCTGTCTCTGTCTTGCTCTCGCTCTCTTTATAGTGGTCTTTTGTTTTACTTATGGAGGAACATGGATTTGGGGGTATTTTACAGAGTGACTTTAGGATTTTTTTATCAGAGATTTTTTCACTTTTCCAATATGGAGCACTAGAATTCCTGCTAGGGAGGCCAGTGGCAGGACCCTGCCTGCTCAGAGCTGGCACCTTGAACCCATCTGGCTGTGGCTGACCTCCTGTACAAATGGGGCCAGGAGGACATTCTTTGACAGTTCAAAGCAGGCCACCACACCTGGAACATCTTCCAGGTGATAGCTGCCCAGATGGCCAGGCAGGGGGCACACATGGCAGTAGTGCCACACAGAGGCCAACCCTGCAACCCCAGTCCACTGGCAGCTGACCCGGAAGGGAAGATGCCTCTACTGGCTGTGCAGTCCCCATCCAGGTCTGGCAGATGCACAGATGGTCACAGCCAGGCAGCAGCCCCCATTGCCAGCCTGCTGCAGTGGGTAGAGGGGGCAGGGAACTCTCAGGGCTGCTTCAGCAGTCCAGCTGGCACAAGGGGTAGTGTCCCCAGGTATCAATTGGCTGGGCCCCAGAAGCTCCTGAGAGCTAGTAGCCCTGAGCTACTTGCTAGGGTGGCTTTTTATACTGCTGGGGCCAGAACAGGGCTGCTTTTTATACTGCTGGGGACACCACAGGTGCTGACCCCGGGCTCTAGCTCTCCCTAGCTGCAGATCCAGGAGGAGCCAGGCAGGGCTATTTTGCTCCAAGTGGCACAATTTGCTCCACAACAAAGTGCATGTCCAAGCACATGTGATGAAGCAAAAATCCCCGGCTCAAATTTGCACTGCTTCTATTTGAGCTGCTGCAAGCACATGTGCTTGCATGTGTGGATGCGCCCAAGGTATGTGTGGGGGGTTTCCAGTCCACCTTCCCCACCCTCCAGCAGTGGATTGCCAACCTCTAGAACAAGCTCCCTCCACTCCCTTCACCCATTCCCATTATGAAAATATGCTAGGAGCAGTGCTAGGTTGTGTCAGCGGATCCCTGCTCCTGGTAAGCACAGACAGAAGTTAATGAAGGTGCTCAACTTTGAAGCACCTTGATCTAAACCCTCATGTAATGAAGTTTCAGATGTTTTGGGGATTGGGCCCTTGTAAAGCACTCTGCAGCCACACACTTGTGTTTGGCCATGGATGTAGAACCCTGTAAACCTCCCACGGAAGATAGAGCATTATTAAGAAAAATTGTCACTTCTGTCTGTGCCTAATATGGCTGCCTTAGAGCAGCCCTGAGTGCATGCACAGTGCCACTCCTAGGGTCTCTGTCTTGGGAGTGCATCCTTGCATGCACTAGCACTGCTTTCCAGGGACCATATGGATTTGGCACATACTGAGTGGGAACCAGTGGACAGGGGTGCTCCATAGCAGCACACTGAGCACAGCATGGAGGCAGTGTAGATATACCTGAAACAAAATAACTACCTTGATGGAAAAACTCTTGTTCAAAAATCTGGGGCAAAGACTACCTTGCAAGCCCTGTAAATTTGGATATCAAACTTCTGCTATTGCTTTTTTTAAGCATAGCTCTGTTTCTGTCTGTACATAGACTTTTTTACACTCCTGATTGAAACTCAATCTGAACCCTCGTTCACCTTTGCAATACAAAGGATTTAAAACCTGGCAAAAAAAGCAGAAGCAGTGAAAATGTAAACACCAGCACTGGGGCTCAGGCAAAATTATAGGCTATGGCCATAATACAGCATTCACTGAGGCATTAGTTACATGTAGGGGTTTCATGCAGGTGCACGTGCACCCCCTGAAAAAAGGCGCCGCCAACACTGCTGGTGGCACCTGAAGGTGGTCACCACTTCCCACCTCCATCCTGTCACTGCCAACACCACCAGCAGTGTCTGTGGGCAGTCTGCAATCGTCGCTGGCCACCACCTCCACTGCTGGCAGTGTCTGCGGGTGGTTGCTGACTGCCAGTCAGCGCTTGCCACTCCTTTCCCCCACCACCAACAGCACTGCAGCTGCCTGTGGGAGCTCACTGCTTTCCACCACCACCCTCCCGCTGCCAACAGCGCCACTGCCACCTTTCAGGAGCTCTGTGTGTCCCGCCAGGCTCCCAGGACATGCAGCGTTCATGCACTGAGGTAGAGATTCATTAAAAAAAAGCCTTAGATCAGACTTAAAAAATGAAACTGATATTTTCTACCTAAATGGAGATATACAGGAAAACATAACACATCATATGCAATAACAAGAACAAACTGTAATATGCCAACAGCAAGCTATGTTTAGAGTGTATGCACTTTATCAAATGCAACCAATTCATTTTTTTGCCTGAGAAATCACAATAATTACATCTGATACACTAACAATGACCTATTATTATTAAATATGCTCATTGTAATGGAAACTCCTATATTATCAGGAAAACTTAGCTTCTTATGCTGACATTTTGAAATTTGACTCCTGGGCTTTTTGCAGTCAACAACCCCATAAGCCTGCACAGTTTCATAGAAATAAATGAGTTCTATGAAGACATTTGAGGGAAACTGGAGTGAAAAAGCAAATTTTGAAATATAAGTCAACAATGACAAAAAAAATGTGTATTATATTCACCCCAAATTTAGTAAGTTGCTTTAGAAGAGCACCTAAAACAGTTGTTTTAAACTAGTCTTCTGTTAACTGCAAATAACAAGAAGTTATCATCTGCAAATTATACTGTATGTGTTGTTAAAGTGCCAACAGGCAGTTACCAATTTCTGTGACTGTGTATATATGTATACCTTCTAAGGGTATATGTCTATGTCCATGTCCTTTTAAAGTTAGTTACAATCATTTCAGTAACTAACTGGGAAAACAGGCATGCAACAACAAGACCTGATAATAGGTACTAACTGTAATAACTATTCGTGTAGAACTAAAGGAATTAAGGATTATTTATTTCCAATAGTGTTGTTATGCAATTAGTATTCTGATGTTTGAGGTTGTGTAAAGTTGTATTGAAACTGCGGGGCATAATAGCTGTTGTTCATTCACAATGAATGTGATAAGCAGTTAAGTTTTGTTTGGCTTAGAAGTCCTAAAGCAATAGGTGTCACAACACAAAAGCACATGGAAGACCAAGAAGTTGAGCTATATGGATTTCACAGACAACAGTATATAAGCACAGAAGTTTGGGTATTACTGGGTGGAAGCACTTATACATAGGTGCTGGCACATGTAATATTTGGACCGTTCACCATGGGCACTTCTATACATACTCCAATGCGTTCTGATTAGAACACACTGGAGCAGACTCAGCTAATCAAGTCTGCTGGAGCATTCTAATCCAAATGCTCCAGTGTGCTGCAGCATCTCATGTATTCAGTGTCCTATGTTTCAAATGGTGATGGAAGTGCTTAACTAAAGCTCATCAAGTGAGTTTTAGTTAAAGCGCCTCCACCACCATTTTGAAATGTGGGATGCTGAATACAAAAGATGCTGAGAGCATTTTAAGTAAAGCAGCTCCCACGAGTCTAAACTGCTGTAGACTGAATCAATCAGCAAGTGAACAGACATTCAGTTTTGACTCCAGAAATGCAGTGATGTGCTTGCCAGTGGCCCTGTCCAGAAGCTAGGGGCATTCGGGCACACCTCCCTGCTCAACTGGAGCAAATAGCTTGGGCCAAGACTAGTCTGCCCACGCTGTGAGAGTGGGTTTGTGGAATAGTGCAAAGCATCCTGGGATGTTTGGGGACTGTGAATTAACTTGAATCTGGAGGGGAACTGAGACAGAATTTCACTGAACCGATTTAACCAAAATAAGTCTGATACTTCATCCATCCAGGTTTATCTTAAACTGGTTTCAGCCATTTTGAAAACTGTGTACTGAATGTGTTTCTGTTGTTACAGATTTGAACTGATTTCCAATCACTTATACCAGTTTATGTGTAATTTTTGTCTCCAGCGACAGTGCCCTAGCATTCTAGGTGGAATGGCCATCTTTTAGGCATTGAAGTGTTGTGGCTCTGACATCAGATGGTAGGAGTGAGCACCTAGTCCAACATGCCTGGGCAGGTGGCAGAAATGGGGGTTGAGTACTTGCACCAATGCTTTGGGGGTTTTAGAGGATGGGTGACCTGTTGCTGGGGATGTTTTTACTTTTCTGCTTTCTCTCCTCTCCTATACTTTAGCTCAATAAACTTCAGTAACCTACAGCTGACCAAAGTAGGGGGGAGAGAAAGAGGGGCAGGTTTAAACCACATGTAAACTGAGCTAAGTGTTACATGTCTCCATACTCTATGAGAATGAAACAGTTAGAAATACCACCGTGGTAGACAGCAAAGGCAAAATAAACCTAAGATTTGCCAAAGGGATGGTTGTAGTGGGATGATGGGAAAGAGCTACAAGGAAAAACTTTTTGGACACAGTGCCAGTTTGCAATATTGACCAACAAAACTCTCTCCTGCTGTTTGTTTCCTGCTGTGTTCAGGGAAATGGGACTTTATATACAGTCTTTAAAAACAAACAAAATTGAACCAATGAAATATGTGACTGCATCATCAATATCTCCTATTAATGGAAAAAAACCTGGAAGACTCCATGTAGTGATTGTTTGGGTCAAAGGGGGCCTAGTACATTTAAACAATAAAAACCCAAAGATCTGAGGAAAAAGAATGGTTTCCTTTGAAAAGGAAATTTTTCAAAGTACACATGATGCTGAAATTTATATTGATTGCTTTGGATATGTACAAATAATTAAAATGTTTCACACCCATCAAGGAAATGCAATTTAGACCAATTATGCATTTTATACTCATTAATTTTATTTCTTGAAGTAACCATTTATTTAAATTTCACAAAATATTACTTCTTTTTTATGGTGCGTTTAATGGACCTTTTTTCCTAAGAAACCCAAAATATTTCCTGTAGGCATTGAGCTGTATTTTGCAATGAAAAACAATTACTTTAAATAAGTCTATGGATTTGCTTAGAAAAATAAAGCTCAAGGCTATGCAAACTTTTCAACTAAATTTTAAGAGTTTTGTAATCAATAGTCTTAAAGGGAAAGCAGTTAGAAAGTTGGGTATAGCTTTCATGCAAGCAGCTGAATCTCTCTCCTTTTAAAAAAAAAAAATAAAGGACACAAATCAGACATACTTCTCCTTATACCAGCAGGTTGGGCTGTAGTCCAGTATGGTTTAGGAATATAAAATACCACTCATCATTGCCCTGTTGAGTGCTGCTAATTTAAATTACAATTTTTAATTTAAAAGAAAAATAAGAATCTAGTTCTTCAACGTCTCTAAGATCGTATGTCCCTGACTCAGCTGGAATGGGATCTACTGTACCACTATTTGCTATTTATACTGTGGTGTCTTTTTCCAAACAGAAGAATTTATGTATCGTGTCATCCATATTTACAACTGCCAGCCAATGAGGGTGGGAAAGAGGATGGAGCAGGGAAATGAGGGGAGCAAAACTTAATACAGGCAGGAGCACCTACTCTTGCGGCTGCTGCTTCCCCGTCCAGCCCTGCGTGTCTCTCCTGAAAGCTGAGATGCGCAGAGCTGATCTCCCTGGTGGTGGCAGCCTGGAGACAAAGTAGGTAAGCTGAGACTTTACAGTGGTTCTCAACCAGGGTGCTACCATGTGCAGGAAAGCTATGGACGGGTTAAAAGGTTGAAAATCATTGACTGAGAGAGACAAAAAGGCTGAAGAGTAGGAGGCAGAAATGAAGAAAGTTTGGAGTCAAAGAGCAGATCAGTGGCAGAGCCAGACCTGTCCCTCCCTCCTGCATCACAGTGCCTAATAAAAATTAGTTAACCAATCTGTAGGAGGGGTTTACTGTTCAAATCTCCTCTCTCATGGATCACACAACTTCATTACACATGCCTATTTGCTTTCTGGGACATAAATATTCTGGTGAATAACTCAAAATTTTATGACTTAAGCAATGTAAAGGAAATTGAGGCCAAATCATCAATCATATCTCCGGCTAACATCAATAGGAGTCATCAGTGCTCAGCACAGTTGTTTTGGATTTGAAACCTAGTGAATCTGAAAGAAGATGAAGGTAACACCACGTTGTGCTACCATAGCAAGTTTTGCCCACCTTCATTCCATATTGTAGTGTTACACTACATTAACTCTGTGGATGTTTTAGTACAGTGCTCATTGCAAACCATTATTCTTTAAAGTCCCTGAGTCTGGAAAATCCTGGGCAAAAAGGAATGTAAAACTGTCAAAGATCTGGCAAGCATGCCCAACAGACACTTCCCAGATTTCTATAATGAGATGCAAATACTAAATCACATGCCCTTTCCTTGATGTGGTTGGGCAGTGTTAGCCCTTCTAACTTTGATTAGTCCTGTTAGCTTTGATCCTCTAAACCAGTGGTGTCCAAAGTGGGGGTGCATGCACCCCAGGGAGTGTGCAAGACAATCTATTGGGGTGCGGGAAAAAAATATTAGAACTTCTATTTATATTTATATATTGGGGGTGCATGCTTAAAAATTTTTTACTGATAGGGGTGCGCGATCAAAAAAGTTTGGAGACCACTGCTCTAAACCAGTGATTCTCAACCAAAGCACCTTGTGGTGACTTGAGATGCATTCAAAGGTGCTGCAGGGTGCCATGAAATGTTAGCATTGTTGGGTGTGCAAAGGCAAGTCACAAGATAAACCCAGAGATTTCAAATAGGAATCCATGGGTGTCTATGGGTGTGTTCGGGGGGGGGGGCATTTTAACTAGAACAGCTTTCATGAGCCACTGTAATTAAAATGTCTGCAGTGTCTCATGTAGTCAGCATCCTGCATTACAAAATGGTGTCTGGGGCACTTTAAAATGCATTCAACAAACTTGAGTTAAAGCGCCCCGCCACCATTTTGCAATGCGGGACACTGAATACACGAGAAGCTGCAGCATGGTGGAGTGTTGTGAGCAGCACGCCCCAGCAGACGCAATTAGCCGAGTCTGCTCTGATGCATTCTAATCAGAGCGCACATGTAAAAGTGCCCCTTGATGTTAATCTCCTCTCCATAGTGTTAAAAATACCCTGACCTGTCGTGATCTGTCTTCTTCACAGCTGAGGATTCCTGTGTTATTTTTCTGTAGTCGAAAAACAAGTGAAAACTACAAGCTGGGATTTCCTGAAGGTGCCTTAAATCTATTGAAGGGTGCTTCAGATGTAGAAAGGTTGAGGACCTCTGCTCTAGGCATACATTCCACCTCAAACCTCGTATCTCTCACCACTCTTGGCAGTGGGAGGGCCCTCAGTCAGTTGCTTCACCTTGAAACTAGTGCTGTCTCCTTAAACCCTCCTCATCTTACATGCTCCTTGGAATGCTGCTAATGATGTGAGCCTTCTTGCATACAGTCCACTTCTCCCAGGGCATGTGAACAGATGTGACAACACATAGACACTTCAGACTACAAAGGATTCTATGCCACCATTGCTCTTTAATTAGTTGCATGAGAAATACACAAATCCAGACCAAAATGAATAAAGCCTGCATAAAATTTCCATTTTCAGTTTCTTCACTACTCTGTCATGTTTTTTGAGCTGAAGATGGGTGACCTTTGGAAGCATCCCTAGTCTTTCCCTCTCTGATCATGGTTTGCCTTTTGAATCAGGGAGTCTTTCAGACTCAGCTTGCTCCCTCTGATCTCCCCCATAGCAGCACCTGGAGCTAAACCCCTTCCCACCTTTGTTATGAAAGCATATCTTAGTTTCTTCTCCTTCCTTAAAGCGTCCTTGTCCTGTCTGAATCTCTTGTGTATATACGTCCCTCCATTGACACTCGGTTTCTTTGTTGTGCTTGCTGCTGGTGGTTTTTTCTACTCTCCATTTCACCAGCCCCCTGCAGACGACAGCATAAGAGCTGTCCAGTTGGGGTACTGTTGTTAAAGTTAACCACTTTCTAGCTACTCTCTCAGAAACATGGGTGGAGCCATGTCAGAAAATAGAGGTTTCACACACAGAGACACATTCAGGGATATAGCAATTTTTACAGTAATGATTTCATGATCTCAGTAAGAATTCATAAATTGTAAACACAGTCACCAAATTGTCACAGAAATTCCTAAGAAATTCCAAGAGAGAGAGAGACATAACAAAACTGCAGAACTACCTTCATTCCAATTTTGCTGTTTCACAAGTCCAAATTTCAAATTATGTAACTATTTGATTTTTTTTCTCCCTAATTTGCAGGTGAAAGAACAGCTTCATTCTCAGCAATGTTCTATTTCAGTACCTTCACTTTCCATTTTCTTTGTCAGCAGTCAGAATATCAATACTGTTGTTTCTAATCATAAAAGTTGTTATAATGTTCTAAACAAAGGACTATTGCTTGTTCTGAACCCAAACAGAAGCAAGCTACACTTAACTGGACCAATTTTTTTTTCTCAACTGCAAAGCTCTAGTATAAAACAGCAACTCTTAATTATTTGTGTCTCATTTTATTTCATGCATCGTGTTGATTAATCTATTTATACAAGAATTCTACTAATGCAAGTCCTAACTGAACATTAAATCCTTCCTATCACGTCTTTAGGCTGTCTCTTTCATCTGGGTGGTTATGAGAAGATGCCAAAACAAAAAAAAAATTACTAAATGAAAAGTAACAGAACAACTAGTCTATCAGAAACTAGATTTACTTTTGACATTTCTTGATTGACGTATTTTTCCATAATGTATTTAACAGACGATGCTTAGCTGGCTGCACATTGTTCGCAGGTCTCATTTGTGATGTTGCTAATACCATAGATACTTAAGTCAAAATAGGTTTATTGGCTAGTCAGTTATTGTATCCAAGTAATTAGAAACTGAAAGGTTTAGCACTGGATTTCTTAAAAGCATTTCAATCATATGTTGCACCTACATAATGAATGCCCAGGCTTCCTATAATTAAAGAGTTGGAAAATGTGCTTTCCTACCTTGGTTTAAAATATTAAAACTTTGCATGATCAAAGCTATGTGTACAACTTGATGTCCTGTATACAGTTATCACTTCACCACTGAAGGCAATCAGTATATAAAGACAAGTAAGGAATTATAGAAAGTTAGGGTTGGAAGGGACCTCAGGTGGTCATCCAATCCATGGATGAGGAGTATGGGGTAGTGGTCAGAGGGTCGGACAAGTTTTGGAATCCTCTTAGCTACATCCCAGATTGAGCCCCTGGGAGGCAGCAGACCTCCCGGGCCAAAAGGTCAGGGTGGTAGATCACTCCCCCTTAAGAGGGAGTTGCCCCCTGCACAAAGCAGCCAAAGCTTTGTCTAGCCGGGTTTTGAAAACCTCCAAGGATGAAGCTGTGGCGGGCCAGTAGGGGGCGCTCCTGCGTTGAGCCACCCACCTCCCTGCGCCCGACCACCTTCCAGGCTCCGAATGCCTCCCTAGGGGCGCCTCATGCTTGGCTGACCCCTCTCCCGGAGCACACTCGCTAGTCTGGGGGTAACGTAGCCGCCACCACCCCTAGAAGGGACTGTCTCGGCCCTGTGTCCTCAAGGAAACACAGGCCTAATAGTCTGACAGTTACTCAACCCGGTACAGGCACTTGGGGCACTTCCCCAGTCAGGGGGCAAAAAGCAAAGTCTCCCTTAGTCTGCTCCCAAAGTCTCCCTTATGTCTCTTAGGCATAATTTAGACCCACCCCTCAATAAGTCTCCCACACCAGTCAAAAAGGAGAACTTTATTGATTACAGGGGTAGGGTAAACTAGGGTACAGGATT
>NW_017728949.1:44028611-44030647 GCF_001723895.1 Crocodylus porosus
AACCTATATAGCCCCTGTGACCTCATTCACCTGGTCCAGTGGAGGTCAGCCCCAGTTGGCTGTCAGCCAACCAATTTGAAATACATCACCTGTTACTAGGCAGATTCCAGCTCCCCAGGTAGATGCCCCTCACCCAGATGGCTGATGCCAGTCACGTAGGCAGAGGGAGCAGGTTTCCCCCCTCCCTCAGGATTGCAGCCAGCTCAGGTTACCTAAAGAGACAGGCTGAGGTGTGACTCCTCTGTGCTGGCCCATCTAATCACATTGTCGCAGGGCAGAGAATTTGGGGAGAAATGAAGGCGGCTTTCTGCCACAGGAGCTTCCACCACCTCTCTGGGTAACCTGTTCCAATGTTTTACTACTCTCACAGTGAGAAAATACTTCCTAATATCTAACCTAATCTTCCCTTCCTGCAACTTCAGACTGTTACTCCTTGTTCTGTCATCTGCCACCACTGAGAACAGTCCAGCTCCATCCTCTTTCAAACCCCACTTCAGGTAGTCGAAGGCTGCTATTAAGTCCTCTCTCAGTCTCCTCTTCCCTAAACTAAATAAGCCCAGTTCCCTCAGTCTTTCCTCATAAGTCATGACCCTCACCATTTTTGTCACCCTCCACTAGACTCTCTCCAATTTGTCCACATCCTTTCTGTGATGGGGTACCCAAAAGTGAACACAGTAGTCCAGATGTAGCCTCACCAGTGCTGAACAGAGCGATATAATCACTTCTCTTGACCTACTGGCAACACACAGTTTCATCAAGTAGATCAAGTCTGACTCCCTGCCATGGGCAGGAAAGAATGCTGGGGTCAAATGAACCCAGCTAGGTGATTATCTAGCCTCCTCTTGAAGACCCCCAGGGTAGGAGCGAGCACCACTTCCCTTGGAAGTTAGTTCCAGATCCTAGCCGCCCTGTGAAGTAACGCCTCCTGATATCTAGTCTGAATCTACTCTCAGTCAACTTATGGCCATTATTCCTTGTTACTCATGGTAACGCTCGGGGGAAGAGGGACTCTCCCATAGCTTGCTGGTCCCCCTTGGCCAGTTTGTAGATGGCCACCAGATCCCCTCTCAGCCTTCTCTTGTGGAGGCTGAACAAGTTTAGGTCCCAAAGCCTCCACTCGCAGGGCCTGCCTTGCTGGCCCCTGATCATGCAAATGGCCTTCCTCTGGACCCTCTCAATGCTGGCTACATCCCTCCTAAAGTGCGGTGCCCAGAATTGGACATAGTACTCCAACTGTTGCCTGACCAATGTCGCATAGAGGGGGAAGATCTCAAGGAGCTGGCTAGCATCATAGCCCAGTCCCTGGCATGGATCTTCGAGAACTCCTGGTGCTCTGGTGAAGTGCCTGAAGATTGGAAGAAGGCCAATGTGGTGCCTATCCTCAAAAAAGGAAGGAAAGTGGATCAGCTAACTACAGGCCCATAAGCCTGACCTCTATCCTGGGGAAGGTCTTAGAAAAGATTATTAAAAAGGCCATTCTCAACAGAGTGGCTGACAGCAACATCCTAAGGGGTAGCCAGCATGGGTTTGTTGCGGGTAGGTCTTTTTTGACCAATCTTATTTCCTTTTACAATCAGGTGACCTATCACCTGGACAAGGGAGAGGAGATTGATGTCATGTATCTTGACTTCATAAAAGCCTTCAATCTGGTATCCCATGATCACCTCTTGGTGAAACTGGCCAACTGCAGCCTCAGGACCACCACGATCCACTTGCTGAGGAATTGGCTCCATGGTTGGACTGAAAGAGTGGTGGTTGATGGAAGTTAATCGTCATGGTGCCCTGTGACCAGTGGGGTTTCCCCAAGGCACTGTCCTTGGACCTATATTGTTCAACATCTTCATTAATGATGTGGACACTGGAGTCAGAAGCAGACTGGCCAAGTTCGCTGATGATACCAAACTCTAGGGTAAAGTATCCACACCTGAGGGCAGGACTGTGATCCAGGCTGACCTTGACAGGCTCAGGAAATGGGCGGATGAGAACCTGATGGTGTTTAACACCAAAAAATGCAAGGTTCTCCACCTTGGGAGGAA
>NW_017728949.1:44032697-44049679 GCF_001723895.1 Crocodylus porosus
TAGTGTCATCTGTGAATGTGAACAAGGTGCTTTTCACTCCCTCATCCAAGTCACTGATGAAGATGTTGAACAGTGCGGGCCTGAGGACCAAGCCCTGGGGGACTCCACTGCCCACATCCCTCCAGGTCGAAAAAGACCCATTCACCACCACTCTCTGGGTGTGGCCCTCCAGCCAATTTGTGACCCACTTAACTGTGAAGGCATCGATGCCACAGTCACCTAATTTCTTAATGAGAATGGGGTGAGAGACAGTGTCGAAGGCTTTCCTAAAGTCCAGAAAGACTATGTCCACCGTGATACCTGCGTTCAAAGATTTTGTGACCTGGTCATAGAAGACCACCAGGTTGGTCTGACAGGACCTGCCTCGAATGAACCCGTGTTGGTTGCCCCTAAGCATAATCTCCCCTGCTGGCCCCTCATGGACATGCTCCAGGATAATTCTCTCAAAAAGCTTACCCAGGACCAAGGTAAGACTAACAGGCCTATAGTTTCCTGGGTCCTCCTTCCTCCCTTTTTTGAAAATGGGAACAACATTGGCCCTTTTCCAGTCCTCTGGCACCTTGCTCATAAAGCTGTGCCAGGGGTCCCGCAGTGACCTCTGCTAATTCCCTCAGTATCTATCAATGCAGTCCAGTATGCTGTTAGCCTTCTTGGCAACAAGGGCACACTGCTGGCTCATATTCAGGTTTTTGCCCACTGTAACCTCAGGTCCTTTTCTACAGAGCTGCTGCCCAGCCAGTCAGCCACCATCCTCTACTGGAGCATGGGTTTGTTCCATCTTAAATACAGGACTTTGCACTTGTCCTTGTCAGACCTCATGAGATTCCCTTTGGCCCAATCCTCCAATTTGTCTAGGTCACTCTGAATCCTAGCTCTACCCTCCAGTATATCTACTACACCCCTGAGCTTGGTGTCATGTGCAAACTTTCTGAGGGTACACTCTATGCCATCTTCCAGGTTGTTGATGAAGACTTTGAATAAAACCAGTCCCAGGACTGACCCCTGGGGCACTCCATCTGATACCAGCTGCCAACTAGACACTGAGCCATTGATTATTACTCTCTAAGCCAAATTCTCCAGCCAGTCTTCTATCCATCTTACAGCCCATTAATCCAGCCTATACTTCATTAGCTTGCCTGTGAGAATGTTGTGGGAGACCGTATCAAAAGCCTTGCTAATATCAAGGTGCACCACATCCACCGGTCTCCCCATATCCACAGAGCCAGTCATCTGGCAATATAGAAGGCATAAAAGGCAATCAGGTTCCTTAGGCATGACTTGCCTCTGGTGAATCCATGCAGACTTTTCTTAATCACCTTTTTCTCCTCCCAGTGCTTAGAAATGTATTCCTTGAAAATCTACTCCATGATTTTTCCAGGAACTAAGGTGAGGCTGACTGGTCTGTAAATACCTGGATCCTCCTTTTTCCATTTCTTAAAGAGAAAGTTGGGCACAACTCTCAGTCTGAGATGCATGGGTGCAAGCCCATTGCATCTCTGAGAGCAGAAGACTCTGGTGGACCTCTCCACTGGACCCCAACCTTAGCTCCCAGTGCAGAACCAGGAGGTAAGTGGGGCCCACAGTGGGAGGGCACTAGTCAGCAGTGAGAGGTAGCTGAGAGGAGCCAAGGATGGTCAGGCTCCTCCTTCCTGGCTCCTACTTAGCCCAGCCCCGTAGGGAGCTGCAGGACTGGAGCTGTGCACAAACAGGTGTGCATGAGTTAATGCAGGAGTTCATGCAAGAGGGTGAGCAGGAGGTGTACAAGCCTCCAGGCAGTGAGCCTGAAGAGTAGGGTCGGCACAGCAGCAGTCCAGACTTCTACCTGTGCAATGGTGGTGACAGGCTGCACCCTGAAGATGACTTCCACATCTTGGACCCCCTCCCCTGGTACCACTGAGGCCTCCACACAGACAGGGCCCCTGGTTCTTGGCTGTGGGGGCTGTCTGGAATGACTGGAGGCACCTGGGGTCAAGAGCAATGACAACTTCCTTTGTGAGGTTTGCTCTGCACTGGAGTCTCTGGAGTGCCGGATGGAGGAGCTCCAGACTTTGGTGCAGAGGCTGCGTGCCATCAGGGATGATGAAGATGAGATCAACTCTTACTGCCAAACTCTTTGCCTGAAGAATAAAAAGGGGAACGCAAGGATGACTGACAGGAAAATGGTGGACAAGAGAAGCTCCCATGAAGAACAGGTAAGGGATGCTTGGATGAAGGTTGCCTCTGGCCCAAGGCACGTTGTGTCAGGGTTACCATCCCTCTGGACCTTCACAACTGGTATGAACTCCTCATAGCACCTGGAGAGCCAGTTGAGCTTCCAGCTTCAGCACTTGGGGAAGAAAGGCATCTTGCAACCACCTCAAGGAAGAAACAAAGAGTGAGTGTCATGGGCTCTTGAGGGGGACCGAGGGAGCAATATACCACCCTGACCCTTTGGCCCATGAGATCTGCTGCCTCCCAGGGGCCTAATCCAGGATGTATCTGAGAGGATCCCGAACCTTGTCAAGCCCTCTGACCACTACCCCACATACTTCATCCATGTAGACACAAATGACATAGCTTGGAGCAATCCCAGCTGGGTTATAAGTGACTACAGGGCTCTGGGGGTGGAGCTCAAGGGATTCAGGGTGCAGCTCTGAGGTCCTTTTTTCTTGATCCTCCCAGTTACGGGTCATAGGCACAGGAGGAAGAGAAGAATTGATAAGGTAAACAGAAGACTGCGGTGCTGATGCCATTGTGAAGGCTTCAGCTTCTTTGACCACAGTCCACACTTGCATGGTAGAGGCATTGGTCTGTTGGGAATAGACAGCCTTCACCTCACTCCAAACTGGAAGAAGCTCATCTAGGCTAGATTGGCTGAGCTACTTGACAGGGATTTAAACTGAGTTTGTTGGGGGATGGGTGTACAACCACCAGTGCTAGCCCACCAAGCATCAACTGCAGAATCAGCAGGTCATGCAGCACAAGGGAATTCACCCCTACCCCAGCCCAGGGGCAGGACCCTTCTAGGAGTGCTGGGAAGCCTAGGGCCTCTGATGGAAACCTTATTTGCCTATACACAAATGCCAGGAGCCTGGGGAACAAACAGGAGGAATTGGCCCTTCTGCTGCACAAAAATCAATATGATCTCATAGGAATAAGGGAGACTTGGTGGGACTCTACCTATGACTGGACCACAGGTATAGATGGCTATATCTTGTACAGAAGGGATCATGTAGAAAGGGCAGGGGTGTAGCTCTCTATGTGAAGAAACAGTACACTTTCCTACAAGTGGAGATTGGCACCCAAGACGGGAGACTTGAGACCCTCTGGGTTAGATTACAGGGGAACACGGTGAAGGGGATATAAAGGTAGGAGTCTACTACAGACTTCCTAACTAAGAAGATGATCTTGACCTTGCATTTTCTAGGGAACTGGCAAAGGTGGTACACTCTTGGGGTATGGTTGTCATGGATGACTTCAACTACCCTGACATCTCATGGGAGGAGCACTCTGCCAAATCTGATTACTCATGTAGCTTTCTCACTTGCATTGATGAACTCTACTTGTCTCAAAAAGTCTATAGGCAAACAAGAGGTAAGGCACTCCTGGATCTGGTACTAGCCAAAGGGGAGGATCTAGTGAGTGGCCTGAGAATCAAAAGGAAGCTGGGAGACAGTGATCATGAGCTGATCACTTTCTCTATCCATTGCAAAGCTAGCAAATCAGTCAGCAATGCAGAAATCCTTGATTTTAGGAAGGCCAACTTCCCCAACCTCAGGAGGTTGGTTGATGAGGCCCTGAGTAACTATGATTCGATAGAGAGGTGTGTCCATGACGAGTGGTCACTTCTTAAGGGTGCAATCCTCAAAGCACAAGGAAAGTCTATCCCAGCCCACAGGAAAGGTAGCAAAAAGGCTGGGCAATCCCCATGGCTAAATAGGGGATTCATGGACCTCCTATATCTGAAAAGAGAAGCCTATAGGAGATGAAATTCAGGAAATATCACCACAGAGGAGTATTCAGCACTGACCTGAACTGGTAGGGAGCAAACTAGGAAAGCCAAAGCTGAAATCAAACTCAAGCTGGCTACAGGAATTAAGGACAACAAAAAGTCCTTCTTCAAATACATAGGTAGTCAGAAGAAAAACAAGGGCAACAAAATGGGGCAGCTGACAACTGACTCCCAGGAAAAAGCTAATATCCCCAATGATCCTCTTGGGCTGGTGGAAGACAGCCTAACAAGATGCAGGATTACCAGGGTATGGGTGAACACACACCCATCATTGGGGAAGATCTCATGAGGGAGCACCTTGAGTGGCTAAAGGAACTGGCTGACATAATAGTCTGGCCAATGGTGAGGATATTTGAGAACTTGTGGCACTTGGGAGAGGTTCCTGAAGATTGGAAGAGGTGCCTATCTTCAAGAAAGGGAGGAAAGAAGATCCAGGGAACTACAAGCCAATCAGTTTGACCTCAATCCCTGGTAAGATATTGGAAAAAAAAAAAATCAAAGAAACCATTAACAACAGGCTAACAGAATGCAACATTCTGTGAGATAGCCAACATGACTTCATTGCTGGTAGATCTTGCTTGACCAATTTCATTTCCTTCTATGACCAGGTGACACATCATCTGGACAAGAGAGAAGAGGTTGATATAATTTTTTGGACTTCAAAAAAGCCTTTGACTTGGTTTCCCATTAAGTCCTCATGGGAAAACTGGGGAACTGCAGCCTCAACAACCTTAAAGTCTGATGGCTGGGGAACTGGCTCAGTGGTTGGACCCAGAGAGTGATAGTCAATGAAACCATGTAAGCATGGCATATGGTAACCAGTGGCATCCCCAAGGGCTCCATTCTTGGATCAGTACTCTTTACTATATTTATAAATGATCTGGATTTAGGTATCAGAAGTGGACTGGCTAAATTCACTGATGGCACCAAATTATGGGAAAGTGTGTTCACACTAAAGGATAGGCTGTGATTCAGGCCGACCTGGACAGGCTCACAAGGTGGATGGGTCAAAACCTGATGACATTCAACACAGAGAAATGCAAGGTGCTCCACCTCGGGGGGCGGGAGGGGAAATCCACATCATACTTACAGTCTACTGAGTGCTACACTCACTAGCACCACAACCGAAAGAGACCACATACATGATTAGAGGACAAGAGAACAGGCCTTACAAGGAGAGGCTGAAAGGCAAGGGACTCTTCAGCCTGGAGAAGCAAAGGCTCAGGGGGGATTTGGTGGCTGCCTATAAGTATATAAGGGGTGTCCATTAGGAACTGGAAGAACATCTGTTCACCAGGGCACCCCAAGGGAAGACAAGGTCTAGCAGTTACAAACTCCGAGAAGACTGTTTTAGGCTGGACATAAGAAAAATCTTCTTTACTATCTGTGTCTCCAGAGTCTGGAATAGACTCCCCACAGAAGTGGTGCAAGCATCTACTCTGGACACTTTCAAGAAACACTTCAATGCCTATCTTGCTGGGATCATTTGACCCCAGCTGACTTCCTGCCCCTTGGACAGGGGGCTGGACCCAACAATCTTTTGAGATCCCTCCCAGCCCTAATGTCTATGAAGTCTATGAAAGCTATGAAACACCAATCATCTGGGACCTCTCCTGATTACCATGAGTCTTCAAAGGTGATGGTAAATGGCTCTGCAATCACATCAGCCAACTCTCTTGGCACCCTTGGGTGCATCCTATCTGACTTGTACAGGTCCAGCTTTTCTAAGTAGTCCCTAACCTGTTCTTTCAGCACTGAGGGCTGCTCACCTTCTCCCCAAACTGCTGCCTGGTGCTACAGTCTGGGAGATGGCTTTGCCTGTGAAGACTGAGGCAAAGGCAAATGGCAGTGGCAGAAAGAGATCTTGGAGTCACTACTGATTCCAAGATAAACATGGGCCACCAATGCAAGGACACGGTCAGTAGGGCTAACCGCACCTTGTTGTGCATCCATAGATGCATCGCAAGCAGGTCCAAGGAGGTGATCCTCTCCCTCTGCGACACTGGTCAGGCCGCAGCTGGAGTACTGCATCCAGTTCTGGGTGCTGTACTTCAGGATGGATGTGGACACCATTGAGAGGATCCAGAGGAGGGCCACTCACATGATCAAGGAGCAGTAGGGCAGGCCCTATGAGGAGAGGCTACGGGACCTGAACCTGTTCAGCCTTCACAAGAGAAGGCTGAGAGGGGACCTGGTGGCCGTCTATAAATTTTCTAGGGGGAACCAGCGGGGAATAGGAGAGAACTTGTTCCCCCGAGCGCCTCCCAGAGAAACAAGGAATAATGGCTATAAGTTGTTAGAGAGCAGGTTCAGACTAGACATCTGAAGGCACTACTTCAGTCAGAGCAGCTAGGATCTGGAACCAACTTCCAAGGAAAGTAATGCTGGCTCCTCCGTTAGGGGTCTTTAAGAGGAAGCTTGACGATCACCTAGTTGGGATCATCCGCGTCCAGTTTTCTCTCCTGCCCAGGGCAGGGGGTTGGACAAGATCTGCAAGGTCCCTTCTGATCCTACATCTATGAATCTATGAAGGAGGCATTGAGCACTTCAGCCTTTTCTGCATCCTGTCACAAGGTTGCCTCTCCTATTCAGTAAGGGACCCACACGTTCCCTGATCCTCCTTTTGCTACCAACATACTTGTAGAAACCGCTCGTTACCCTTCACACACGTTGCTACCTGCAGCTCTAATCGCACTTTGGCGTTTCCTACTTCAACCGTGCATGCCCAAGCAATGCTCTTATAGTCTTCCCTAGCTGTTTGTCCAAGTTTACACTTCTTATAAACTTCCTTTCTGTGCTTTAGTTTACTGAAGAGTTCGCTGCTAAGCCAAGCTGGTCTTCTGCCATACTTGCTAGTCTTCTTGCACCTCAGGATGGTTTGTTCCTGTATTCTCAGTTAGCCTTCTTTAAAGTAGAGGCAGTTCTCCTGGACTCCTCTTCCCCTCAGACTCGCTTCCCAGGAGATCCTGCCCATGAGCTCCCTGAATGAGTCGAAGTCTGCTTCTGAAGTCCAGAGTCCTTACCCTGCTGCTCTCCATTCTTCCTTTCCTCAGGATCCTGAATTCAATCATCTCATGGTCACTGCTGCCTAAGTTTCCATCCACTAATGCACTCCCCACCAATTTTTCCTGTTTGTGAAGAGCAGGTCAAAAAGAGAAGGGTCCCTAGTTTGCTGCTCCAGCACTTGCACCAGGAAGTTGTCCCCAATACTCTCCAAAAACTTCCTGGATTACCTTCCTGGATTTGGTGATTCAAATCACTGTCCCGAATTGATTCAGCTGAATCTGATTCAGAGACGTGGCTGCTGCCAAATCTCTGAATCTCCAAATCAGCCAGGCCCATTCCCCACCCACTCTCCCAGCCCAGCAATGGCTGCCCCACCCACACCAGCTCTGGGCACGGGTGCCCTGCCTGGGCCAGCTCCAACCCTTTAAGAAAAAAAAAGAACCCCCCCACCCAAACTCACCAATCCTGCTAATGGGAGAGGGGGAGCCCCCCAAAGCCCCAAGGCTGCTTCAGGAGTGGTGAGTCCCAGGGCTTTTCTTGGGTTTTTTTCTTAAATGGCCGGAGCTCATGTGCTCCTGTGGGAAGGCCAGGGGAGCAGGGGGGAGTCAGGAGCTCATGGCAGAGCCCCCCCATGCAATGTGGGGCAGTGAGGGGCAGCGGGGATCGCCACTCTCCCCCCCCCCCAGCAGCACCTGGTGAGCACTGGGGCTTTTTTTTTAAAGTACGGAGCTGGGGCAGGCCGGGGAAGCCATGGGGGGATTGGGAGAATGGGCGAGGGTCGGGGGGCTGGCAGCGTTCCCCCCATGGTCCCGTCCCCCCAGGTGCTCCCTGCTGCAGCCACTGGGGACTGCCTGAATCATCAAAGCTCTCCAAATCTTTTCTGACATCCATACAGCAGCTAAATGGAGCACTAAACTACAGTGGGAGTTGTTAAGCAAATAAAACATGGTTCATGGTGGTAAACTATATATAAGGTAAGTTAAATAACAGAAAATGGTAAAGAAACATGCTGTATAAATATACTGTCCAGATGCAAGAAGCATGAGCTGGAATCTATATGTCTGTCAGCCAACTTGGTCCATAATGCATGAGCTGTATTGCCAACGCATCACAACCAGTGGCAGTACAGCTCCGCCGCAAGATGACTTGGAATAATCCATGTTCAATAAATCTGCCATTTTCTTTGGTGTAGGCCAGAGATGCTCAACCTCTAGCCTATGGGCCAAAACTGGCCCATGGAACCATTGCATCTGGCCTGTGGTGCTCCCCAGGGGTTGGGAAATTTGGCAGTGGGGGAAGCAGTACTTACAGTCCCCTTCTGCCAAATACCCATGTCCCCTCCACTTACACAGCCAGATCCAGGCCAGGCCACATCCTCTTCTTTCCATTTCTTTGGGTTGGGGCCAGGCCATACTCTCTTTTCCCCCACCTAGCTGAACGGAGCCAGGCCATGACTCCTTTTCCCCACATACCTGGATTAGGGCTAGGCCATGTCTCCTTGTCCCTGCAGGGTTGACTTAGGGCCAGACCACAACTTCTCCGCTTCCTCTTGTAGGACTGGATCAAGCTAAGTTACCCCCCAACCCTCTCCAGGGCCCTGCCATGCCTGCCCTGGGTCCTGGATCAGGGCCACTGGCCACATCTGGCCCTTGGATAGACTGGGCACTGCCTGTCCAGCCCACCAAGGAAAAAAGTTGAGCACCACTGGTGTAGACTGTAATAGGCTTTAAGCCATTTAACGACAGCACAGTATGAAATATTTGCATTTCCTTGACAGATTAGGTAAGAGAAGATGAGGCAAAGGAAACAATCAGGCAAGAGGATGGCACAAGTTATGAACCATTTTAGAACATCTGAGAAACTTAGATTGGGGGCGGGGAACTGGGTTAAAGATTGCTAAAAGAGTTAAAGTACATTTAGTGGTTTGGTGCTAGATAAAACTAATTTTAGACAAGATATAGTAGAAATATGGGCAAGCATCTGGAGGAGGAAATCATGTCAAACAAACCTGATTTCTTTCTTTGACAAAGTAATTACTTGGGTGAATAAAGGGAATGCTGTGGATATAGTGTTTTGGGATTTCAGCAAGGCTTTTGACAAGGTCCCATATGACCTTCTCATAAACAAATTGGAAAAATGTTGACTGGATAAAACCACTAAAAAGTGGATAGATAACTGGTTCAATAGCCACAAGGGAAGGATAGTTATTAATGGGTTCATGTCAGAATAGCAGGAGTTTTTAAGTGGAGTCCCACAGAGGTCTGTCCTGGGCCCAGTGCTGTTCAACATGTTTATAAATTATTTGGATCCTGGCATAAAAACATTAAGCAAGTTTAACAGACAACACAAAACTGGGAAGGACTGCAATCACATTGGAGGGTGTGAGCACAATTCAGAAGGATCCTGACAGATTGGAAATTTGGGCTGGAGCTAACAGGATGAAGTTCAATGCTTACAAATGCAAGGTACTACACCTTCAGAGGAATAACCAAAAACACAAATATAAATTGGGTGACACCCAGCTGGCTAGTAACACTATGGAAAAGGACTCTGGAGTCTCGGTAGGTCACAGACTCAATATGAGTTTGTAGTAGGATGCAGCCACACAAAAGGCGAATGCAGTTTTGGGATGCATCAGTAGAAGCACTGGCTGCAAGACACGGGAGGTGACAGTGCTTCTCTGTGTGGCACTGGTTAGGCCTCATCTGGAGTTCTATATGTAGTTCTGGGCTCCACATTTTTAAAAGGATGTGGAGATGTTAGAAAGGGTCCAGAGGCAGGCAGCAAAGATGAAAAAGAGTATGGAAAGCAAGTCACATGAGGAGAGGCTGAAGGAGCTAGGCATGTTCAGCTTGTGGAAGAAGCACTTAAGAGAGGACATGATAGCAATCTTCAAATACTTGAAGGGCTGCCATAAAGAAGAGAAGGATGCAAACCAATGACTAGAAGTTACAGCAAAGTTTAGACTGAATATCCGGAAAAACTTCTTCACTGTTAGAATAGTGCGGCAGTGGAATAGACTGCCTGGGGAAGTTGAGGACTCTCCATCACTGAAGATGTTCAAGGAGAGGTTGGACAACCACTGGTCAAGGTGATCACTGATCTAGGTGTAGCTATGTCTGTGTTCTACTATGGGTATTTCTCCTCGCTTCTGGGCTTTGCTGGCTGCTCCTGCCTAACCTTTCTGCTACATGTGTCAGGGTCCTTTAAAGTCTCCCTCACAGACATTGGGTGTTAGCTGCAAGCAAGTCAAGAGACTTTTGGCATTGATACACATACCTTTTCATGCTGTGATGCACCGGAGATTTGGCATGTTGGAGTAGACTTGATTAATCTGCTCCACACACAAGCTGATGCACACTGCACTCCGTCGCATGCAGTGGTGTAAGCGTCGAAATGCATGTCAGCACACAGAAAATGCCAGTGGTGCACGTTTGAACTAAAACACTTCCAGTGTGTTTTAGTTCAAAAGCAAGCCACTGCCATTTTTTCAGTGCTGATGTGCATTTCACCACTTATACAACTGCATGAACTGCAGCGCTGGGCACTTTTAAAAGCACCTGGTGCTGCAGTGCAAGCATGTGTACAAATGCCCTTTGACTGGAGTGTGCCACTGCTCCTTCTGGGACCAAATGTTCCTGGGTAGTGGGTCAGAACAATTGCTGTATTTGGGGTCAGGAAGAGATTTTACCCTATAGTCAAATTGGTACCAACTGTGGGTTTTTTTTCCCTTTCTCTGTAGCCAGGAGTATGGCTCTCTACCAAGGATCTCTTGAGCACATTTATTGACAACATTTCATAGAAACAGGACATTGACTGCTATGGTTCCTGTGCTTTACCTGTGGCAAGTTAGGGTGTTAGGTCTTATGCAGACTTTATATTATTGTTTGTATTGGATGGTTTGGATAGGGATGATCCTGCCTCAGGCAAGGAGTTGGACTAAATGACTTCCGGAGGTCCCTTCCAGACTTACTTCTGTATGATTCTCTATGACTGTTAATTAATGTAACACTTACCAGGAATGCTTTCATAAGTTTTTATCTTATTTAGTAAGTGTTTTGATCTTGAGCCAAGCAATAGAGTACTAAAAAATGGGTTCATCTCATAGTCTTTGCTCTTCAGCCTTGACTATGGTTCTTGATAATAGTCCTTCTGTGATGAATTAAGATAAAAGCTTTTTTAAAAATCTTAATTTGAATCCTGGGTGAAAGATCCATTTCTCTAACAGGCTGGCCAACAGCTAGAGGCTTTTTAAGACTTGAGGACTTAGAGAAATGTATTAAAGTCTCTAAAAAGTTACCAAGATTTTTTTTTTCTTTAAATGATTACACACTTTACAAACTTCAATCATTTGCTTAATATGCCTTATCTTCCCTCCTTGGTTGCTTATATCTTATCTGTATTTCATTAATAAACTTGCTATTAAAGTTATCTACATTTACGTTTGTGAATGTTTAATTTTTGGGGAAATGGCTCTTCGAACCTTTCTTGCTTTTAAGAATATAACTGAGGGTTAGCATGACTGCAAATAGGGTTCAGACTGATGTTAGTGTCACATTTGAAATTATTTGTAGGCAGCCCTGATGTCATGAATAACATGTGCCCCTGGCGACTGGTGGGGCACGGTGGCAATGGGAGCACAACAGCAGTGGCAGGAGTGTGGCGGCAGTAAGCGGGAACTCCCACTAGCACTGTTGGTGGCGGGGGGGGACAGGACAGGCAGTGGCGAGCACTGACCAGGGGTCGGTGACCACCCAGACTCTGCCGGCAGTGCCAGCGGTGGCCAGTAGGGATCATTGACCATCTGCAGACACTTCCAGCAGCAGGGGGGCAGTGAGTGGCAACCACCCCTTTTTGTAGGGGGTGCACCGCCATATACCTATGTGCACCCCCTACCTGATGTCATTGGAATGTCTGAATTAGACTGAGTGATTAGATGCCCAAACCACATACACTCCTCCAAGGACTCTGATCCACAGTTTATTCATAGAATGTACTGAAGGATTTATAAAGTGAATTAAACAATCAAGCATTCCCCCCCTTTCTTTCTGGGTTGCACTCCCTACCCCACAACCAAGACATGTGCTTTTATCCATCAGTTTAAAAGCTTTGTAGCAGCAAACAGAGTAATGAAATGAGATGCTGAGTTCTAGATGCTTATATCCATAGGAAATAATCAAAATATGGATTGTACTTACCATATTTCCTTTTACAAAATGCCCTAAAGCAGTACTGAATTATTCCTATGACTGAAACAACCAAGGATGTTAGTTACAATAAATCTACAAACCTATATTTGTTTCACTTTTGCTCACAGTACAGTACTTAGTGTTTAAATCCATCTGTGCTACCAACATTACTGGAAAGGTAAATCACCTAAATGGGTTGAGCTTTCTCCTGTTTATTGTTGCCAAGGGAACCACTCTGTTGGTATTCACCAGTGTGAAATGTCTGTTCAACCTGCATTTCTGAGAAGCAGAAATGACACAGACATGTAGCATTCATTGAAAAAATGCACTGCAGTATATGGGGAAATACACTGATGTACTAGGGGGAAAAAATCTCAAACCATTGCGGCTTAGGGTTATTTGTTTTGGCTTTCTTTTGGTCATTTTTAATTAAATGGATTGACAGATTTATAAACATATGTAATATTAAGTATAATCCTATGTAAAAAGTCTACTTCTGCTCACAATTATTCTGTGTGATGTTCTGCCCACAAAATATTAAGTACTGCTTAAGCTAGAAAACAAAGTGAGTGAACTGACAGTGTCTAAAATAATTTGTCTGATTTTTTTCCTTTAATACTTTTGCATTTTTTAGTGATCTTTCACTTGTGCAATTTAACAAATCGTTTTATGTTCAGGAATGAAATTTCAGTGGTATCAAATACTATATTTGCAGTTAGTCCCTAGATTCTCTTTATCTAATATCGTTATGTGATGATACATGGCCCTAGGGAAAGGCTATGTTTGTACAGGAATGGAAGATTATTTGAATTACTACCCTCAAGAGATAAGACAGCTTCAGCTGCATGTGAAGGTGTTAAGCACTTGTGCCACTGGAAAGTAGAGAGGCACATTCCCAGAGTATAGCAAAGAGCAAAGGTGCATTCTGTTGTAGGAAAGAATCATGTGACCAATCTTCAAGGGAAAGAGGATGTTTCAAGAGCTATGGAACTGCACGAACTTGTCCTATTCAAAATACTACCAATCCTCGGTTTTATATTGCCTTCAAGATAACAGCTAGCATTATTTATTTGTCTTACCAAAGTGCCTAGGAGTCCCACTCATGGACCTGTGTGGCTGGCGCTGAACAAATCTGGAGCTAAAAAATGAACCATGACCCAGAGCGTGAAACAATAGATGGATACAGATGTATGAGGGAGTGCAAGGAAACAATGAGCTAAGATTGAACGGTCTTTGCACTTGCTTTCAAATCTTTGTTTCAGTTCTACAAGAACTAGCAGGTTACTGCTTATGCTATACGTTGCTATGGCATTAAGTCCCTTAGTGACAGTAAATATGTAACATCAGAATACTCCTTCCCAGCCCTGATGTAAGGCGAAGGGGCTCTGTGGAATGGGCTACCTCAGGGTAAATTCCTCAGGTATAATGCGAGTAATATTTTGGCCTGAAGTGTGGGTTGAACCTGCACCATGGGTTCAACCTTTGACATACACAACATGCTTACTTTACATTCATCCTAACCCACTGCTGCACCTGATGGGCACTCCTATAGCACCAGAATGATGCACCCTTGAATAGGGAACTAACAAAAAATAACTTTGCCTGTTGGGCTAGTAGTTAAGTCATTGCTTACTAGTTTCAAGTATTTGTTGCATGATCAATGTTGTGGCTAAGTTAGTGTTACTGAACAGGCAATCAGATTAAAGTGACAGAAGTTGTGCACGCAAGCAGTTGTGTAACAGGGCCAGGCTGGTTACATAACAGGCCAGGTGTCAGAGGGAATCTGAGATGTCTGATGGAATGACTGATCAAACAGACTTGACTAGTACACCCTTCCTGGACCTCCCAACAGGCAGTGAATTTCTTGCTTGATTTGTTTCATGTTATAGCCTATGATGCTAAACAATATACTGCCTTACAGCACGGCTTCTGAGGGTTTGTAACACCACACCTTCCAAGCCATTCAGTGTCTTTACTGCAGGTGAACTTGGAGGAATAGCAATACCTTTAGTATCCAGAAAAAAGTACCAAGTCAATTTATTCTTCAAAGGTGAAGCGTAATGTATTTCAACCAGCACACCTAAAGCAGGTGGAAGGCCCGCTCTAACCCAGCTGTGGCTGCCAAGTTAACTTCTTGGGTAGCTCCTTGTAAAGCGCACTGAAGTAATTCAATCTATTTAGTAGATTTGTGTAAGATTATCAAGAGCTCCAAGACTTTTGGATGAGTGCCTCTTCTCTGGAGAGATGTATACATATAAATAAACAGCACTTAGGTAAAAAAAAGTGTGGTGAGGTCTGCCTCAGTGAAATGGCCACTGATAAGAAGCCAAACAGAAGGAAGAAAGCACTCCTGACAGCCAAATGATAGTCATCAATTGTAAAAAAAATTTGTGCTTACTCCATTCTTGGGAATAGATACCATCCCAACATTAAGCATATTGTACCAGTGTATTAGTACAAAACCAGGAAAGCATGCTGTTCTGGTTTGGTGAAAGAGTGATAGCTACAAGAGGAGCATTTTCAACGTCCCGTCCAGCCCTCTGCTGAATCTTGAGAAGGGCAGAAGGATGGAGGCTGGGGAGTTGGTGGGAAAGAACTGGCTACCTGGCCAAGATTTAATGAATTTTGGAATGCCCAGGAAACTCCAGGAGACTGGATGAGGGGTAATTTTGTGCAAATATTCAAAAAGGAAGAGCAGAATGACCTAGGGAACTTGTGGTAGGTTAGGCTGACATAAACCCTGTAAAAAATAGCAGAAAACATCATGTAAGATTCAGTTGATAAAACAACTTACAGATACAACATACCATATTTACCTGAATCTAAGATGACCCCAAATTTAAGAGAAGGCCCCAGCAATTAGATTCTGTATATGGACTCTCTCCCGCACTCCCCAGCCTCTTCCTCCCCCACAACTCCCCAGTCTGCCTTTTCTCCTGCCCCTCGCTCCGCTCAGTCTCTGCCTCTCCTCCCCCTGCTCCCAACAGACATTGTTCCCCAGAGTCCAGCACGTGGAAGTGTAGCCCTTGCTGGGCCACGCAGCAGCATTGGTGCCACTGATTCACTTTGACTAGGCAGGGGATGGACTTCCATTTTGGCACTGCTGACTGGCCAGGCAGGGGACAGAGTCCCACGTGCCCTGTGCCTGGCTGCGCCTGACAGTAAGGGGGAGGGGGAATGGGGAAGATGAGGGGTGCAGAAGCTGAATAGGACAACTGGAGGGTGGGGGGCAGGTGGCTACTGCAGGTCTGACTCTGGCCTTAACCCAGGTTAGAGCCAGAGTCAAAGCCACAGCACCTGCCTGCCCCTCCCCCCTCCCCTTTGTATGTGAATCTAAGAAAAAGGGCTCCCCTCACATGCTGATTGGGGGGGGGGGGGAGGGGGAAACCAGATCTTAGATTCAAGTAAATATGGTAAGTAATGCCATTTGTGTTTTTATGAAAAACAGGTCTTACCAAACAAACCTGATTTCATTCTTCAATGAGGTTTTGCTTTATTTTTTTTTAACTTAAACTGGCTAACAGTGTACACAATTCCCTTAATGGCAAAAACATGTCAGATATAAAAAGGAACCTTAATTTAGCAGATACAAACTGGCTTTGCTTCCAACTGATCCTAACACAAATATAGGGGGAAACTGAACACAAGTTACAGTTAATGACTGGGTTAAAATTAATGGCCTATTAATGACCTGTAGGAGACAGATTAAAAGATCAGATAGTCCTTATTTGTGAAAAACTGTCCTTCTGGCTTTACATGCACTGAAAAACAGATGAAGATAAGTTCCTTGCTTCAGCTAAAAATGAAAGGGTCTTTTACATCGAGCCAAGTGGCTGAATATGAATCAAGTCTACCTCAAATCACTAGGGGACTGTAGAGGGTACCGCTCTTGAGTTTTACAATTGTAGCATTTTATTGTAGGCTAGGATACATGATCCATTTCCCCTTCTGTGCATACACTGTAGTTTAAAAAGAGCATGTTTTTCACAAGGTATTAAGAGAAGACTGCCTAGAATTCTTTACAAAAATCAATGGTTTTGTAGGGCTATTGCAACCAAGACTTATGACCTTGTTTGTTATAACAATGTTCAAGCAGTCAGCACTGAAGACTGGAACAGAGCTCCTATCCAACTTCAGTGGTTGGAGGCTGCATGCCGTACTGGTCACAGGCCCTGGGTTGTGCACTGCATGGACCACACACTGTCTGGGTTCCTAGGACCCCCACTGTGTGAGCTGTGCAAGCCTATTTGCCTCCCGCCACCACCACATGACCCTCTCCTGCCCCCCTAAGTGCCACTGCTGTGCAAATGATTCTCCACGACTCCCTGCCACTGCTACATAAGCAGCGTGAGCCCTCTGCCAGCACTACCACAGCCTTCACAAGCCCCTGCTGTCTGGGAAGTGAACTGACTGGGGTCTACTCACCAGGCTGCTTTGCCCCAGAGACCTCAGCTACCGCTGCAAAGAGCAGGAGCAATGAGGGGAGAGACAGCTGAGCAAGATCCCACAGATCACGCATTAACCCCTTGCAGGGTGGATGCAGCCTGTGGGCCACCAGGTAGATGGCCCTGAAATAGCCTGTCAGCTGCTTGACAACACTTAATCTACTCAGGCACAATGTCACTGGAGTTGTGTGTATATACGAGGGTGGGCAATTATTTTGAGTTTTGGTGAGCTGCTGAGGGCCACATGTGTAGCCCTGCCCCTTGACCACTGCTCTGCCCCCTGGTAACCACGTTGGGACCAGAAGTTCACCCTAACCCTTGCCAACAGAATTCCCTCTCGTCCCCCAGAAA
>NW_017728949.1:44049779-44091773 GCF_001723895.1 Crocodylus porosus
GGGGGGGGGGGGGTTGCCATCGTAGAACCAGAGAAAACCAAATCATACACTAGAAGTCAAACACCTACTAAAACATGTTTTGATTTTATTACAAAAAATGTTAAGTTGTGTACTGTATATAGAAGGGATTGAATAATAACTCAAAAATAAAGTCTCATTTTTAATATTGCGTGGTGGGGTGCGGGGGAGTGTGCACGTGCGTGACACTGCGGAGGCTGGGGGGGCATGGAGACTGCCCGTAGGCGGTGGCGGCAGTGTTGGCGGCAGGGCCGTGGCAGCAGAGAGCTGCCACAGGCAGCTGTGACAGTGTTGATGGATTGAGTGGGGAGCTTCTGCAGGTGGCTGCAGCGGTGTCAGGGTTGGAGGTGGCAAGCACCAACTGGCAGTCAGTGACCACCCACAGATGCCGCTAGCGGTGTCAGTGGTGGTGGTGGTGGTGGGAAATGGTGACTGCCTGCATCGGTGGCACTTTTCACAGGGGGTGCACTGCCAAGCTGAGGGGTTGCATGTGCACCCATGGGCACCCCCTATGCATCACCAACATGTGTGTACAGTGGGATGCAAGGGTGTTGAGGGTTGTGGCTCTGTGGGGGGGGGGGCATAGGGTATATTGGGGTGTGTATATATGTGGGAGCAGGGTGTGGGTGGGTGAGGTTTCTGGGATGTGAAGGAGGGTGGGGGGTGAGGGGATTCCCCCACATGGCATGTAACCATGGCAGCAGCAGGCATGGGCGCTCAGGGAGCTCATGCCTGGCCACCTCTATGGCAGGGGCTCCATGCTGCATGCCTACAGCTCCCACGCTTGCACCAGGAGAAGCTCCATGCTGGACTCCGCAGGGAAGCAGCAGGTGGGGTGGGGCGCCCTCCACAGCACAGGGCAGGGAAAGCAGCCAGCTCTAACACCGGAGGCCACGCTGCACAGTTCCCAGCTGCAACACTGGGACCACACAACGCAGCGGGAACTAGCCCAGACCCCACAGTTCCCAGCTGGGTCCTTCTGCCGCCAGCCCGACCCCTGGGGCCCTGTGCTCCTGCCCACTGTCACTTTCCTCCTCGCACTTGCTGTCTTTCCCCTGCCACTTCCCTTCCTTTCTGGGCTACCACCACTGCTCCCCCACCCGTCTGCCATTCCCCACCACTCACCCACCCACAGCGCATGGTTCCCAAGTGCAAGGCGGGGACCGCACGGTGCAGCAGGAGCTAGCTGGGAGCTGCATGGTGCTGGCAGGGCCAGGCTGGCTCCTGCTGTGCTGGCAAATTTCCCCCTACCCCTCCTTATCCAATTCTCTGCTCCTGGGCAGAGAGGAACAGCCCTAGGGTCACCAGGCCAGAAGACTTTGCTAGGCTGAGGGCTAGGGGTGAGGGGAGCTGCGGTTGGGACAGGGCTGGGCGGGCCTTGCTGCTGCTGCCGCTACCATCCTGTCACTGGCACCTTGTCATTTTTGACAGGTAGCTAGGGGCAGATAAATATTAATTTTCTAAATTTTGGGGGGCCCTGTCAGCCAGTGCTGCTCTAACCCAGTTCAACATGCTGCAGACCTGGGTGCACATGCAAATGGTGTGCCCAGGAGGAATAAACTCTGACATAAACTGCATTGGAGTTTATTTGGGTGCGCTAAGTGTGAAAATTAACATGGAATAATGTCAGTACAGAGTATTTTTAATAGTCTTAATTACTGAACTCTAGCTCTTGAGATGCCCAGTCATTCTTAGACAAAGCCAGCAGAAAAGCATATGATTCATAGAAAAAGAAATCACTAGTTAGGAAAATGAGAGCATACCACAGGGGTGAGTGCATGGATGTATACACACATAGGTAGTACACATATATTTACACACAGAAACCTATTATCTTTGCTAGGGTTACAAAAGCCAAGCTCTCAAAAGTCAGGAAATGCCAATTTTTTTCTTTAATCTTGTTCTCTGAAAAAACTGAACTGTAATTACACTTAGTTTTGCTTTAAGAAAATCAGCTTGAGACAGAAGCTAAGTGAAATTTCAGCCAGGGCAGTTAAAGTTTCGTAAAGAATGCAGCCCGAGACTAGGAAATGTGTCAAACAATCATAACCATAAACAGAGCTACCAGCTCTGTATATAAAATACGGACAAAGACAGACACATGCACTCGTGTATGAAGCGGAATCCAGGGAAAAATAAATCTATTGCTTTACACTAGGATTTATAAATTGGGTTCTCAAAGAAGATTCTAGGTCCATGGATCCAAGATGCTGGAGGAAAAAAACACTTTAGGTCCCAGAACATAAACATCTCTTTTCACAGTTGACTAGTGGAAAAGGCTTGTTAGTCATTTGATACACACAAGAGATGAGCTACGAGAGGTATAATAAGTTGTGTTGGATAGTAATTCACTCAGGGATGTGAGGGGTTTCCATGGAGCCTGTTCTAATTTTCACAAATTAAAAGACCAGCATGTGCTACATCAAGAGGTAAAATTATAGAAAATAGCTTACCAAATAATGACACTTATGTGGGCTCATTTTGAGTCATTTCAGCTGAAGCCAAGCTAAATTTAAAATATTTTTTCAAAGTAGATTTTTCATTCTCATATTTTCCTGTCATGCAAATACAGACGTCATGGGTTAGCTTTCTGAAGCTGTCACCAAATTCACAAATGAACAAACATTTAATTTTGCTCCTCCAAAAGCATTAATTTGAAAGCAACAAGCTTAATCACAATATCCTCCCTCCCTGCTGCAGTGCTGATACTGTTAAGCTAAGTGACAGTTTGGCCAAAGGCATAAGCTACCATTTTGTGAACCTCTCAAGATTCAGAGCTTAGTGAGTTGCATTAAAAAACAATTTAAAAAAAGTCTTAATGTAGTACCATACTGAAGGTGAATAGTCTTTAAGAGCAAAAAAAAGTTTTCTAAGTGTGGCCCCACTACTCAGAAGACCCTGGCTCCTACTTCAAAGCATTCGGACCCCAGCAACACAGCAAATTGTTACTGCTGTGATGGAACATTAGATCCATTAGAAATTATTACCTCAGATGGCTGCATCTAAGTGTGTCTAGGTTACTATTCACTGTGTAAAGCACCCTTTAGTGAACCTGAAAGCAAACAGGTAAGTTGGAACAGAAGCATCAGTGTTATAAGCTCAGAGCAATGGGCCTGACTCAAAATGAATGCATTGCAATAACCTGGAAGTGAGAAGAAGGGTTTACTATGCTGAGATCATACAGTAGAATTGCCAAAGTTGGAATCCTCAGATTTCAAAAAAAAAAAATGCAGTGCCATAGAGCAGCCACTGATTACTCTCCGCAGTAAGTCCTATTCTGACAAAGCTCTGTGTATACTGTGAGAGACTATTCCTATAGACGGCTTATCTTTGTTGATAAGCAGTATTTCATTCTTCCTTGAACTAATGATAAATTAGCCACTCTCACCCACATCCCTAGGCAAAAAGATCACTGCAAAATCAGAAAATGAAATCTAAATACCAGTCACATCTGCATACCAAGTTTGGCAGTTGTGCATACAGTACAGACTGAGCAAGAGAGGTGGTGCAATGAAATCCTGTAAATATTCTTTGAAACAAAGAACAAATATTATATAGGAAATTTGGATCCTCTCTCAGGGGAAAAGAAGCCCCCCATTGAAGGAAAAGTCTCCTCCACTCATGAAACAATGTAAAGGTGAGTTGACATAGGCTGTCTATAATAGAATTAATATATTTAGTATCTGTTATGATCTGAGTCCATCTCTAAAAGATAGTTATACTTTATTAGGAAGAACTTCTTCACAGAGTGGCCAAAATCTGGAATGGGCTCCCAAGGGAGGTGGTCCTCTCCCCTACCCTGGGGATCTTCAAGAGGAGGCATCTGGCTGGGGTCATCTGACCCCAGCACTCTTTCCTGCCTGTGCAGGGGGTTGGACTCGATGATCTATTGAGGTCCCTTCCGACCCTAACCTCTATGAATCGCTATCTTCAACTCTTTGGAATCAAGTCTAATAACAGTCATAGTGTGCACATGAAGTTGCTTCATTGCAAGCTTCTCAATAAACCACACTAAGAAAAATACAGTTTAATTATAGAGACTCAAGAAATTAAATTCATCACTGATTTAATTCTATGAACAGAGTTACTCCAGAGATATATTTGACTGAAGGAAAACAAAACAAAACCCCCCTAACAACTTGATTTTATGTACATCTCATTTTCTTAACTTAGCCTTTTATTTTTTATCAGTTTACAACAGCAAGAGCAGACTGAGAAAGAATTTAAACTAAAATGAGGGTTTTTGAGTGAAGTCAACAGTAAAATAAAATTAACAGAACCAATTTATGATTTTTTAAAATACAGTTCTATAAGTAAAAAAAGAAAAACACCACACCAGAGCTGCATTTATGTACAAAATATTCTGCATACATTGACTATTAAACACTATTTAGATACCAAAAAGATTCCAATAAATATATTTTGGATCAGGTGGGGAGAAAAAAAACCCACAAAAACACAGAATGACAGCAGACTTTTATTAACATATTTTACACTGTTGATTACTGCATTTCTAGTTCTGTATTTTTCTGATGTGTTATAAAGATTTAGATTCTACAGTAATGTACTGTACTTAAATGATCATTCATACTGGATACCACATCAGAACTTTTGAGTTATGATACACACACCCACACCTACCACTCTAGCTTGGACCTGTTAGTTTTCAAAATAAGCTAAATCAAGTGGGATTATAAAAGTTATGGGGGGAATCAAAATTCTCATTTAGCAGCATGCATGTATATTCAAGTACAATTTTCAACCAAGTGCTTTTTTTTCCTTTTTAAGTTGACTGGTGACTAGTTCACCAATATCAAAATAAACACTATGAGATATCCAAATGTTAGAGTTAAGGCTAATAATTTTACTTCACATCCATATGCACAACCATAAAACATTCCATTTTAAATAATACACAGTAATCAATTTCTGGATACATTATCTTTTGTAAATATAACATCAGAGTTTCAAACTACAGATTACTCAAGTTCATGAGCCCTGTAACAATGTTATGCTGGAGATGTAAAGAATTGTTTTGCTCTTCAACCACGCTTACAAAATGGCCTGATATTCATAATGAGCAATGCAAAAATATTACAGGCAGTATTAAAAAAAAGTATCATTTTGGAAAAGACATAGCTATTCAGTTGGTGAAACAGAATAATTCTAATCTTACAGGACATAGTCTAGTATTTTTTAAATATATATATATGTAAATATAAAAAACAGCAAACCATTATCACATCTTTTAATTGTAGATTTAAGGAAAACTCTTTGCTCGCAATTTTTTTAAAAATTGTATTCTTCTGCCTGTTCACTTTTCTTGACTACTGTACAGTCCTTTTACTTCCCCCACTATACACTAGATAATGGTTTCCACTGAGATCCCTGAACAGGGACCTGTTTTCATCTGTGTACATGGTTTTATCAAGATGTTTTTATTTTACACATATAAAGTATATTTTACAGAACAAGCAATGAAAGTCAGAATTACCAGCAACTGTTTAAGAGTATGATATGAAAGAAATAAATGTCTGTCATCTCTGAAAAATGCTTAGTTGTAATATATTACAAACCAGTATTTTATCTGTATTTTTCCTGCCTACTTACAGTATGAAGTTTAGCCCAATCATGCCTATTCTCATAGATTTTAGGCCTTCTAAACAAATTGTTTATTTGGAATTCTTCCAGTGAGGATGCAGATGCATTGCTCATTCACCAGGGCCATCTACTGAGTTTTTTTTTCTTTTTAGGAAATCAAGCAAAAAGAGCAGTGATTACTTTGAACAAATACAATACGGATGAACCTCTTGAGCTGAAAGGAAAGATCCAAAATTATGTTTAATTTGCTGGATAGCCTGCACATTTCCAAATCTAATCACTCTGAAACATACATCTGGTTCATAATGAAAGGCAGGCATGCATGCTTGTAATTAGAATCTACCATGTTGGTTGGCTTACAAATTGTGTATATACAGTAAAATCTCTGTGTGTTATCACTAGCAATTCACTCAAGTGAAGTGGCAAGTTTCATTTCTGAAAGAAAAAATAAGAGTATGTATTCTGATTACATTAAGAGCAGCAAGCTACCTAAATGTACAGTTACTTCACTTATCTACGGAGAATATCTATGAAATTCCTGAGAATGCATACAGTTTTCAGCAATGCCTGAACTCTTTCAATAGATTTCTCACAATAAGTGAAATGGTTTTTAAAGTTCTATTTTTAGACCAAGTGTTACTATACAATCTCACAAATCATGTTTTACAAGTCTTATATAATTTAAATGCATATCAAGCAAAAATCTCAAATCAACACAAGAAAGGCAAAGAAAAAGCTGTTCAATATGTTTAGTAGCTGTGGTACATATACAGTGTTTCAGCAGAAATTACTAAACAAACAGCTCAACTCAGAGAAAAATAAAAACCTTATGGTCATCCCCAGGACCTGTTACTGCTAAACAATTTTAAGTATATCTTGTGCTTCTTGTTATTAGTGGACTTCAAAAGCTAACGAAAACAAAAGCAGACTACTGCATGAATTTTTCACACAAGTCAGAAGAAATATTTTTAATTTTAAAATTACTGAACCATTAATTTGGTAGCAACAGCACCTAATTATTGAAAGACTCCCTATATTGGCATAGTTTTACTTGTTTTCCTCTCACAGTGAAAGAGCTAAACCCCCATTCAGTTAAAGCCACTTTCAGTCAAGTTGCATTTATTCATGCTAAAGGCAATGAGATGATGATGATTTACAATCCATTGTAATGTGGCCCCCATCTTTTATTGATGTGATCAAAGGTATGTGACACCCATTGCTGTTCAAGCACTTTGTATCTTTCCTTGCATATGTAGAGAGGTTTACCACGTCTACAGAGGAAGGGAAAAAAGAAAATCAACTGTTAATAATGCAGAACAGGTGGAACACTGCTACATAATGGCCCTATATTCATAACAAATGTTCTAAAAGTAAAGTCAAATTATGTTTCCATTTGTTTTTTTTTTAAACATACATGCACACAAATGCCTGAAAAACAGCTCGACTTGCCTGGTGCTCTGTTTGTAAAAGCCTCTAACGTAGAACAGGACTCGCAGGAGAATGAATCACAGACAGAGATAAATATTAAAATGAAGATTGCATCTTTATGAACTTTTAACTTCACTTTGAGGTGGGGAGGTACCCTCACCCTTGCTCCAAAATATATTTGGGTAGTTTGGGATTAAGTGGCCTCATGCCATGTAACTAAGGACCCTGCCACACATTACATTTAGGACATGTTAACTGAACTTTAATGCGAGCATCCATACCTTCCAGTAGTAAAACATGTGCTCAGTGCAAGTGTACCATAGCAAGTTACTCCTCCAACAAAAAGCTGTGCCTCTAAATGGTATTATATGGCACATGTTCAACTATTGTGGGATTGCTCTATGAAGAAATACAAATTCAAGATTCTGCATCAAAATCAGCTGTCTGTCAGTCCCAACCCCAGCACCACACCGGAGCAGTCAAAACTGCCAGTGGCAAACCTGGCTTGCTCGGCAGATCCAGCAGTAGAAGTGGCACCCTCTTCCAGGTTCAGCCCTCCATGTCTCCCTCCGCATGCCAACAGTAGCAGAGACCCATCTCATCCTAGTATTCCAGAGCCTGGGCATGTGGGAGGTTGTGGGCTCCAAACATGCATTTGCACATCCTCACAGGCAAATGTGCAAGCTGTGACATCCAGTATCAAGGTCAGTGGCAAGGAGCGAGGCTCTTGCCCTGTCCAAAGCAGGCTGAGATAATAGTAAGCATTACCAAGCAACTGCTCAGGACACATTCTAACTTGATGAGGAACAACGTTTACTACAGGCTAAAGAAAATGTGTGCTAAGTGCCCTTGTGTGACCAGATCCTAAAAGTCAGAGCTGACCTCTTCCAACTAACCTCTAAAATTTTGCCCTTCTCTGAATCTTCTCATTTCCTTCTTCCAAGGGGGGAATAAGTGTTTCTATGGATACCTGGTCTGTGAAAACTTAAGGTTTCCACTTTTTAACTCTGGGCTAGTCAGGGTTAATAAGATTATTTGCAGTTGTTTACCTCTGCAAACAAGCCCCTTTAACCTCTCACAGGTCTTAAGCACTGTAGCCTAATTGCAACTTATAACCAAACTCTTATATTCAAAATGCCTGCCTGTTTTCTCTGTTAGACTAGATGCTGCAAAAAGGTGGGAAATCCCACTAAACATCTCTTCAATATCAGGAAAAATTGCTTCCTGATTCTTCCAAATGTGTGGTGAGTTAGACTCACAATTCAAAAGATACCTGCACTGTAGGGTATCAACCAAGTATACTACCTGTTGTGAGGGATTTACACAAAAGAGTGATTAAGGGTACAGTCAGCTCTCCCTCATACTACTGTTCAGCCAGTATCAGCTAGAAAAGGAAGAAAATCTCTCCTTCTACCTTTCTCTCCCTCCCCATCTCCCCTCTTGTGCTGTCAAGAGAAAGAAAGGGATAGGAAGGTACCCTAATGCCAAAAGATTACCCCTTCCTTTCCCCTCCTCTCTGTTCAATCAAATAATCCAACACCCCACTTATATGTGGTTGGTCAGTATTTTGGAATAGGCTAAGATACAGCTAATATTATTTTAATGCTATATTTCTATGAAAAAATCTAACAGGGAAGCCTAGATCCCCTCTACAGTTACTACTGAGCATCTACAAGAACAGACAGTCAATAGTAGAATTCACTAGGTTCTTAACACTTGCAGCTCTGCATTAAAACAATATTTATATCATAATACCATGATGATTTAGGCTTAATCTGCCTTGCAGGGGTTGAGAAAGATTTTTCTTCCTCATTGCACAAGTAACCGGATGTATTCTGGAGTTTTCCTGCCCTTCTCAGAAGCCATCACCAATGGATATGGGACACTGGAAAAAGCAAGCTGGTGTTCTAAGGTGGCACAAGGAACATTTTTGATGATTGACTGAAGCTCAGGATAAAAATTATCAAAAGATTTGGGGTTGGGAAGAAATTTCCCTGAACTCAGAGCAGCATGAACTGTGGGGAGTTCTCACTGCCCTCTTGAGGGTAGTTTGCTTATGTGGATCATCTGAAACCCCTGGCAGATATATGTTTATTTAATGGTGCGATGGGATCTGACTCCCAATCCTAACAATTGCGCATCCAACCATGCCACAAGTGCATCAGATCCAAATCATACCTTTTCTACTTGCCAATGCAGGTGGAATCCAGGAACACAACTGTGCCACAAATGTAATGTCTGTCAGGGGTTTAAGCAATCTGTTTAAGCAGGGGTTTAAGCAATTTCTTCTTGCTATACCAGCTTTGGGCACCAGCTCAGTCTCTCCTATCCTGTGTTTGTGGCACACAATAATTTGATCTTCTGCAGACTGGAATGCTCTGGTGTAACTAAAGTCACAAATCAAAACTTAATGATCCACAATATACAGGGGATCAAGACTAGATTAAATAATGATCCTTTGTATCCTTGAACTTTATAAGATCTATGAAAAATAGCTCTTTCAGGATTGAAGAGAAGGAAGACAGTGAAAACTGTATGTAATCCTCTATAAAGCTTATATCCTATCTCTCTGAATCAATGAATAGTACTCTGTGTGGATCAGTAGAAGGCCTGCAAGATGCCACTCTCATTTGTCTAAAGGTGGTAATCCACAGGCACCTTTGCAATTAGCACAACTTATTTAATAAGTTCTACATTATTTATTTTACATAGAGAAGGTGAATATAGCCATTAATATAAATATAATTATAGCATTTCAGTTTCTACCCATGTGCTACTTCAGAAGCAATCTACAATAATCAAGCAGCTCTGGTTCACTGTATTACATATACTTAAACAACACAGCAAGATCTAAACATGCTTATGTTAAAATGTTACCTAAGATCTCTGTCTTCTTCACCATGTGCATCTAGATAAACAGAACCCCAAAGGCAAAAGCGATGGCCTCGAATAATGATGATTACAGATGCATTGATCAGAAGAAATATTCCTGTCCCAGCTCCACAGTTTTGAGAGTGCTGAAAGTTATATTTTGGAGGTAAGAGAATAATAATAAAAAGTTGAAAATGTTTTATTGCAAGTGCACAATTTATATATTTAGTCACGTCACTTGCCAATTTAAGAAAGTAAAGCCTGCCCCATACATTTTATGAAGAAGCAAAAATATACTACATATATGTTGTTGTGACACACACACACACACACACAATATTGGGATAGCAGCTTGAGAAAATATTAAGCAGAACAAGCTACCCAGACACTCTAATTTACTATAGGGAACTGTAATAACTTGTTATTGGCAGAAACCTATCACTTAGTATGGCAAAATTTTATGTTTAGTGGACAGTGAGAATCAGATATTGTCTTCAATGCTATGAAGTATTTATCTTTATCTTACAAATGGACACTTGTTGCCATACACTGCTCCTAAGCTTTCCTAGCATACTATCTAGAGGGTCACCTTTAAAAAAATATTTAGGATTGGGGAGGTTACATTTTTCATTATTCTCAAACAACATAATCTTTATTAACTGAAGCAATTCATTTTTGTAATAACTTCAGAGAGGTAGCACTACTTTCCACTTGTAAAACACCTTTTATCCAAAGGTATCAAAGGATTCCAGAATAGTATATAAAACTTGCGTCTTTTTTTCATGGCTATTTTTAGGCAAATACATTCAGAGATCAGGCTGAGAAAGACAATCATGGAAAATATATTATTTAAATTAGGTGTTAGGTATGCCCCTTTCGTTACTGTAATTTTGCAGTGAGAAAAAAATTATAGAAGCAAAGGGAAAATATGGCATTGAGACCACATTTTCAGAAGTTCCTGCCTACTACAGGCATTTGATTGTTTCAGGCTCAATTTGACAGGAGGGATCCAATTTGCACCCATGACCTGGCCACCTAAAGTATCTGTTGCAAACACTGGGAGCTAAAGACACCCAGTTAGGCTTCTTTGGAAGCCAGCTTGAGATATCTAGAACAGGGGTGGCCAACCTGCAGCATGGGTGTCACATGTGGCACAGGCAGCCTGTGTAGCACACAGCTAGTTGGGGAAGGGGCAGACATTATGGTGGCAGTTGGGGCAGGGAGCACAGGGCAAGGAGTAAATAGCAGAGCAGCAGATAGGGCAGGGGAAGGGGGTCAAAGTGGAATTTAGGGAGGGTGTGTTAATTAATTTGTGGCTCCCCCACCACTGATCTAGGCCATATAGAAACAAACACCTAAAGTCTGAAAATACTGCCCAAGTGACCTGCTCAAGTAACTCACTGCATCAAGCCTGTAGCAATTCAAATATAAATCTGTTGCCCTGAGCACAGGTTGGAATGGTTTTGACACTATGGACTGCTATTTGAAATTTCAGGGTTTATCTTATTGATCATGCATAGGTGTTTGTGCACCTAACAGTGTTAATATTTGCTTGGCATCTTTAAAAAGATTTCATGGCACCCTGGTTGAGAATCACGGTTCTAAGGACTCTCCTCAAGCAGCTTCCTTGCGGGAGGGCAGAACCCTGACAGAGATGGACACCCACTAAAACTTTTAATTAAAACATGTTTGGAGAAGAAAATCCTCAGAAATGAATAAGGGCGGCAAAAATTCTTAGTAGTTTTAAGATTCTCTTACTATCAAATTTGCATTCATTATCTCTTACCAGTACACATTCACAGTAACTCTGTTGTTTGCAGCAAAGTCCTTTCAAGCACACAAATGTACCACAAACTAAACAGACGGCAGGATCTTTGGGGACCTTAGTACAGACAGTACAAGTCTTTCTGTGATAATACTGGAAGATGGTATTATAATTCTCAGGCAACTGAAGGAGACGTGGCAAGTCCCACTTAGGCTCCTGAATAAGCAACGCCTAAAAAGAAAACAAGAAAATACAGCTGTACATAGATTTACTTAAAACCAACAAAGTAAATGTCAATCTTCTTTGAAGAAAAGGAGTGTGCGCTTTGAGATTTTATGTTCTTACTGTATTCCACACAAGCTCAATTGTGTCCTGTGACAGACACCTGCCCTCTAGCTGAAGACAACTAGATGTGGCTTTCTATAGCAGTGGTTCTCAAATTTTTGCACATTACATCCCACCTACATAAGGTCAAAAAATCCTGGTCCCACCAGTCAGCAAGCAGGAAGAGGTGGGGGTCTCCCAGCCAATCAAAGCGCACAAAAGCGAAACCAGAAGTCCCATTGTGGCACTTCCAGTTTCACTGCTGCAACCTGAGTCCCACCTAAAGGACTTTCGCATCCCACCGGTTGAGAAACCCTGTTCTATAGCAGTAAGGCTTCCCCCTGAGAACTCTATGCCTGAGTAAGCTGTTCTGTTTACCCAACTTTTAAGGGTGTAACCTGACTACTATTATTTTTTCCCCAAGATGCAATGATATAGCTTTTCTAGACATAACTAATTTCACAGCTAAAAGAAGCCTAGTCTATGCTGAGGAGGTCCTCTAACTATGGTCATCCAGGAGTGGATCCAGGGGGGTGCAGTACCCCCCTTTCAGTTGACCACACTGCAAAAGCAGCAGTTAGGGTCTTTTTTTAAGTCCATGAAACAAGTAAGTATCCTCCCCTCCTCTCCTCAGTGGCCCATCCTCTCCCCTCCCCCATCTACCACTGATGCTATCTCCAGCTGTTCCAGGGGCAGAGGTGGAGTGGGAGCTCCAGAGTTATTCCTGCCCATTCTAGCTGGGCTGTGCGGGAAGTCAAGCTCAGTCAAGAACAGCAGCAGCAGGCAGGTTTTACCCCCCTGACCAGTCCCCCAGATGTTCCCTGCCACTCTGAAAGCAGGCATGGGGGAAGGGAACCTGCCCTTCACCACTGTTGCTAGCCAAGCCTGGCTCTACATGCAGCCCAGTGCCAGCATGGCAGAAGTGGTTCTGGAACTTGAACCCTGCTGCCCCCTTCCCTCTCCTGCTGTGTGTGTGTGTGTAGGGGTAGGGGGTAGAAGCAGGGGTGCAGTCAGCCCCATAGTCCCCTTTATAAAATCCTGGATCTGCCAGTGTGGTCATCAGTGGGTAGTCAATCATACGATTTAATTATTGCTAATCCCCAGTACAGACCAGCAAAACTGCTACTTATACTGAAATTTAGGACCAAGATTTTCAAAAGAAAAAGGTGAAGTTAGGTTCTGAAATTTGTACTGAGCAACTGGCTGTCAACAATTCACATGAAGTCAACTGGAATTGCTGAATACTCCATACACCTGGAATATTAGACAAGCCAATGCCTAATATTGGTTTTCTAATTTTACTGCCTGCTATTATTGAATATCTTACGCTAATTTTTTTTAAAAGAGCCAGCAAATGAGCTGAGTCTACTCAATTTTGCAGTCAGCCTGCTGACAGGCATGTAAATAAAACTGAGTATATTTTTATCATATTCCCGTTTTGCAATTTTACAGGAGTTTAGAAGGCCAGGAATTCAGTAAAATACAGTAAAACAGCAATTGCCTATTTTCAAGTGTAAAAGGTACATATAAACAGTTTTATGACCATGGCTGGCCATAGCCTTTTGGATAAATAAGATCTACTGGGGCAAAAACACTGTAATTAAAATTTAGGGTTCACATTTTCACAGCATTTAACTTAAATTGTACATGCAAATCCTATGCAATTGCAATAAGTGCAACAATATTATGGATTCTAGAGTCTGTCTCTTTCCTGCCTACCTGGCTCTACAAACTTCAAAAATATTGTTTCAAACTGTGTGGTATTATAATTATTGAAATAGAAAATGAAATGCTGTAATGGATACCTATTTAAACTGACTGCAATTATTTGTTGACCTAGTTTTTCACTACACAATGGATGCGTTTATTGGGGACCTATACAAGTGCTCCAACATGCTCTGATTAGAATGTGCTGGGAGTCTGCTGTGGCGTTCTAACTGGAACGCTCCCAGGTGCTCCAACACCATTTTGAAACACAGGATACTGAATACATGAGGCACTGCAGGTGTTTTAATTAGAGCAGCTCCCAAGAGCTCCCACCACCACCACCCTGGAACATATGTAAAAAGGCCCATCATGTTTAAAAGTTTATTTAATCGATCCAGGCCCTGATATGGTTAAATGCTTCCCTCTGCACCATTCAAAAGCATCTCTTACAGCTCAATCTATTAAAGATCTTTCATTTACTTGACTGTCAGTTTTACTTCTCTTTTCCACATACTTTTCACTTCTCATTGCAAGAGCTACAGTAATCTATTTCAGTTCTTAATCAACATTAGGTTTATTCTTTGCCTCTTTAATTGCTGTGATAAGTAGGTAATCAAGATTTTTGTAATCTAATATTATTTTGCCTTGGTAAGTAAAGATCAACAATGCTGAATTTTAGGATAAACAGTCCACATTTAAGCTATTAACCATATCCTTGGGATAAATTTTCAAGCAATTATTACAGGAATTTATAACTCCCTGACTTTCATAGGTGTTGGGATAACAAATGTAATCAAGCTAATATCCCAGGCTGGAAATGGACTTTGAGACCCCTAACTAGACATAAAACTAGTTTTTTTCTGACACAGTGCCTTGTAAAAAAACCTATCCTCTTGTTTTGTCCATAAAATCTAGAAATATAAAGTGGAATGGGACCTAGCAGTGACCAGATGGAAAACTCTGCCCTCCTTAGAACTCGAACTCTTCTGGGATCTATCATCTTATGGTCTTATGTTCAAGCTAATAGTATACCCATTTTTTGACAGGCCACTGATGCTCTGTTTTCTATCCTCATCAACTTATGCGCTTTCATTTTTCCCAAGTGTTTTAACTGAAAATGCTCAGAATATTGACAGGCAATACAACAAGTCCAATTAATGAGTGGGACAGGTCATATTTGTTTATTTGGCAGTTTTCTAGAAGGATGCAACTTCTGTAGGATCCTCAAAAAATGCTACTTCAAATACTCATCTCCAACTTTCAGAAAGCACATGGTTTTGAAGTCTTCCTTTTCTTCTTGATAAGATTCCTAACCTGTCTAACCCATATTCATTAAAACTATTTTGTTTTGTTAAAATTTCATAAAAAACAAATTTTAGACGCTTTTTTAGAAACAGAAGTGTATGCGTGCATACAGTGTAACAAGTGACTCTTCTTACACATCAACACTGTATTAAGGGGGTTACATTTTACGTACCTTAGCTTGTTCTGGATGCCCATCTGCAAATGAAGCCAATTCTAAGCACCACTGAGATATCATGTCAAAAGCTGGCACTGGCCAATCAAGGCAAGAGGCACTAGTAAACTGATGTGTTGACTGAAACGATGGTAAGAGACCCAGGCAACTTGCAAGAACAGTAAATTCTTCATGTTCCTTTTAGACATGAAATATAAAATCTTAGCTTATTTTGTTATAAACACAAAGTATTACACTATTCTTGTCAATAAATATGCCTCAATGACTTTACAGCTGTCTTGGCAGATCCTGCTTGGAAGAATATTTGGGAGGAATTAATACAAAAAGGCTCTAGTTTTCCTAAAACAATGAGGACTGTATTTTCCAATCCACAAAGTTCACACTTTGCACTGTTTACAGCAGAGACCCTCTCACCTCAGTTTCCCCCAACTAGGGAATCTTCATTAGTGTAAAGATAGAGGCACAAGTCTCTATGCCTGAAGATTTTGGTTCCAATGACAAAGAGAGAAACAGTTTCAAGGAAGGAGAGAACAGAGAGTAAGGCTTTGCTACATCCTACTCCTGCAAAAGTCCCTGAAGACCTTACATTAGGGATATAAGTTAAAGCTGCTTTGTTGCAGTGGAGAAGAAAGCCCATGAAATTTTAGCTTACACTAAGTCTACCCATGACTAAAGGAGTACTGCAATCTACAAATTATGAACTAGTTTTAATATTACTTTGATAATTCATGACAGAAGCAAATAAATGTTTAGGACTCCAATCCTACATGTATATTCTTTACTTTTTACCACTCAAACTAATTTCAATGGAGCTAATCACTTGCCTAAAATTAGCTCGTATATCACTTGCAGAATTCTGGCCTAAGCTAATAATTAGAGAAAAAGACAATAAAAAGGTAAATTAAGGCCATAAATTTTAGCAGAGAAAGTGAATGGAATAAGAAAACATAGGGGAAGATGACCAAAAGAAAAAAGTGAAGCATTTATTAATGAGTTAGGGTATGTCAAAAAATGCTCACAGGCTTGCAAGAAATATATTATTAAAGGAGAGAGCAATGTTGATAAGGTATAACCAAGGGTAAGAGAGAAGAGGCTTCAAATTAATAAATGACAGGACCAGATTATAAAGTGAAGTTAAGAATATGTACAAATGGAAAGAAAACTTATGTTGGAGAATGTAAAGAAACATGCACAAAAGATTAAGCCAAATATTAAGACATTTTGCAAGAATACAAAATAATAGAAATTGGCAAAGGAGATATTACAGCTTTTTAACAAATGCATAACTGATTGGCAGAAAAGATACTGAAGATACATGACTGGCTTTTAGAAGGAAAGAACAGGAGAGTAGACACATGCCAGAAACTAAACTAAAAATAAAATTATACACTACGTAAAATCAGGACCATTTCCAAGCACATATGAACTGAAATGCCTAGCAAGCATCTGGCTCCAAGTTAGAACAAGAATCATTACAGTATTCTGGGTTGAAAAGGCCACAAGGTAAACTCTAGCAAATACAACTGATGAACTTATATATGGATAAAAATGACCTATTACGAGGATCTTTCTGTCAATAAAAGATTGCTCTTTCCTGTCCACTGTAATTTTAAAAAGCAGTAAGAATAATTTAATTCTATTTCCATGATGATCATTTCACTAATATATATTCTTGATAAATTCTAAATACTTGTCCTAGGTTCTCTATTTAATTTTATTTTCCCCTTTTACTTCAGACCACTGTCCCTCCCTCTGCCCTCTTATGCCAATGATGGCCAACTTTCTAGGTAGACATACCACCTATTAAACCCTCTGCCTTCACCAGTGCCATTCCAATCCCCTTCCCCTAGCCAATCTGCTGCTTTCCACACTATCTACTGCTGTGCTGCCCGTCCCCTTCCCAGTCTGCCATATGCCACACACAGAGGCTGCCCATGCCACTAGTGGTTGGCCACCCCTGGTTTATATGATTACAAGTATTTGAAAGGCATATACCCAATTGATCTATTTCTAGAAATAAAGCTTGTTGAAACAAGAGCAGGAGCTATCTGTACTGGGGAGCAATGGAATCACACATTCACATGTACATGCTGTAGTCCTATGGAAAGAGGGGGGACCTTGGATTGGTGGCTGGCAAAACTGTCCATAACTCCATCTAGTTTGGGGTGGGCAAAATGTTGGATCTGGCCAACGGCTCAACTCCATTTCCCAGCAGCCCCTGCCCATGTTGCTGCAGCAGATTTCATGAAGACCCCACCAGCAGTGGGGCCATGACAGCACAAAACAAGGGTTTCCAAGGAGACTGGCCCCAGCAGCACTGCCAGGGCATGCAGCTGGGTGGGGAGCTGCTCCGGGGCCCAGCCTGGGATCTTGTCGCGGGGACACTGTGGTCTAAAGCTGGGGGAATGGCATGATCCACTGTCTGCACACCTCTGCTTGGGGTGTGCAGGCAGCAGATTGCAGTTTTGCCCCAGCTCTGGACCATGCTGTGACCACCAAAATATCCTGGCCCCAGAGCAGCTCCCCACCTGGGTGCATGCCCTGCCAATGCTGCTGGGGCCAGTCTCCTTGGAAACCCTGGCCTTGCACTATCACAGCCCCGCCACTGCTGGAGTCTCCACAGAAACCGGGTGCAATGACATGGGCAGGGGCTGCTGGGAAATGGAGTCTACCGAGGGCCTGATTCAGCCCTTGTCTGCCCCAATCTAGAGTAGGTGAGCTTGCAAGCACGCATAACTAAGTATAAACGTAAAGGAGAAAAAACACTTCTTCCATGAATTCCTGGAACAGATTCATCCTGAAATGTTATGTGCTTGGTATTTGCTTCAAGCTATTTAATTCCTGTAAAATTTCATTGAAACAGGTCCACTATTTTTGAAGAAGGGACTAACCTATAACAAGGCCAGATGTTTCTAGAATATTTTGGCTTTTATGCAATTTTGGTACCTAACTCTCTTAAGTCACCTTGGCAAATTAACTACAGCTACAAGCTCTTTAGGGCAGCAGCTCTCTTATTTGTATTTCTTGTGCATCTCAAAGCTTGCTGTCAGCACTTACTAAAAATGTTCAGTGCATTCATTTTTTAATTCTCAATTGGAATGCGGCAAAAAACTTTATATTCACAACCGAATGTGAGAGTCCATGTATCAACATTTAATATTTATGCCCCTCTTATAGCAATGGTGACAGGAAGCCAATTGTTTCCTCAATACATCTAAATGTTTAAATGCAGCACATTCTTTATTTTCAAGTCCTTTATTTTTCTCATAGCAGAAAAGCAAATGGGGCTAAGCCCGTAAATGCTCTTCATATAGAACTTTTAACTTTTAATGGAGTAAATGTCAATAAATTGGAGGAAATTACATCCTGGTTTCACTTCTGATAAAAACTAAATATAATCCTTTAGAAATTATAATAATCTAGCACATGGGTGTCAGACATATGGCCTGTGGATCCGACTTGACTCATGGAGCCCTATGATCCAGCCCACAGGTCTTGGACAGATGGCACACAGGCTGGACCTGGCACTGCAGCAGCACAGGGAGTTGATCCAGGGTGCATGCTGCATGCAACATCCACAACAGACGCACCATGCTGGCTCTGGGCCTGGTCTGGATCAGACTGTGCTGGAGCCAGTGCACAGGGCAAGTCTAAATGGAGAGCCATGACAGCATGCACCCCATGCCACATGCAGCACGCATGGCCTGTCCAACCCAATGCACTGCACATAGCATGTACTGGCCCTACGCTGGGGCTCACTGTACAGACAGCACAGGGGGTAATATGGGGCATACACTGCATGCAGCACCTTGCCGGACTGGTACTGAGTGCTGGCTCCAGTGCATGGTCCCAATCTGGCACGCAGACCAGCCTAGCGACCCTTATCTGACAACCCAGGTCCAGCATGCTAAAAAGCAGTGCTGTTTAATTCTTGCTGGAATAGCATAAAGAGAAACATTCTGTGGATTTTATGTGTTGCCACATAGCTATAAAAATAAAGGTGAGATATTGTGACCAGTAAGTGACTGAATCCTTCTTTATTTAAAATTCTATTTACATACAACAGAGTCCAATTATTCCTGCATATGAATATTCTTTAGACTTCCATGAGTTATGCAAATGAAAAGGAAGGATCCAGCCTATAATATAGACCAAAGCTCTACCCATGACTCCTGATACTACACTAAAAACAAATCTCTTGAGCCTTACACCAATGAAATCACTTATTTAAATGCATCTTTAGTCTGCTAGGTGCCAACCAGGAAGTGCGTTACATCTAAACAGATATACCTGTGGCAATATAAAACACTGAAATTCTCAATTATTCTGTAGGTGAGACACATTCCCCAATAATGATATGCAATTTAACAGAAAAAACTCTCAGACCTCTGCTTATTGTACCTGGCAACTGGGTAAATCCCCTCCAAAAAGATGGTGTTGAAGAAGGCTTGTGATCCTGAGGAAAGGCAGACAGAACTGCTGTAGGTAACACTCTACTGATTGAGGAGACCAAACACCAGGGCTAATCTACAGTGAGAAGGAAAAAGGTCATATTAAAATTCTGCTTTGGCTACATCCACTCCTAAACAAGTAAGTCTCATACAATTCAGGTTAAAAAGTGTGGTGTGTTGTACATTACTTTTCAAAGGATGTAAATTCACTACTATATTCAAGTCATTTAAGAATATAATACCTTCAACTTGGACATTTTACAAAGCAACCTCACTGTAACAGATGTAATGGCTTGTGGGCCATTATAAAACCAACTCTCACAATCTTTTCTAATAACTTTTTTAATAAGGAAATATTCACCTATAGATCATGTCAGAAAAGAATTTAGACTGACAAATCATGTCCAGAGGAATGGGCATTGCACTGGAAAAAAAATTGCAACCTCAGTTTTTTGTATTGTTTGTTTCAATACAATCAGAAATCAGGTTAAGAATGTATAGAGTCTAAAATGGGATAAATATTGGAGAAACTGTGGTCAGAGGAATTTTTATGCATAGATGGTGAAACGTCCAGTCACCAGGGAGTATACTTGGAATTAGTTCTTAATCAAATATTTGTATTGCTTGGTTTTTGTCAGCAAATAATAATAATCCTTTGATAATCCTCCTGAAGCTTTACTGCAGAAAGAACACACTTCAAAATAATGAAGACACAATTTCTCCTCTCTTACTAGTCACTTTGAGTCCAATTTCACTAGAAAAAGAAAAATCATCTTCATATAGGAGACTTATGGCATAATATGGACAGCTGTTTTTATAGACAAATTAAGATATCGATTAAGTACCCACACCATATACATGGGTCAAGAAGATACTTAAGAGACTGTAGTTTCACTCAGTTTAATAAAATCACCAGGAACACCAGATCCTGAATGATATCTAGACATTCAGTCTGTAATATGGTAACACCCTTATAAACAAAGTAATTTGATGATCATATACGGATTATGTTTCTCTAAACCAACCTACAGCTGTTTTCATGATTATATTGTTCCTGATAACATAATGATTTGTAAACCAACTAAAACTTCCTAAATAAAAATTTGTTAAAAAACATACCATGGGTAATTCATCAGTTTCTCCTTCCACAAATATCTTCCCTTTAGAGAGCTCGCTAATCACATGACCCAGCAATGTTTCCCAAGACTTTTCTCCATTTGCTGTATTCTGTGAAAAAGGCAGAAGAAAATCATGTTACCGATGCCATGGAGTGACTCTTATAAACACATTTTGTATTGAATGGATGATGTTTTAAGTATAAGTAAATGCTACAGAACAGTACACAATATTTAGGATTCAAACCAATATTTGGACAGGCAAAAGCTAAAAAAATCCAATGCAATTCAGGTGCAATATATTTAGCATGCACAGTGAAGTTAAATAGCAATTCAATTGTCAAATGCATGCATTACATACAATATGACTGTAACAGAGGGCCTACTGGGGCCGATCTCCGCATGGCCCGCCTGCCTGTTCTTGGGCAAACCGCCCACCTTCTCGCCTGCCACGTCTTGGTCTTAATTAATTAATAGATGTAATTAAATGGGAGGCTGCCCATTTACTGCCCCGCTGATAGGAGGCGCTATCTGCAGCTCCATTCCTCCCCTACACAGCAGCCCAAGCATCGCAGACGACATCATTGTTCTCATACATGCCAGTTCCCCACGATGGGGCCCAGAATCCTGCTGTAGGACCCCCAACTGAGTTCCTCCCTTCAGGCACACTCTGCTGTCATCATACCGGGCCACAAATCTCCCTGCCATCCGTTCCCCTTCAGGTGCGGTCCCCTCAGTGGGACCTTCAGCTCACACTAGCCCCGGCCCACCTCCAGGCAAGTAGGGACCCCAGGCCCCTGGCTCTTGGGCGTCCCTCTCAGTAGGCCTCCTTGCTCTTCTGACCCTCCTGGTCCTGGCCCCCACCTGGGGCAGTCAGGGGAAGCTCTGGCAGGCCTCGAGATATGACCCGTACTCTTTTCCCGGGGTCCCCCTCTCTGGGTCCTCCTTTACGGATATGGGGAGCTGGGGTTACCTCACACCATGACTGGTGCCTCAGGGTCTCACAGGGGACTCTTACTTCCCCCCTGGGCAGGTCATGGTGTTAATACTGGTGTTATATTCAACCCAAACTATGCCTCCTTGCATTGGAGGACTTACTGGGGTCAGGACTCAGCTCTCTCTCTCTGGCTGAGCCCCCTCTCCCTTCACAGGCCTCCACATGCTGCCCCCCTCACACTGGGGGCTCCACACACTCGTAACTCCCCCTTTATTTGGGGTCTCAGGGCTTCCCCCCACAGGTGGGCTCATGTGGCTGTAGCTATGTCTGGCCCCAACTCTCCTCCTCTGAGTCTCGAACCCCCACAGGGCTCAGGCGGCCTTGGCCACACACGGCCTCCAACTCTCCTCCTTGGGGCTTGCACCCCCACAACTACCTCTGGTGTACGTGACCCACCCTAAGGTGAGGGCTAGGGGTTAAGGCACCCCGAACTGCCTTTCACCGAGGTGATCACTGGCCTGGCATTTCCTCAGGGCTCCCATGCCACTGGGAGCCCCACCAAGCCACCCACTCCCGGCAGGGTGTAGTTTCCAGTCATACCTAGGACCAGGAGCCTCCTACCATCCCCTACAGCTCCTCCCTTACCTCTGGGTGAAACTCGGCAGCCTTCAGGCCAGCCAATGTTGTTGCCTGACCTCCAGCAGCCAAACTGCCTCGTTTATATAGACAGCCCTGAGTCTAAAATGGGTGCCCTCATTAGGCACATGGAGGATGCCAGCTCCAGGGCCTTAAAGTGGCAGGCACACCTAATGCCCTGCCACAATAACGACAATTTCTAATAATGTATTTCCCACTTTTCCTGTATGATAATAAAAATGCTGGTTTTAAAATTAGAGATGATAATTTTATGATTTATCATCACAGTTTAAATATAATTTAAACTTGAAATAACCCATTCTAAAAAAGTAATTCCCTATAATGTGTTAACACAAATGAGAAAAGAAACATTTCCCATTTACACTAAACAGGGAAGATGCTATGAGAAAATGAAATGCTATGTACAAAGTATGGGTAATATTTACTACAGGCAAGAAAAAAATTATTCAGTGGAATTATTTTTTAATTGGTTACTTAGACTTGTACCATAGTAATTATGACTTAGTAAAGCAAAGCATTTCAGGAAACAAAATAAGCCAAGGTGTCTCCATAAATATCTTCCTTAACTTTATATCAAAATACATACAAATAGTACTAATATTAGATAACAATGTTAGTGTATGTTAGTATAGTATAACACAACTACCAATGAGACATAAGGATGATTCTTTAACTACAAAAACTAAAACAAAACAAATAAAATGGGCTTAAAGGTTTAGAATACAACGAAGTATAAAACTGAACAACAATTTCCTTAATGTACAAAAGTTATAGTTATCTCTGTCCATCAGGCAGAACGTAAGGCAAGATGGCAGCTTAGAGACTAACTGGTTCACAGAGGCATGAACTTTGGTAGGCAACAGCCCAATTCACCAGATGCTATGAATGAAATTGCAGAAAGAAAAGGTTTTAAATAGAAAGGGAACAAAGAAAAGGGGTGGGGTGGAGGGAAAGACGGGGAGGGAGTACTGCTGAGTAGCAAAAAGTGGGCTGAATAGCTCAAAAAGAATAAATAAAGCAGTTAACACATTTAAGGTAAATTAGTGGTTAATAGCTGCAGGTAAAAACTAGCCCAATAAAAATCTATATTTTGTGTTCAGACCATGCGTCACACAATCCAATCTGTGGATGATTTAGTGTTCTACAATTTCACATTTGGTTTTTAAAGTTTTGTTGTTTAACGATAGCCACTCTGAGCTCAGTGAAGGAATGTCCAGGGAAGTTAAAGTGTCCTGCCACAGGCCTTTTTTGTCTTTCTGGAATCAATGGCAAATCAGTGTAGATTCATTCTTTTATGTAGCAATTGCCCCATCTGACCAATGTAGACAGCAAAGGGGCACTGTAACCGGGTGACGGCATATATGACATTAATAGAGATGACGTGGTCTGCATCGATGATGGGACACAGCTAGCATCTGGGTCTGTAGCAGGCTTGCTGCTGGCTTGCTGAAAACTGGAGTTAGGTAGCCTGTTGCTAGAGAGATGTTGTCTGAGTCTGGGAGGGTAAGGAACGGCTAATATCTGTAAGCCATGAGAGGTTTGTCCCCTAACCTTGAGATGGCTATCATTTTTCAGCAGGGGCTGCAGATCATTGTAGGTGATGATGAGATGAATTCTGCTGTCCTTGTTACAGGGCTGGTATTGCAGCAAGTCAGAGCAGAGTGGCTCTATTATTTTGAGTAACTATGGTTTTGGGACTGTATTATAAGTGTAAGGACCTGGAATAGGGCTTCCTAAATTGTGTATCCCAGTCAGTGGGATTACAGCAGCTATGGTTATAACACTGACCTTGGCTGTAAACAATGGATGTAGTAGTGTGCTTAGGATGAACACTGGTGGCACAGAAATAGCTGTAATGGTCAGCTGGTTTCTGATACAGCATGGTAGCGATGTAGCCATACGAAGTTTCATAGTGGTACCCAAGAAATGAATTTGCTGGGTGGAGCGTTAAGAGTCAGTTTGACAGAACAATGGAAATTGTAAACATTCTGATATATCAGTTTTCATAACTCACTTTGGTTGCAATTCCCATCATGTGAATTCATTTCCATGCGAGTCGTGGAGAGAAGGAACAAAGGACTAGCCCTTCTCATTACTTAAACACTTTGCTCAGGCCTAAAGACAGCAGTTCCAAAAATCTATTGCAAGTCTTTCCTTCTGAGAACTTGATAAAGAGATGTTTCCTCCCTACTCTATGTGTACTCTCTCTCAGACTCTGTTATCCCTGTATGCCTTTCTTCTGACCATTCATTCTCAGCTACCATTTTCAGTTTATTCTTTTTTCTTCTTGTCTTTTTAATACCACTTTGCAGTCTTTTTTGCTTATTTTTTAATATTTCTCTTGTTTCTCTTTTTTTGCTTTGTTTGATTTACCTACACCAAACACAAGTGATGCACAATGACTTCCCACACAATACTGTTAACATCCAAAGACAGGCATGTCAATCAAAATTCCAGCTTTTTCTTTTTGTAGCAAAGAGAATATACTAGTGCTAATTAATTAGTTGGTTATGTCGAGGTTCACCATTTGTGACTGTAAATGCCTTTAAGAAGCAAAGGAAATATTGCTTAATTACTCCCTTCCTTGGTCCAAGAACACAGTTTGGTAAATTATGTCATACATTGTTTACGAGTTGTAAATACTTCCATACTGCTATAAAAATTGGAAAATAGTATTATGTTTATTAACAGTATGTAGCAAACCCACCTATGGTGTGGTGTAATTCTTTATTTTCATACAATCTAATATTTCATCATAGATGACAACTGAAACATTTTAAACGTATGTTTGGATAAAGCATGTTCCTTTCTATTTGTATTTTATGAAGGGTAAAAAATACAGCCTATATTTATCAAGCTGACTATGAAAGAATACTAACTGGCAGTATTATTACCTATTTCAAGTGCTCTGTCACAGATTTAAACCTGTAAAATTGGCCATCACTCAAGTCACATTCAGATAAAAAGAAAAACGTACTGATCTTATGTGAAAAGTATCAGGGCAATATACACTATTAAGAAAAAAATGCAACACCCCTGCAAATCCAGCTAAGAATAATGCAACACCCATTCTATTGCCACAGGGGTGTACCACTTGCAGTGGAAAACTCCCAAGCCCTTGGGATCTTGGCAGCCACAATCCTAAGGGTCCAGGGGTGCATGAAACCCCATATGCCAAGCATAAAGCATGATGGGATCTAATGCACGATCCTACAATTGCATCTTACAATTGCAGGTGTGGGCATGACAGGAAGCCTAACTGTGTGAATTGGGCATTAGATCCCACTGCACCTTTCTCTGCATATGTAGAGGGGAGCTAAGTGAAACATGCATATGGGTTTCAAAAAATGAAAATCAGAATTAGTATTTGTATAATTAAAATAGTAGTAAAAATGTTTTTATTAACACTTTTGTAGATGTTTGTGCTCATGACAAGGGGAGACTGGAGACAAGGTGGCATTGTGCAAGCATTTATACTCAACTCCACTAAAACCCCTCAACTTATGGAACATTACAATACCTTCTGCATATTACAAACATGGCTGTATATTCATGCCTAAACATGTAGTTTTAGTTCAAGTGAACAAATATCCACTAAATTAAGCTAAAAACAGATAAAATTAACTCACTTTGTATTTATAAAGCAGTTGAACCAGAGATAAAATTCCAATGAAAAGGCCATATTTATTTTAAATTTACCATTGAAAGATACAGCATCCTAAAAATGCTTCATACATTTCCTAAGCAAATCTATTAAATGTATGGTCTTTAGTAAACTAACCAACCTTTTTAAGAGCTCCTGAGTTCTTCCATGCCATCCTGTCTTCAGCACTACATTTAATAGAAAGTGCTGCCAGGGCTTGAGTATACAACAGTGTAAACAGCACCTTTATAATGCAGGTGAAGTGTTCTATAAAACAAACACAAATCATTAGTTTTCAAACTTTTTACCCAACATACACTGTCTCTTCCAGTTTATATACAGAATGTTTCTCAAATGCATGCTGAATCCAGCATGAAAAAGTACCAAACTTCAAAACACAGAACCATCTTAAAACTGGATATGTTGCTTTTAAATATCTTACCTTGACAACCTGAAAGACCTATAGGAATTTTTACATGTGCACCAGACGCAGCACTGGGCACTTTTAATTAGCAAGCCACGCTAGTTAAAAGTGCCTGCCGCTGCATCAGGACCCGGTGTGTAAGTTGCGTAGTGTGTGTCAATGCTGAGAAAATGGTGATGTGCTTTGAACTAAAGCACAATGAACATGTCTTAGTTCAAAGTGTACCATTGTCATTTTCTCAGCACTGACACACACTGTGTTACTGATACATGGGATGCATGAGGCTGCCGGAGCGCATCAATTTATGTGCTCCAGCAGATTCAATTAATCGAGTTGCCTCTAACATGCTGGATTTCTAGCACATCAGAGCAGACTTGCCACGTGTGCAAGTGCCCTACAGTTTCTGTTGTACAGAATGCACAAGCATTCTTGCACTGGTCTATAAATTTATCTTAACCTTGACTGGGAGAAACTTTCTTTGTGGCCTTAGTGACATTACAAAATTTTGTCCTAGAAACATAGAAAACATGGCTATAAAGGAGCATAAAAGAGTCTTCTAAGTCCATCCCCCTGCCCTATGGCAGTTTTAATTTAAACCATGCCTGACAGATACGTGCTTACCCTCATCTTAAAAACCTCTAACAACAGAGTGAATCTATAATCTCCTGGAATAATCTACAACCACTTCACAGCCTTTCCTGGTCCCCTCCCCCTCACTCCTTCCTCCTCACGCTCCTCCTGGAAATAGTCATGTGGGGCAGTTCTGCCTGCTCTGAGCACCTCTGTTTCTGGGAGACACCCTGAAGAGTCAGACTGGGAAGGGCTGCAGCTTAAGCAGGCACTTCTGTCTGCTTTAGGCTTAGCAGATAACCCTAATGAAAGCAGAAGCCTACTCTCATACTGCAGCATTTCCCAGTCTGGCTTTGCACAAGGCACACAGGGCACTTACGAAGCATGCTCTGAATCTAAAAAGGTTGACAATCACTGATATAACATGACCCAACAGCACCGTTGAGTTAAAATACACCCTTCCAAAGTTAAGGGCCAAACAAATTTTTGTGCATCAAACAAGATTAAAGGGATTTGGAATTCAGTGTTGTGTTCTCTCCCTCCTCTCATATCCAACATTCAGGCAAAGCTGTAGGGTTTCTTGGGCACATAATTCTATGTTTGACTGGCTGATTCATCTCTGAACTAGTAACAGTTTTTGTTTAGCAAATGCTAAAGAGAAATTCAGGCAGACAAATCTATGAATTTTGATACTCTTTTAACCCATCTGAACAGAATATACTTAGTAAGCACAACTTGCATCTAAATAGTCTTTTGTAACTACATGATTAAAAAGGCAGTAGTTTTTCTATCATCACCATCTGTATCCTATAATAAACAACCCAAAGCACATACTTTACTTCCTATTTCAACACAAATAAAATAATTTGCTTATAATGAACTGCAGAGTATGTCAGGCATTTGTGATGGTTGCACATTTCCCTGAGAGAGTGATTCCCTGAGCTTCTAAGACAACTGAGTCCATGTTAGTTTAGGATTTAGCTCCAGTACTGAAGTCTGTTTACAAAGAGATCTGAGTCAGCAGGACAGTGTACATTAATTTAACACAATGAAGGTATGAATGAAAACACAATATGACTTTGCATTTCTCATGCAAAGACTGGTCCATTCTCCCAAAAGAGTTTTCATAGCCACTATTCTTCAAATACCTTAAGACTCACTGTTGCCATTATGTCTACGATGACATGCCTACCATACTGCATATTTTTATGACCTAAGAAGGTGACCTGTCAGAGGCCTTCTTAAGAATTTCTCTTGTACTTGATTCTACTTTTTATAATAAACTCCAAATAGTACACACAGGAAAATGAAACTGCACATAAGTGATAAAAATGACCATATTCTCTCACATACAATAAAGGTATGCCCCAGAGTGTAATAAGCACCTTATTTTTGAGAAACAGAATGAAGAAAAGAGATCGTCCCTTGTAGTAAGTTACTGAGCATTACCACCTAGGGAGCCACACCTTCTTGGCTAAGGTCATTGTTCTAACCCTATCAATCACCAAACATTGGGATTCTGGATTATACTATATTAAAGTTAATTATTAACACTGATAGCATCCATGTGGAATAACTACGAGGTTAGATTAATCATAAAGCCTTAGTATGTCCATTTAAATGCTAATATTGCTGACATTAAAGCTCTGTAATAATGTTGTTGTTTTACTTATAAAATAACTGTTCTCTGCATAATAACAAGGTAATTTTTTGAAGTGCAGAAATATGAGAAGAATGAAGAATTGCCTTCTTAACCAGTAAGTTAAAAACTAACAGTGATTTAAAGCATGTAGAAAATGTTACTTTTTTTAGAGAAGGAATAAGTATTTCCTTTAAAATTTCTAATTACATCTAATTTATATCTGTTTATATTAGAGATGAAATGAGATGATTTTACACATATTTAAGCTTCACTCTACTTTGCTATGCAGTTAAATATAGAGAGACACAGGATATTTTAGTAATAAAAATGCAAAAGTAGAATATTCCATGCATATAAAATTTTCTCAATATAATTTCATCTTTTGCCCCTAATATGCAAAAAAAAAAAAAAATCAATATAATCTGTAGGCATGAATATGTTACATTAACTCTTATAAAGGAAACAAATCCTGCTTGTTGCAAATCTATTTGCCACCAAAAGGCTGCTGCTTATTGTAAAACAGCAACCTGCAAATCCTATTCTATTTTTTTTAAATCCATAATATGCAAGAAATGTATTTTGACCAACTAAAGTTAATAAGTTAGTTTTATTAGGGTAGAAACATTCAAAAGAAGTCTTTGTCAATACAGACTGGGGGTCATAGCTTTAGGTTCAACAAAGCTTCAGTGCAGGACCTAAGGAAAAGGCCCAAGCTTTGACTAATGCAGCCTTTCCACACCTTTCATATCCTCAGGGTAGTTCTGCTGGCTGCAAAGCCCTACTGGGGGCAGTTCTGCTTGCCAGGGGTCACTGGAATGCTTCCTTTGAACATTAAGATACAGGTATAGGTCTTAAACCTAGAATGGAACTGGTTATATCTAGATAGGTTATGGAAGCTCTGCCACTGGATGTTTTTAAATGCAGGTTAGACAAACTATTGTCTGGAATGATTTACACATGGGTGGTCATGCTTTGAGCAGTTGTTTAGGTGAACCTTTGCAAACCCTTCCAAGCCTACTTTTCTGTGATTCTTTGATGTTTGATGGGGAAATAATGGTGAGGAAAAAAAACTCTCCGGCAGGCTTACATTCTCTCCTTCACCTGTGAAAATATATGACATTTCTGCATCAAATGCATCTTTTCCAGAGCTAATGTCTTCATACCCAAATACCCTACAGTGACATTGTTAAAAAAAAAAAAAAATCAACTAACCAAAAAACCCTAATTAATGCATTATATTGTTAGAAATATTATTAAAAATGTATTATGAATAGTGTTGTTAGAACAGCACAGCTGGCAGCTCTCCCTGGTGGGAGGAGGGGGTGGAGGAGAAACTACCAAGGGCTCTTTGTATTAAGGTATCACTCTCTTTGTTTTGCAAATTTACTATCTCTTTGTTACACTATATCACACTCCCTTTCATGCTTTCTTCATTTTCTCATACAGATAAGAGTAATTGCAATTTTTAATGATCCTGTCCTTGGGACAGAGAGGATTTGAACTTTTGACAACCTAAAGAGAGCTTTCTAAGCATGCGTGATTAGCTAATGCATATAAGCCTATCCGCCCCGCATATTTAAGTAGTTAATTATAATACACATGCGACGGATGACGTGACATCATTTCATATATGTTTGTATGAACCGGAAATGAGTTGTAAGAGTTCCTGCTTTTGCACACGTGCCCAGGAAAGAGGGGATAAAGCCCGCTGAGAAGTTTCCCTCGGGGGCAAAGTGGTCTTTTGTCTTCACTCTAACCCTATTTGCAAATATACCTTTTGTGTTGCTAATAGAGTGTGTCTGAGAGTTCTTCGCCTCCCGAGAAACGAACCGCAGCATTTTTGCTTCAATATTTTTGGGTCATTATTGGCAAGAGCAAGACTTTTGCAGTGCTCTTGCACTGAGTTTTTAAAAAGGCTTACAGCTGCTTTAACCTGTAATTTTTTTAAAAACTGACTCTTAAGTAAACTACATTTCTTTGCTGAAACTATTTGACAGTACCCTTGAATACAGCTCAAGTTAAAACCCCTCAAAGACAAAGTCTATATGGGAAACATTAACAGAGTGCTAACTCTGGGCTAGAATAGATGCTCAGTTCTCAGGGGAGAGTCCCAGCTCTCTCTGAAGAAACCACAAGTGTACAGAAGTTTACAATTTTTCTCTGAGAGTAAAAGGGGCCACTCAGGGAGAAAAATAACTTGGGAACAACCCAAGTGAAGTGGCTTCCCAGAGAATCTCTCTCAGGAGACAGAACTTCTCTACAGGCAGCAGATGCAGAACCAGTCTCTGCAATCCCAGGGTGTTTGGCTTCTCCCCCTCTCACCTCCCACAGAAGGAGGGAGAGCATGTATCAATCTCAGCCAAGCAGGGAGCAGAACACACCTTCTTAGGGCTTTAGACTGGAAAAACCCAGAACTGAAGCAGTTAGGGGACATGTTCTGCTCCTGGCTTGTTCCCTGCCTGAATCACTCTGCAGCACTTGGGTTCAGGGAAGCATAAAAGCATACACCATGCCCAGCTATAGCTGGGCTCCAACACAGCGTGGGGCAGGGAAAAGACTGGAGGACTCTTCTGTGCATGGCACAGACCCTGACCCCATCTTTCCTGACCCTAATGATCCCTGACTAAAGTCACTTAAAAAAAAAAAAAAAGCTTGCAAACCTCTCTGGGCTGCATGCTCTAGGGACCTCTGGCAGCCTAGTGTTTGCACTGCAGGCTCTTTGCTTCCCTGTCTGAACTTCCGTACAGGTAGGTTTTTCTCTCAGGAAAGCAAACGTGGGGGAATTTCCTGGATGTTTTGAATGTGTATATGCAGCCTCTAGCACTTCTATAAAATATTATAATTTATTGATAACTCAACAAATTTCTTTTTCTGTCATTAAATATCAAGTTAAATGTCATAAGCTGGAAGGCAACAACTACAATAAGAAAGTTTGCCAAGCAAGTAAATATCAAAGAAAAGGGTTTTATTTAAACTGGAAACAGTCACCTTACATAAACAGCTATTTAAGTTTCAGTCAGAAAAATATTTATTTGGAAAAAACATCAAAAGAACAATGGATGTTGCTATTGAAATGCAAGATAAATCCTGAAAGATATATCAAAGCCTCCCTATTCACATAAATATCTTTTATACTGAAAGGAGGCTGCTACTCAAGGTAAGACACACTCTATAGTTAGCCAAGATTCTTATCTAGTGATGAAAGTGAAATATTAATGTTTGCCTGGATACTTTTTGGTACTATTTTGTTGCAATGAACTGAATGTTTATTGTAAAGTTTGTTTTTGGATACAAAGTGGCACCTAGGAGCCAGATTAAAGCTGTAAATGATGAGTGGATGGAAACACTTACTCCTTTGTAACAGGAAATTCCACTGGTATATACCAGTGCAGATGTCTCCTAAACCAGGTAAGCAGGCATTGCACTGGCACACTATAGTTTCCTTTTAGTGCTTTACGTTAGAGCAGCCCTCAAGCTGCTTTTGAATGCTCTTGAAAAGCTGGGGTGAACCCAGAAAGTCAAGCATATCTCTGATTGATCCTCCACCCATTCCACTGCCACACACAGCGCCAAGCTGAACAACATCAATATGTTTGCTTTAAATGACTTGCCCATCATCACACAGGAATACTATGACAGAGAAAGGGATAGAATCCAATTTACTGGAACACCACAACTACTTTAATCAACAAAGCCTCCTTTCCTGTTCTTGCAGGACACTGCTACAAATGTTACACACCTTCCTACTTCTACACCTGCTAATAGGGGTTCTAAAGACAACAGCCTCATTTATTACATAATCCTGATTCACTCCCTAATATATGTCCAAATTGTACACTTTATTATGGTTTTTATCAGTGGTAACTCAGTCAGGCTGATATTTAAATCACTCTGAAGCACTTTTGGTGGACATTATTTAATCACACATGCATTCACAGTGCCCTAAATCAAAATGCCAACCATGTCAAACCTACCCATCTTAAGACTTATAAAAAATTCAAAAACTGTTTCACCATTTTGAATGCAGTAGTTCTTTTGCTGATCACACTATATTACCCTTTTAGTCTACTTGTTATAAATTGATGTGACTAGTGCCTGTAAATGCTCTGACCTCCACCAAAGTTTCTCCTGTAATAAAAGACTTAATTTGTGGTGTTCTTTCTTTGTGATGGGTTCAGATCAATTTTCCTCTCACTGAATGAGAAGACTGAACAGTGTAATGGCATTTATTTTCCCTTAATCAATGAAGTATTGAAAAAGATACCAAGACAATCCAACAGATAATACGGCAGTTAATGCAATTCCCAGAGCTATATTTGAAGGGCACTAGATGAAGTGTAAGTCCTCTTTATAAAGTGCTAATGTGTTCCAAAAATACTATGTAGGTACAATTAGATCCCAAAAAGGATGAATAGATTAAATACCACAAGAATAAAGTAATTATAGTTTACCATGGGAACTACAATCAAAGGTACTAATAAATATTTTACAAGTTTTGAAATTGCCTATCCTCCAAATATAGACATTATGGTGTGGAATCCAGTACCAGTATAAACAGTCTCTCTCAAAAAATGAAAAGAAAAAGCCTTTCCATGTATGCTATATTCTTAATCGCACCCAGCTTCTCTTTGTTCTTATGACTTCAAGGTCAGTGTCACTGGATTTCCCATCTTTTCTCCCATGAAATAGGTTTTACGAGCATTCTAGAGACTGGTATATAGGAAAGAACACAATTCACTCACTATGCATTGGCACCTGTGTGTAACATGGCCGCTATTTGCTCTGTAATCAAAAATCTGGAAGTAGTGTAGGAAGCAGCATGGTCAGATGTGGATGTTATTCCTGACTCTACCACTGACTTCGAGAAAGTCACTTTACCTTTCAATACTTCTACTTTCCCATTAGTAAAAGTGCAGTGAGGATACTTAAATTTGACGACCACACGCACATTGAAAAAGAGCTAAAATTATTACTATTGTATGTTGGACCAAGCTTCCTTCTACAAGTTTAGAGAGCAAGAATTATGGAAGGCTTTTCCTCCTTGTTCACTATCCATCTTTTATTACAAAGTTTTATTAAACCTATTCTGATTTCTATCTTAGTGTGTTATAGAGTTGAAAAAGTTTATATTCATCTTCTCCCTGCCACTTTTCCTTGATCCCCTCAACCACCACAAGTTCTGACAAAAAGCAAATGAAAAACATGTGGATGATGTAATATTTTACAGAACTCTACTCTTAACTGAATGTTGTCTTTCCTAATATAAAAGCACACTTGCATAAAAAGCTGTCCTACCTTCTTAAATAAAATAACCACAGGAAGATTAAATCATTTGCACCTGTCTTTTTTCCTTCCTTGTAAAAAGAACAATTCTAGAGGCAATTTCTGCAATGAGTCTTCTATATTGCAGTTACCCCTAAGTCCTTCTATCAGAAGAACTTTCAGACTCTGATTTTTAAAAATATGTTGACTATAATAAATGGATTATTTCTATGACAAGCTGTTTTTCATTCTTGATTCAGTGTTGACTCTATTTGGATTACCAAAAATTAAAAACTAATGCATTTATATTGCACTGAAATAAGATAACAAAATAAACAGAAAAACAATTACTAAATATACATAGCACCCTAGACAAAGTCCCACTCCCGAGCTGAGAATTAGTGAAACACTTAATAACTAGGCATCAGCTCCCATAGAATGCCCATATAAAGCTTTTATTACCCTTAATGGAAGTTAGGTGCATGCATCAAGGGGACAATAGACCTCTTACTTAGCTAACTGCAAACTAATGAAACACAACTTCATATTAAATTACAGTGAACATTACTGTGGCCAGTAGTGCCTCAAAATTGGGTATATAGTCAACAAGGAACATAACAATTCTGTTGTATTTTTAGCTCCTCTATGCATTGCCAGTGAGCTAACAGGAATATTTTATATAAAGTACTAGAGATAAATAAAAAATCATGGATTCAAAAGCTCTGAATCACCTTATTCTGGAACAAGTATTGACTACTGACAAAATTAGCCATGCAAAACTGTTTATAAACAATAAGCATGTGTATGCATGAGAAATGCAATATCTTTAATTCTGATAATGAAAACTTTAATTTATGATGGTCTATATAATATTTGATTCAGTTATTCTACAGTCTGCCTCCATTACAGTTCCTGTATTACAGCAATTATCATCTTAGCATGCAACCTCCTATTATATGTGATTGCTGCAATTTGAACTCTTACATTCAAAATAAATTACTATGTTGTACCCTTAGGTACCAAGTTCAAATTTGAAATATTGAATTGCCCCCTTCACAGTGAAGAGATGAAGGTCATGTAAAGGACACTTTTTCCCCAGTAAAAGAACTTAATAGTTTTTCCTCGGCCCTTGCATCTTTACTGTATTAGCTGACAGATAAGGTGGGAAGACAGGGGACACAGATAAGCCTGTCAAGCCACAACAAAAATTTCCGTTCAATGCCACCTAATGTAGATAAGGTAGAGTAATTTTAGAACCACAGCAGACAAGCTCTGTCTTTCTGTGTTAAAAGCCACCAGGAATCCATACTCACATATATAATCATCTAACTATATACATTTTTGTAACATACCTTTGTGCAATGGCTGTGGCATGGTTAAAATCTGAATAAGCAAAAGAGAAGAGACATCTCTGTAAAGTACTGGAACCTCTGGTAGATCTTCACTGCTCATCCTGAAAAATTATGAAAATAATCACGTTTGACACTAGAATACATCTTTCATTTTTGTTTTACTTTATATTGTATTTTTAAACATTCTTTATTGCAATAGAACATTTGAGGGCAAGCTTTTAGAATTCTGCTATCTGATGAATCTCTAATGAAGCTATGCTCTTAAGATAATTTAATATAAGAAACTATAACAAATCACAAGCTATCACATTAGTAGTAAGTTGAAGCATTTAAAAGCATTTATTATTGGTACAAAACGTTTCTAAAAATAGCGGGAACAACTCAATAATCCATCGCCCTAAATACCTGGATTCAAAAACCTGCTGGACACTCAAAAAATACCACTATACCTTAAGATTCTGGCATCACAATTTATCTACTTCTTTTCCAAAAGGGTGGCGTTTAGCATATAAACAATCATATACCACTACAACAGCACTGAAGCCTAAAACATCCATCTACGAATTTATAAGAAAGATTCCCTTCATGTGCAACATGGAATTAAGAACTGTTTTGCTTTATGTAAAGTAAAATCATCTAGATTTCTGGCTAAAAATGGGCTGAATACAGCAACATTTATTAATGGTTTTATGAAAAAAGCCAAGGGGATAGAATAAGAGAGAGAGCAACCACAGAAAGAGATACTACTATTTTTTTTAAATCAGATTCATTCAAAGATATGTTACATAGCAGTTATCTACTTGTAAGTAAAATAGGTTAGCAGGTATTGGTGGCAGTTTTCTAGCTCAATATAAAATTTCGTACACCAACAATACTTATAGGTAGAGTATAGGCAACCTGAGATAGTAAGAGCAGTAATGATATCTGTTTGGTCAGTCACTGCAATCAAAATAGAAAGGGAATTCTTGTCACTGGCTGGGGTGAGTCTTCCAAGCAACAGGACACCTCCTCTCACAGGCTTGTGTGGGGGAAGAGAAGAGTGTATGTAGCAATGGCTAAGGCACCACTATAATCCTCATAGCATCCACTTCCCCTACTGACGGCCTGCAGAATGCATGTGTGGAAGACATTTTTTCTCGTTCTCCTTCCCACATTGTGAGGCTGCACTGGCAGCACAAGTACTAGAAACTATCCCATGCATTCCTACCATCACTGAACAGGATTACCAACAGCTGATTGACTCATCTGCTGAAGCAGTTGTGAGGAGTTGATTCTGGCTGTTGATGCTGGATAGCCATTCTGGTCTCCGTTCTAGGCACAATCTTTTCTAGTTCTAGATCTCTTCTGACATGGATTACCAAGGTATGTCAAATCTGGACACTTGGCAGAACTGCCAAACATTTATAGGTTGTTCCCCACCATTTGTTATCCCATAGTTTGGGAGCTAAAATTACGTTTGTCACAATTTTGGTTGATTTCAGTGCGGTTGATGGATAAAATGATCTGATGAAAAGCCCCATAATGCAACAGGCTACTTAGACAAAGGCCATGAGTACATTGAAAGGGTGCACAATGTGTAGCATCGCTCAGAATGCCCCTGTGAAGGCCATAATGAACACAAAAAGAACGCTACCCTCAAAATGACCTTCTAAGTCAGGGGCAGGCAAAGTCCAGCCCGCAGGCCAACAGTGGACTTCATTTCTCAGCAGTCCCTGCTCGCATGGCTGGGGCCACTCTCCATGGAGACCCCAGCTGTATCTGCACTGTGATAGCGCAAGGCTGGGGTTGACATGGAAACCAGCCCCGGCCATGCAGGCAGGAACTTCTGGGAAATGAAGCCTAGCTGCTGGCTGGACCTGCCATGTTACCGATCCCTGCTCTAAGTTCATAGAACCGAGGTCCACAAGTGCCCTGATGAAAACTGTACTAGAAGGGCCCTGCCAAGTAAGTTGCTTTTTTGTTGTCAATAGTTTTAAGTGCCATCCTTTTCATTTAATTATGCTCTGGTATGTTTTATTGTTTCCATGTTCATCCTCAGTGTTCTGTAATAAGACTGATACTTTAAGGTGTCAGAAATTCTTGAGAAAGGGATTTGAATTGAACCACCACAGAGTTGGTATACGCAGTTATCACCAAAGCACTGCTAAGTACCTCAATGCTCCTAAGGAAGGATTTAAAGAAAGGAGTTTACATAAAGAATGTGTATTTGGGGCACATACTGTTTGTAATTTTAGGGTAGCAGCATAATGAATCTCCTCTTAAACCGGTTACAAATCTACCCCACCAAAGCAAAATAAAATTAACAATAGGTAAAATTATCAAAAGGGTTCAAGTCAGGAGGCTAAAAGACTATCATGTTTGAAAATTAAATTTGTATTCTTTTAACTATTTTATCCCCCATTCTTTTTTCCAGAATTCTGGCTGATTTCTACAGGCCCACACACACATATCCCTTTTCTTTTTTTAAAGCTAACAATGAGCATGTCAAGAACAACTATAGTTTTTAATGCACAAACATACATACTTACATTCCCACCCCCGCATTATATTTGTGCGTGTGTGCACGCATGCACGTGTTCCTGTTTTAACAAACTAAGCATACAATGAGCCCACCATGCATAAATATCACTTCTCAAAAGAAAGAGCACTCCTACATAGGCACTTAAGTTCCAGCTGAGTTTCAATGGTAATTATCTCTAAATAACTTTTTAGTTCTGATCCTTAGACCTTAATGCACTTAGGCACTTCTGATAATTTTACCCATGGTAATTTTTTTTTGTCTGGGGTGCTTTTGTGTTTTAAAATTAATTTCATTATAATACTGTGCTAAATTTATGGCCGAGTGTCATGGAGACCCCCCGGGGGGCACACTTGATCAGGACCATGCAACCGTGTCTCATCCTTGTGAGTGCCCCCCACAAAGCCAGATCAGGCATGGCCTCTAGAACAGGAAGGTAGCCTTGGCTCCTTACCATTCTGAGACCCAAACCTGTCGGTCCCTTACCCTCCCTGGGGTCTTGTAGCTCTGACTCAAGAAGCAAGCATACAGTTCTGCTCCTGAGAGCAGGGGGAAGAGGCAGAACAGGTGCAACCCAAAGTTACAAGTACAAAAAGAGACAGCTCCACTTCAGTGAAGGCATTTATTAGACAAAAGCCAGCCAGCCAGAGGTTCTCTGGCCCCCACTGAAGAGTTAAGTAATTCCTCTGTTCCCACCCCAGCCCACACAGGCCAGAACTCTCTCCTCTTTTCTTTCCAGTCTGCCCAACCCCTGAGCCTGAAAAGTCCATCTGTCTGTCCCTCTCTCTGGTCCCTGCTCTCAAACTGAAACCCTCCTTATTTCACACTTTCCTGTCCATTTCATTCAGCTTCCCTCCAGCCTCCTAGGAATCAGCCAGCTCACCTTTGCTTATATGTCAACACAGCTATTTAAGTCTTTGTTGATGCCAGAGGTCTATTTTGTCTTGTTCCTTTGCTATTTCTTAACTCATTCCTTCCCCATATACTAGCTTTTTCCCATATACTGGCTTTATGGGGAAGCTGAGGCATGCAATATTAGAACAATATGACTTCATTTAAAACAGAAATATTACAATAAAACCCACAGCTCAAACGTAGTCCTTTTAACTATTTCTTAGAAATAGCAAAGAACTCCAAAGGTTTAAGTTCTTAAAAAAAGGTTTCCAATGTGGGAAAAGGAAAGAGCAAAAGAAAAGAGTTTTAACTCTAGCTGGCCACATTTTACATTGTAAGCAACCTCAGTTAACGCCATTTCATAGCAACAGACAGTTAGATCCAATACCAATTCCAGCACTATAAATCAGAAGGTGATGACTGGAATTTTCACAAAAAAGTATGGGAGATGCACCTTTCAGTGTGGACACAAGTGAACTCTTTGCCCAGTTTATTTATTCCATATGAGTTGAAGTAAAACTACATTGAATGACAAGCTTTGAAATAAGCTGCCTCACTTTACATCAAGCACTGCAGCACATTAAGTCCTTAAAAACTGCTCTGTCATTCGTTAAGAGCCTAAGCAACTTCTTCATTATGACACTGAAAAGACATTAAAAGAAAGCTAATATAATTTCTGATGGTGCTGAAGCAAGGAAGGTAGTGTAAAATGAATCAAATGTGTCACGTTTGCATACTGCATCCATTAAAAACACATTCTTTGCTGTATAATACAAAGAAATAACTTCTGATACTGCCATAAATGTAAAATGTATTACTCTATTCCCATTATGGGGCAGACCCCTTCTCCAGTCCATGATAATTGGGCTACATCTCTGAGCAAACACCAGATTTGTCTGTCAGCTGATACCTTAGTCAGCCCACTTCTATATTCAGTTCCCCCTTTTCCGATAGAGGCTAGCTGACCCGCCCAGGATATAATCTGCAATATTAGCATTTCTTTTTGGGTTTCTTCCTTCCCTCCTTTGGGTGTAAGGTTTTTTTTTATAAAGTACAGTTGTCAAATTATTTATTGAACAGTACTGGAATCTACCTGATCATTTTATTACTAAGAAGAATATAGAGTAAAATCCTCAGCTTCTTTAACTTTAAAGGAAAGGCACCCGTTCTAAAGCAGTGTGAGAGCACGTCAGAATACTTTTGTGTACTCTCTTAGAATTTGGGAATGAGGAAAGTGGAGAAGCCTGGAGATCAAGATGGAATCCTTATTTCCATTATCTCCTTTATCTATACTGAAGGTGACTGAAACCGAGTATCTGAGGACTGAGATATTCTGTCTCTCCTCCTATTTCTAGATGAAGGAAGGATTGGTTGCAGTTAAAGACTTTCTGGCCTGGTAGAAGGAATTGGACTCATGCCCTACTTTAGGCATCCTCCGCTGTTCCAGGCAGACCTCTTACAACTGGAATAGCAAGTGTCTCTTTTCTGGCACCTTTGTTAGGAATAGGTATGAAAGGACCATCTGCTCATGAGATCTCACAGTCCTTCATACACTTTGCTGGAATAGGAAGTGAACATTTTGATTTGTTCCAGCTGTTGCCTACCTCTGTCCTATATAAAGATTTTCAATTAAGAAGGTTCCACCTGACAATGTTAGATACAGACAATTTGCTCAGATTGCCAATCAGCATTTTGTTGATGTAGCTCTGGCTGTAAAGCTAAGAATTTAGAACTCAGTATGTTTGGGGGCTTGCTGACCAACCATTTACCTTTGTGGGAGTATCCTGCTCCTTGGAAATTACTTTTGCAGAGAAGGAAGAAAGAGGGATGGCAATTTTTTTTTTTTTTTTCATTGGAAGGAACCTGCCCTTGGGCATTCTCTGATTACATCTCCCACCCTGTTGAATCTCTCCCTGCTTAGATCTCAAGATAAAAATAAACTTTTCCAGATTCAATCTCTCTCTTCCACTCATCTTCAGAGCATTTCTGTATGAAAAGAAGTACATGGAAGACTATTGTGCCTAAGGACTTGTTCTCTCTGCAGCCTTGCCAAACTGGGAAAGTGAATTCCACACCTGCCAGAATCTCATGACTCACAACCCAATGTTCCTCTTTTCTGGTGGAGGAACTAGGACTCACAGAAGCAGATCTGGAACTCTGTGGGCATTCCTGGTTCTTTCAGGATTTTGTAATTTTCCTTTGCCTTTTGAGGGAGAGGTCATGGAAGGGGGAACAGTCCTTCTTTTTTATTCTGTGCTCTCTTTTGGCCTGAACCCACAGAAATACTGGGGGATGAGCAATTCTGAATATCAGTTCACTGCCTCCTCCCAAAGTAGACCTCAAGGAGAGGTGAAAAGGAACATCCCTAATAGATTCCTTGCCAAGTCATTCAATTTATTATATTAAGAATCTCGGATGGAACGACAGAACAATTACCTTTAAAAATGGGTTAAGTGGGGTGTTTTCACTGGGAACCTTTGGACTTCCCTTGAAGAAACCATGAATGGTGATTAAAGTTCATTCTGCTTAGGAAGAATAAGCTGGGTATCTCAAGGAGCACCATGACTGGCAAGAGTGGATGAAGAGCTTCCAACAAGTAGTCTAAACTACTAATTCCTTTTCTTGTCAGAACAAGTGTTTATGGGCTGGAAAGCAAGTATAGAAATGCTGTACTCTCCCTTTCTGTGGCACCTGAGTGAGCTTTAAGCTCAAATTATGTCTCAATCTCTGGTTTACTCTGTTTCACCTCTTATGCCACATGGGAGGGAAAAGGAACCAAACAAAGACAAGGAAATCTTTCCCCAACTACAAATGGTCTTATTTAAAACTATAATCTTCAAAACTCTAACAGTGTTAATCTTCAGGGGATACTGAGGGGTGGGAATAGGAGGTGTGTGAAAGAAGACAGATGGTGGTGGGATGTGGGGTGGAAACAAAATGGAAAATGTTATTTTCTGCTTCTCCTAACTCTTTTGGATTATGTATAGTTTCATAGTTGGTAGGGTCAGAAGGGACCTGAGCAGATCATCAAGTTTCAATCTGTCAGGAAAAAGTACTGGGGTCAAACGACCCCAGCCAGGTGTTCATCTAGCCTCCTCTTAAAGACCCCCAGGGCAAGAGCCAGCACCACTTCACTTGGAAGTTGGTTCCAGATCCTAGCTGCCCTGACAATAAAGTAGCACCTCCTGATATTTAGTCTGAATCTACCCTCTGCCAGCTTGTGACCATTATTTCTAGTCATTCCTGGTAGTGCTTGGGAACAGGGACTCCCCCAATGCCTGCTGGTCCCCTCTGACTAGTTTGTAACAGGCCACTAGATCCCCCCTCAGCCTTCTCTT
>NW_017728949.1:44091873-44161132 GCF_001723895.1 Crocodylus porosus
AGTGGCCCCCTCTGGACCCTCTCCATGTTGTCCAACATCCTGCTGGTCCCCTCTGACTAGTTTGTAACAGGCCACTAGATCCCCCCTCAGCCTTCTCTTGTGGAGGCTGAACAGGTTCAGGTCCCTTAGCCTCCCCTTGTAGGGCCTGCCCTGCTGCCCCCTGATCATGCGAGTGGCCCCCTCTGGACTCTCTCCATGTTGTCCACATCCTTCTTGAAGTGCAGCGCCCAGAACTGGATGCAGTACTCCAACTGTGGCCTGACCAGTGTCGCATAGACGGGGAGTATCACCTCCTTGGACCTGCCTGAGATGCATCTGTGGATGCATGACAAAGTATGGCTGGCCTTCCTGACTGCGTCCCCACACTGCTGGCCCATGTTCATTTTGGCATCAATAATGATTCCAAGATTCTTTTCTGCCTCTACACTGATGAATTCACTTAGCAGAAATATGGTAGAATTCTGAAATAAAGACATATTTGCATTTGTCAGGCCAAATATCTGATGCAGGAGAAGAAGGATGGGGCCTATCACAGAGACTTTACAAACACAACCTAAACTGCTACTTGTACTTGCAGGAAAAGAAGTACAAGCCATAGGTCACAACCTGCAGTAGAGGTCAGGGTTCAGAAACAGTTTACATCCTGGGGAATTATACAATTATGCACCCATGTAATTTTCTGTATAAAACATACAGTCATATAATTGCATAATATTGCATAATTTGCCTTACTTCAGTCCCATTCATTTTGGCTTGTTGGAGGGTTGAAATTTACTAATTTATAACATAAGAACAGTAAAAGCCAACTATGCGAGTCAGGGCTCGATTCACAATAGAAGCATGGTGCTTTCAAATGACGTATCATGGGGAGTCCCATGTGAGGCACCGAGTACAGTGGCGCATGACTGGACAGCTGGTGAATGGGGCGGGGAGCTTCTGCCTGCAGGAGGGAGAGGTGGGTGTGGGCTCCCCTGCCCCATGCCTCCTGCCCACATGCCCATGGTGCACAGTCCCCACTCCAGCAGCAGCAGCAGCAGCAGCAGCAGGCTCTCAGGATGCTCATGGTCACAGCAGGCAGAGCCTCCCAATGGCGTGCAGCTCTAGCCGAGTCCTGGGGGTTGCATGTGTCCAGGCCCACCCCATTGGTACAGGCCTTAGAGCCGAACCAGGCTGGCTCCATGCTAGCACGAAGGGTTCGTGGCACTGCAGGTGGGAGCAACATGTCATCGGGCTGGGCTGGTTCTGTACCTCCATAAGGAGCTTCCAGCACTCCAGCAGGGAGCCACGTGGGGAGGCAGGGAGCTGGTCCAGCCCAGCCCTGTGCAGGTCCCACCTGAAGTGCTGTGAGCCCCATGTGCTGCCATGGAGCCAACCCACCCTGGCTTGAAGGCATCTACCAGTAGGCCAGACTGGGCTGGGCTGGGCTAGGCCAGTGGGTGGGGGGGTGTTCTGCCTGTCATGAGCACTGACTGCTGCTGCCACTGGCAGAGGGGAGGGGGGAAGTGGGGAAGGTTGCATGTGGCAAGGGGCCCACACACACCCACAAATCCCACACCCATCCATACAAACCCTATACACTCCCATGCTAGCACCCTGCCACCACAAACACCACAACCCTCCATTCTGGCCCCCAAGCCGCACGCTCACGCGCACCAGTTCACAACCACTGCCACAAATCCCACAAACACACCTTCACAAACCCTCCTACAAATCCCACCCACACTATACTCCCCCCAACCCCCAATGTACAAGAGTAAGACTTCATTTTTGAGCTATTATGCAATCACCTCTATATACACAATGCAAACACACGTCAATCAGGACAAAAATATTTTTTTTAAATAAAATTAAAATATGTTATAATAGATGTTTGATTTTTAGTATATGATTTGGTTGTTACATAAATGCTGTAATGAAGAGCTGATGCACAGTGGAGCAACTCACTGTACAACCTTGTCCTTTCCAAATCACAAGCATTCTGTTTCAGAAGACAAATTGAAAGAGCTGGTCTTCCTTTACTTCAACCTTGGAACTTAAAACAACTTTAAAGTTAACAAACAGTCATCAGGAACCTGCATTCCACGGGATATCCAGCAGTACAGCGCAGGTAAGCAATAAGCAGGTAAGCAGTAAGGGGCCCATTGGGCATCAGAGCTGGGGGGCAACAAAGGCGCCAGTAACAGGGCTCAAGTGCCTATACACTAATGCTAGGATGAACTAGCACTCCTGCTTGCAGAGAACACTTATGACTTAGTGGGGTTAATAGAAACCTGGTGGGACTCTACCCACAACTGGGCGGTACACATTGAGGGCTATAAGCTATACAGAGAGGATAGAGTGGGGAAGAGAGGGGGAGGGGTTGCACTCTACATCAAGGAGCATTATACATCGACCCTTATCAAAATGCAATCAGAGGAGGAGAAAGTAGAAGGATTGTGGGTTAGGATACATGGAGGTCAAAGAGAAAGGGATTTGGTAGTAGGGGTCGCTACAGACCCCCACACCAAGGGGAAGAACTAGATTTGGAACTCCTGAGGCAGCTCTGGGAAACCATAAAGACTAGGGAGGTGGTAGTCATGGGGGACCTAAACTACCTTGACATCTGCTGGGAGACGCAGACAGCAAATTCCCACCGTTCACGCAGGTTCCTATCCTGTGTACAGGATCTCCACCTGACACAGGAGGTACATGGTCCCACTAGAGGGAATGCCTTACTGGACCTGGTACTGGCAACAGGGGATGACATGATAGGGGACCTACAGATCAGTGGTCACCTGGGGGACAGTGACCATCAAATAACAGAATTCATCATAAGGCGTAGAGTGGGTAAGGTAATTAGTAGGGTGGAAGTGCTAGACTTCAGGAAGGCCGACTTCAGCAAACTCAGTTCTTCACACAGTACAGTATAGTACCTGTCACAATACAAACACATTCAGTGCGTTTAGTCAACGACACACTGAAGAGTAGGAGATTTGGTGAGATGGGAGTCCAGGAAGGGTGGCTGTGCCTTAAGGAAACGATCCTTCGGGCACGGGGGGAGATGATTCCGATTAGGGGGAAGACAGGGAAAGGGGCCAAGAGGCTTCCTTGGCTGACCAGAGAAATCCTAAGGGAGAAAAGCGGGGCATATAAGCAGTGGAAACAGGGAGTATGCCTCCTCAGCTTGGAGTCGTAGGGAGGCAGTTAGAAAGGCCAAAGCTACCATGGAGCTGAGGATGGCATCCCAAGTTAAGTATAACAAAAGACTGTTTTTCAGATATATAGGGAGTAAAAAGAAGGCCCAGGGCAGTATAGGACCACTACTAAATGGGCAAAAGCAATTGGTGACAGACAGGGAGGACAAGGCTGAACTCCTCAATGAGTTCTTTGCCTCAGTCTTCCTAAACGAGGGGCAAGACGAGTCTCACATGGTAGAGACGTAACAACTGAGCACCAGACTACAAAGCGTTGACCCTGAGATGTTGCAGAGTCACTTGGAAGGACTGGACGTGTTTAAGTCGGCAGGCCTGGATGAGCTCCATCTGAGGGTACTGAAGGTACTGGCTATCATTGCACAGCTACTGGCAAGAATATTTGAGCACTCGTGGCACACGGGACAGGTCCCGGAGGACTGGAAAAGGGTCAATGTGGTCCCTATTTTCAAGAGAAGGAGGAAGGAAGAGCCAGGCTACTATAGTCTTTGAAAAGATTATTAAGGCTCATACATGTGAGACCCCAGCAGGAAAAAGTATGCTGAGGGGAAACCAGCACATGTTTGTAGCGGGTAAATCATGCCTCACTAATCTAGTCTTTTTTTATGACCAGGTTACAAAACACCTCGACACAGGAGTATGAGTTGATATTGTTTTACTTAGACTTCAGGAAGGCCCTCGAAGGTATCCCACCCCATACTGGTGAACAAGTTAAGAGGCTGTGACTTGGATGATTACATAGTCCGGTCCATGGCAAATTGGCTAGAGGGTCGTACCCAGAGACCAGTAGTGGATGGGTCAGTATTGACCTGGAAGGGAGTGGGTAGTGGGGTCCTGCAGGGCTCAGTCCTTGGACCGATACTCTTCAGTGTCTTCATCAGTGACTTGGACGAGGGAGTGAAGTGTACTCTATCCAAGTTTGCAGATGATACAAAACTGTGGGGAGAAGTGGACACACCACAGGGCAGGGAACAACTGCAGGCAGACCTAGACAGGTTGGGCAATGGGGAGAAAGCAGTAAAATGCAATTTAACGAGGAGAAATGCAAAGTGCTGCACCTAGGGAGGAAAAATGTCCAGCACCCCTACTGCCTAGGAAATGACCTGCTCGGTAGCACGGAAGCTGGTCGGACTGCAGTTGGAATACTGCATGCAGTTTTGGGTGCCACACTTCAAGAGGGATGTGGATAACCTGGAGAGGGTCCAGAGGAGGGCCACTCATATATTTAAGGGCTTGCAGGCCAAGCCCTACAAGGAGAGACTAAGGCACCTGGACCTCTTCAGCTTCTGCAAGAGAAGGTTGAGAGGCGACCTTATGGCTGCCTATAAATTCATCATGGGGGCACATAAGGGAATTGGTGAGGCTCTACTCACCAAGGCGCCCCTGGGGGTCACAAGAAATAATAGCCATAAGCTAGCAGAGACCAGATTTAGACTGGACATTAGGAGGAACTTCTTCACAGTTAAAGTGGCCAAGGTCTGGAATGGGCTCCCAAGGGAGGTGGTGCTCTCCCCTCCCCTAGGGATCTTCATGAGGAGGTTGGATGGGCATCTGGCTGGGGTCATTTGAACCCAGCACTTTCCTGTCTATGCAGGGGGTCATCTATTGAGGCCCCTTCCGACCCTTACATCTATGAATCTATGAAATACATTTTTGTTTTAGTATTATTGATGCTTTATTTTATTATTATTTGTTTTGTTTGTACTGTGACAGGTACTATACTGTACTGTGTGAAGAACGCAATATCACTGTGCAATAATTTTGTTACAGTGCACGCAAGGACTCTTAGCACTCCTTTATTTAATTGATTTTGTTTTGAACTTTGAAAAAAATGAGCATCTAATTTACTGAAAAAGAAAAAAAGAGTAATTTTGCTGAAAATTAGAAAATCTAATATCAGTATAACAAGTCCTAACAGTTTTATTTAGTTTTAAAAATCCCACCTGCTGGGGGACACTTTTATTTTTGTTCATGGAATGGTAAGGCACTAAAGATTCTGTGATATAATATGTTATATAGTTGTATAAATACAAAGTACCTGCCTATATTTCTAAAGAAGGTTCAAATAGTGTTTTATTGAATTTGTAAAAAAATGAAAGTAATTAACTTTGCATAATTTTGAATTTTTCTGTGCGTAGTTTTGAATGGACAGAAGGCATTAAGGTACTCCACCGCCCCCCCCCATTCCAGTGCCCAGATCTCTCCCTGCTTGTCCATCCATTGTTATGCTACTGTTATTGAAAAACCTAATGTAAGCCTAATATCATAGCTGCACAGTTAAGACTGCATGGTCTCAGAAGGGGACCTGACCATTCCTTTATTTCATGTAGCTGCTCTGAAACCAAAAAAGACCCTCAAAAATGATTCGGAGCACATGCCCTGTTAAGAATGCTTTACCCTGAACAATCCATTTACTGCTTCGGTGCTCTTACTTCAAGGGGTAACAACTTCTTTCTATGGACAGTTTCACCCAGAGTGGATATATATCAGTGACTCTTCCATGCTCAATATCAGCATTCTTTTCAAAAAACATTTTATCTGTCAACATAGCAATCAGAGAAAATTTGGCCCACGTGGGGAACTCAGTTTAAAACTATCACAGGGTATGAACGTATAAACAATTTAGCACAGACTGTACCATGCGTTAACTGCTCCACAGGAACTGCCTATATGCATGCTCTTATTCTGCAGTAAGCTAACCCTCCTGTAACTTCTCTTTCTCTAATGGAGAGCTAAGCTGTTCTAGTTTAGCTTCTACTGGAGAGTAACCTCATATACAATACGACATACAGTAAAGACCCAGCACCTTTTACTCTGCGGTAAATCACAAATATTCCTATACACTCAGATTTGTAATGCTTGAAGCACAAGGTGTTTAAAAATGAAGACCAAACACTATGCAATATGCCACTGGCTCAAAAGAACACCGCTCCCACAAAAAACCCAACAACCTAATTCATCCCAATATAATAAATACTACCCTTACAGCCTATTTCCAGAAGCTTCAAAGCTAATTAGACCTAGCTTTGCTGATTTACAAAATAATTCACATTATTTTAAGTTGTTCTGATTATAAAATCTTTTTGCTTGTTATTTCAGGTACATGTACTTATATTTCTCATGGGAGTGACAAATGTGATACTGTATTAATACTTTTTCTAGCAAGATGCATATACATATATAAAACATTATCCAATGATCTGTGTACTGTACAAGAGCTAAAACCAAGATAACCAAGGGTGTCAAAAATGTTAATTTTCTCCCATTTCCTCTTCCCAATAACCCACTTCCCTATCCATTACTATCCTCAATCAAATTCCTCCATCCTATAAGGTTCAGTAAAAGCACATGAACATTGCTATGTGTATCCTGAACATCAGAAAATTTGGAATCTGTAAGAAAGAAAGTTTAAGTCACCAGTTTCTGTCAAAAAAAATACTCCAATGCCATCTTGCTTCTAAATCAAGGAAAGGATCATTTGCACAACCCCTGGAATGAGCTATACTACAAGAGAAGCTGTCTCAGATATCTGGGACTCTTCCAAATTATAGGAGCAGATCTTGGTGCAGACTGTGGCTGCTGTGTAATTTTTTTAACAAAGGAATAGCTTTGGATTTAATTTTCTGATACCCTTCACACAAAATTTCCAGACCTGTGTACAAATTAGTACAGATAAAGGAAAACTCACATAAACATATAAGCTCTAAAGCAAGGAAGTTTTCATTCTTCTAAATATTGATTTAAATAAAGTGATTATAATTATAGAAAAGCACAAACATATTGTAATGATACTTGTATTCTATAGATAATTTTCAAAGCTGAAAAGAAAAAAAGCTTTTCCTTTCAAGTAAATAATTACGCAACTACTCTCCTTCCAAGATTGTTTACAATTTAAAAAGTAACTGTAACAGAATAAATTCAGTGTAGGTGGGAGGTATTTTTAAAATACTCTAAGGCAATGGTTCTCAACCTTTTTAGGCCTCAAGATACCCTTTCATCATTTTTCTGAATTTCATGGCACTCCAGTCGAAAACTACTGAGCTAGCATCTGAATTCTAAAAAGATAGAGAGGGAAGCATAAAGCTGTGAATCACTGATCTAACCGGTGCCACTTAAAGACAGTATGGGCAGGACCTTTCACCCTGCCATGTCCTGCTCTTTGCATTATCTGCTCCCACCTGACCCTTGGTCTGTACCTCAGGGGACAAGCAAAGCCCCGACTGCTGAGGCTGCTCCTGCAAACTCCTATACACCAGAGACTGTCCCTGAAGCCCACTGGCTCTAGGAACATGGGAGGAGTAGAGAAGATGAATCAGGCTGTAAAGTGCAACTCTATCCATGCATCTGCCTGCCTACATGCTTGCAGCAGTGTGCTGTTGGTGGGGCTAGGGAGAGGGCAGGGAGGCACCAGCACAAGGGCTACCTGTTAAGAGTGGGAGAAGGCAGCAGCAGTGACCACAAGTGCTGCTGGAGTACCTGGGGCAGGCATTGGATGGGGAAAGCATTTACCTTCTCACACAGGGATGGGGTAGTATAGCACCCCTAATGAAATCTCACAGCACCCCAGGGTGCCATTGCATCCCAGTTGCCATGGGTGACTGGTGCCTCCTGAGACTGGGGGGGCACAAGGTGGGTGGACCGTGGCTAGTCTTGTGGGTGCGGGGGGAGGGGCACAACTGTACTGAGAAAAAATAAACTAGTTGTGATATTTCAAAAGGTGCTATAAGCTGGTTACATGAACCATGAGAGCGACAAGCTAAACCTATTCCTTCACTTCAAGATTTTATTTATTTCTTCAAATTCCTAAAATGCAATTCTAGGAGCCCACTCTCCAAACTAATATAAAAGTACTGTCCATAAATAAAGGACTATCCTCTTCAATCCTTTTTTCAACAGCCCTAAAGAAATTGCACAGTATGTTTGGAAGGTTAATGAATCTGGGCTCTGGCAGAAAAGGCAAGTAATGCATGCCCAAACAGAAGGGCCCTCATAAAGAATGTCCAGGTAACCAATCCTGCTCATTTCTACTGAAAGCACGCTAGCTTGAGGGTCTCTGCTGATCTCAGCTCTGACAGTATGTTACGGTGACAGAGTCACCCTATCAGGTAACTATTTCCCAAACCATTCAAGGCTAATCCAATACCTTTAATTCTACCCAGACATCTACTGGAAGCCACTGTGGAAAATGGCTGTTGACCTAATGCTTAGAAAATCTGAAACTATCTACATGAATTACTATAATAAATATTTAGGAAACTAAAAAGCACAAGTCTGAAAAGTAACAAGCCCGTTAAAATACTGGTTTTATTGATATACAGCTTCCTAGGGCAAGTCTACACATGTAATTACGGTGTCTGAATAAACTCGGAATTTACTGTTCCGGAGTTAATTGCTCCCAGGCGCACTACTTGAACATGCGCCCAGGAGCAATTAGCTCCAAAGCAATAAGATGCACTGTTTATTCGAGGGGGAGCAGCCCCAGTCTGGCAGGCTGGCCCTTGGGGCCTCCTGCCAGCTGGGGCTCCTCTGATCCAGCTCTATGTTGCAGGCGGGCTGCCTGGGGCAAGAGGGAGCTTCAGCGTGGGACTAGCCAGCAGCCCCTGCACTGAAGCACTCTTGTGCCCCAGCCAACCAGGCAGCATCTACATGTGTGCTACTAGGGAGGTTTTTTTTACTTCACAGCAGGATAGTACTTGTTTTTACAAATTAGTTTGCTCCATCCTAATAGGGGCACTGAAGTAGATGCCAGGAAAATTACTGTGTAGCTAATTAGTCTACTGCACAGTAAATGTCTCTTGTAGATGCGGCTCTAGTGTATACTCTATTTATACGTATCTAAGTATATAGCATCTAAGTATAGACCACAGTTCCCCCATCAGCAAGTGTTCTACTTTCTATCCATTCACACTTGTTTGCTACATCACAAAGATATAGATTCTCAACCTGCTTTGAAAGCTGAAACAGAACAATCTATGTAGCCATTCATACTTCTTCCCTTAACATTTCTGAGCAGACATGACTCATAGTTCACTTTAACCATAAATATTTCATAATAATGCACAAGCAGTTCCCACATTGCCTTTTCTACTGGGTCAACTAGTATCTTCTCCACAAGATCAGTAAAAAATGTCCATGTGTGAAGAAAACCTTGAAATGGTAACTTAAGGTAGCACCACACATCCAGCTTAACACTAATTAAGTGCAGTTAAAATGCAAGCTGAAGGTCCAAGCAGTTTTACATGTGTTAAGTGCCCTCCAAGGCCTTGCAAAGTTGTTCCCTTTCAGGCAAGGGTTATCTCTTAACACTTGCTAATTTTAATAGGTCACTGCTTTCCAATGATTTTCAACTGTTGCAAGTGAATGTGTGGCAAGGCCCTAACCAGTGTTCTTCATAAAGACCATGTGGAAATAATTCAAAATAGCAGTCACATAGTGGCAAACAACTATTGTAAGGCCACAGCCCAAAAGCAAAGGCAGAAAATGCCAAACCAGAAGGAGGTCTGAACATTTTAATGATTTCCTCCCTTAAATGCCAGATTATACTGTCCCAGCCATAAACATCAAAAATCAATTTGAAGGCACACCAGCCTTTATGCACAAGTCCACCAGGCATGGAGGATGAAGAAAAGCAGAAAGATGAGGAATTACAAAAAGAGAAAAGTTTGTAAGTAGGTTTTTATGAAGGTTAATATTAATAATGCAATAACTATTTCAACACACTATTTTAATTGTTATAAAATCCAATATGTCAATAAATTACTTAAACTAACACTTTCCTTTACATGTGTCTGTAACATTCTTACAATGCGCATTTAGTTATCAACTCTCATATACTATTTCTAAATGGATACTTAATACAGGATTTTGTCCCTGGCCACTAGCAATCTGAGTTATATAGCCTGAAGGGGCAGAAACTTGCCAACCCACTTAACCCCTCTAAACACTGAGCTTACTAGGTTTAAGAGTGTTACTTCACACAAGAAATTCTCATTTTTTATGGAAACAGTTAAAAATTCATCTCTGCAAGTAAATATGTTAAGTTTGCTGGACATAAATCTACATGTTTTACCTGCTACGGAATTCAGATTGCTAAATGAAGATTTATCGTTATAACATTTATGTGAAGAGGAAGAACTATTTTATACACAGAACTATATTGCTTTTTGGTACTTTGAAATACTTACTGTGAATTCCTGTCAGGAAGCTGTGTTAACTTTCTCCATGGATTGTATGCAGAGTCAATACTGTAGAGCCTCATATGCATAGCCAACACATGAAAAAGCTGATCTGAATTGGTGAGGAAAAAAGATTGTTTAGTGGACACTTGTTAAATATTAGTTTGATATTCACTTACTTTCCAATCATCTGTAAAACCTGATACATCTTCTAAATAGTGTCAACTAAGATTTTAAGACATGTCTAAAGACTCTTCCTCATAACTATATATATTTGATTTTTTGGCTGCCAAAAAAAGGCTCTTAAAAGTCACAACTGGTTGGCTCTACTGCTAAATATAGTTTGGGCTTTAAAAAGGGTATTTTGAATATCTTCCTTTTTGTTCTGTAAATGTTTCATTTTTAAGCCAAGCATTAATGTTCAAAAATCCAACATTAATAGTTAGATCATCCGTAGATTTTTAAAACATTTTACAAGTATCATTAGCATCATTTTATAAATGAGGAAAAGAGGCACAGAGCCATGAAGTGACTTGTTTTAAGTCAGCAGGCCAGTGTCAGAGCCAGGAACAGAATCCTCGTCTCTCGAGTGTTAGTACAATGCCCTAATTCAGTGTTTCTCAACCCATGGGTTGTGACCCAAAAGTAGGTCACAAGAATATATGAAAAGGTCATGAACAAACTTTAAAAATGGATCAACAAACTTTAAAAATGGGTTCTCCTTTAAAGGAGAAAAACATCAGAAACCTTGGCTTTTCCCTTGGAGTCTGGCCAGAGTACCAGCCTGCAAAGAGCTGCTTGGGCCCCCCCCCCATGCTCCACACACACTCCCTTGCCCCACACACTGGGGGGGCTGAGGCCTGGGGGTAGTGGATTGGGAGTGATGGGCACTGGGTTGGGACTGGCCATCAATGTTTACAAATGGGTCCTGGTCCAAAAAATGTTAAGAACCAATTCAACCCTAATTCAACCTCCTCAATGAACATAATAGCTTCCCTTTAAGAGAGGGTCTGCATATGATCCTCTAAACTCTCATATTTAGGTGGGAGTAAGGCAGAGGAGGAATTAGAGGACTTCGCAGGCAAACAGCAGTGCAGGAAATCCATGACTCATTACGGAGCTGAGTTCTGAAGCCACTTCCAAGCAAACTGGGACACAGAGGAGCACTGTGTACAGGAAAGGGTGGGGCTGTATTTTATGAAAAAGGCAGTGAATATTATATGTACGAATGTGGGAGTGGGTAAATTTCACCCTAACAAAGTAGCAGAATTTGGAGAAAAGCCATGTTTAAAATCGCAGACAATTTCAACCAGAACTCAGTTACATAAGGAAGGTGAAATACTAGGTGTGTGTACTTAACCAACAAGTAATTTTAACCAGATGAATTGCTTTACACACTGAGGGCACACTTGGGAAAGTTATCTTCCACTGAAGGTAATAGCAAAACTCAAATGGGAAACAGACAGAGCCCTTCACTGTTACTGTGACACCACCAGCTGAATAAAGGAAGACATTAGCCCTTTTATGTTACAAGTAACATGCATTTGTTCTAGAAATAGATGGATATACTTGTGACAAAAAGCTTTCACTCAGTTCTCTCTCATATTTGAAATACTGAGTTCTCATGCTCTGAGTTTTAGGTTTGAAATTCCTAAAGTTACTGGAGTCCAAAGTTCAGACCCTGAAAGGGATAACTCAGCCCTTCATTTTTCAGAGTGACTTTTATAGTTCCATGCAGTTCATTATGTCGTCAACTTGGGATGAGACCTTAAAACCAGAATGTCTGCCTACATTAACAAGGACAATGAAGATAACATATTTTTCCTAATAGCAGGATTTTACCCAGGCATCTCTGATGCAATTTGTTCTATGTACCAGCTTGTACGCACCCTCCATTATAAAGGTAACTGCATTTCAATGTTATCAGAAGTATACAGTTTTCAAAATATTTTGTGATCCTTCTGAAGAGAAGATGCTAATATTTTATTCACTCAAATTATTACAGGATCATACCTAGGTGCACTTAAACTTAACTGGCCAGTAGAAACAAATAGATTCATGAATTACAAATAATTAATTGACTTGGACTGTATCTGTTCTGTTGATATTTCTTTTCTCTTATCCAAACCAGTTTGGCAGGCTCAATAAATACAGACTTCTTCAGAACGGTAATATCTATTGCTTTCTTTTTCAACAGTTCATGTACATTCTAGTGGTTTGATTACATCAGAGATACCTCAGATAAATAAAGGGACACATTTTCCAAGGACCCCTGAAGCCCATTCACCTTCTCCACATCTAGTTATTGTACAGTTACATTTATACAAAATGTATACAATATTGTACTATGATGTTTTGATACTATGAAAATCTTTTTTTTCATTAAATTTGCTTTCCTCTTTCCTTGTCTCTGCACTGGAACTTTTCCTTTGCCGTTTTCAGTATGGAATTAGGGATTTCCTTCCATGTCTACTTTTTTTGTAATCTTAAATAATTTTTTCCTTTTATTTTCACTCTTTATTTCCCTTCATTCTTTTATCTGTGGTGTTTTGCTCTTCCCATTTTTTTCTATTGTTTCCCCCTTCCTTGCCTCATGTTCATTAAGCTTCTCTCCTTTCTTCTCTCAATAACCCCTGCTACCCACTCATTTAACCCTCAAACACACCTATAAGCTCTCATATTTAAATAAAAATAGTAGCTATTAATTTATTTTCCACAAATAGAGGTACTTGGTAGCCAAAAAAGTCTCATAATGAAACCAGCTGACTGCCAGAGCCTGAGGGCTGTAATTAACTCCTGGGGTTCGTATAATAATTGGAGACGTAGATGACACTGAAATTGATTGCTGTCACCTGCTTTGTGAATAAAAACAGTCAATGGGGACAAAATAAGTCCTCATTTCCCCTGGCAAGAGATTCTGACAAAAATCTTGTTTTATGAAAGACTTTCCAAAGCCCTGAAAATTTACCAATCTTTCACAAAATCATATTCTTTCAATTCTTTTACTTTGGTGGGATTCATTTAGGTATCAGTTTCATCTGTTTTCCTCCCTATTTTAACTAACCTGCTCTTTGATTCAAAGAAAAAGGAGCAACCAGGCAGAAATTAGCTCATAGTAATGAATAATACTTTGTTTCTATGGTGGCTATTTTCTAATCCTTATATTTTTAACACTAAATAAACCTGGCAAGTATCAAATTCTAGTACTAAAGAGTTTATTATTTCTAAGTTCTGCTATAAAACATTTACAGAATGAGAATCAGTTGTAATATAGCATTAATTCAAATACTAAAAATGCTGTTTACCAGTAGTATATAAAAATCACAAGAACATCACATTTATATGGGTGTGTGCATGTGATGGAGCTAGACGATAGAATTCTTACCACCTTATCAAAAAATGCTTCAGTACAACAGTGCAAGATACTTTCTGATATAAGAAAAAAGAGCTATGGCTTCAATGGATACATCTAGATAAAGCACTGGAGTTTTTTTGTTTTATTTTTACAGTTTTTAAATCTTAAAATTATTATCTTAAAATTATTCTCCGCTCAAAGGAACAGAAGCGTAATGTTTATCTCCTAAGAGTTAGAGTAACCAAAGAATAACATTGCCCCCTAATGGGAACATTGTAGCAGAGAGACAATTTGAATACTTTTTTTTGCCTTAATGCCCATCAGAATTAAGTAAAACGAAGTTCCAAAGTATCCACTGTTTTCTAATCTCTCTGAGGTGACTGCTTTTGATTAGGAAACTGCATGATTAGGGACCGACCAGAGGAAAACAGAATGCACTATTTTTTCACAAAAATCAGCTACTAGTTTACACTCTAACATTAATGCTAGCAAAAATTTCTGCTATTCCAAAAAGTTCCAAAAAGGTCTGTGTGATGCATTAGGGCTAGGGACAGAAGTTACACATCAACTGGTTTAAGTGCTCTGAAACTGGTTTAAACCTGTCACAGAATAGAAGTTCAGTACACATGTCTGGCACGTGGTTTAAGATAAATCTGATTGAATGTAGTATCAGACTTAACTGATTTAGTTTAAACCAGTTTATGAAACTTTGTCCTGGACTCCTTCCTGGTTCAAATTAAATCAGAGTCCCCCAGCATCCCAGCATTTTTCAACCCTGGGTTGGGCTGTCTGCTCCAGAGCAGGGGTGGGCCCACCCCTGCCCCTGAATTTCCTAGCGGGAGTAGTGAGGGCTGGCTCACTGGCCAGCCTACTGGCTGGATCACTGCTTCCCCTGCCTCAGGCAAACCCTGGCTGGGGTCTGAGGACACAGAGGGGGGGTTAAACACCCCTTCCCCCAAATACAGAGCTGCCCTGCCCTGCTTGATTAGTGCTGGCTGTAACTGTGGATTACAAATCCCAAAGGCACCTGGAAGCAGGAAGAGGAAGTAATGAGCAACCATGCAGAGTCCTGCTGCTATGATTGTAGACTACAAACCTCAGGGGAAACAGGAAGAGGAAGCAAACATACAGCCCATGCTGGCTACATGCCAGAGCCATCCTCTAGCACCCCACGGCTTCTGCTTTGATCCACTGCAGGCATGTGGCTGTATTTCCTGAATCAAAAGTGAATGTCTATTCATTTGCTTATTGGTTCAATCTTTGCAGCTTAGACTAACCTAGAAAGACTGAATTGATTCAGCCTTGGGCTTTTTAAATGTCTGTACTTACCCTACTGATTATGTACACAAACTTATTTTCTTTAATGTGTAGTCGTCTACATGGTTGCACCACACTGAAGTGTAGTACAGGGAGGCCTATAAAAATACTAACAAGAGTTATCTTCATTTCTGACAGAATTTTTTAAAACTTAAAATCTGGTCTCTTCTTGTAAAGAAGAAACACTGTCCAAAGCATCAAAGAATTGCACAATATAAACTATGGCCTCTCTCCAGCATCATGCAGGTGACAACTATCACATAACAGGAATTCCAGATAGCTCTACAGCCAACAGTGTATCTTATTAGCCTCTTCCTCTCAAGAAAAATCCAATGCAATTATATGGTGATGATGTGGGCAGGGGTGGGGCATGGATCAAAGTCTCCAAATAGTAGTAGGATAGTACTGGGGCCTTACTCCTACTGTGATAAAGCTTGTATATTTTAAAAATTACAGCAGTGATAAAAAAGTTTATAAATTAATGAATGGTGTGAGAGAACAAACTGGAGTCTCCTATATTTCCTCTCATAGTAGAGGTGAAATCTGAGTTGTAAAAAATGTAAATAAACACAATATATTTGAAATAGCTTATATTTTTAGACACACAATACACTTAAGCTGTGGAGCTCACTACTAAAACTCATTCTAAGACCAAAAACTTGACAGAACTCAAAACATTAGGCATTTTTATTGGTAAAAATACCACTAATTTCAGACCAGTCATACGCAGTAGGATAACTTAGGGGGTAATCAAGGCAACAGTTTTGGGCACTGTTTTTGGTGGGGGAGGGAGAGAAAGAGCATAAAAGGACCCATGACTGCAGTGCCAGCTTTTCATGCAGCTGTGATGGGCCCTGAAACAGCTAATGCTGCCCTGAGGTTTGTGTAGCTGCCCCAGGCATGGAGTTACCCAGCTATGCCCCTGCTCATGGGCATAACCCCTCCCCCCACAAAAACCAAAAAAATACCACAAGTTAAGCCCATATTTAAATAATTTTATAGCTTTGATTCTCCAAATATAGTTAAACTATCTTTGTTTTAATGGAAAATGCTGGTATAGGTACTATATGCTTCACCTACCAATACTTCAGTTCTTTGTACAATCTAGAAGTTAGTTTTCACTTAGACTTGTGGTAAAATATTTTTAAAAGATAGAAAAAATACACTCTGCTGGCTACTGGTACATTCTTTTCAGCTGCCCTTATGCCAGCTCTATTTTCAATGTTATCCAATTGTGAAAAAGCATAGATTAATTAAAGAGTCAGCGCTTTCAAAAGAGCAGCTGAAAAGAGACTCTAGCTGTACACTGGACTGAAACTGTTAAGAGAAAACCTCCTGATGTTCTCTCTCTCCAAAACATTAAGGACAATGGACATTTTTATATCTACATATATATCTTTACATATATATATCTACATTCCCAGTACCTGCAACTCAGATACTTTATTTTCAATATTAAGGCAACTATGTTGCTATGTTCACAAAACCAGACAAAATACTCTAAAAGTATACTGTCAGGGAAACCATGTATTGGCAAGAAGAAAGAAACAAGATAACTCTATGGATCATTTATTTCTATCATTTTATGCACAGGACAGAAGCAAACTATTTTAAAGAGAGACAATTATATAGGATTTTGATAGGCAAATAAAATCTAGTTGGTCTTCTGAATTTACAAAATTAATGCTATGTGAATTAGCATGTGAAGCTTTGGGTGGTATTCTTGTTTAATTGTAAACCTTTATGTCCCTTCACTTATCCATCAAACTTCCTTTGCATTTCACTTTAGTCTTCTGCATTTTTTTTGGTTAAAAATAAGTTCAGCAACTTCATTTCCAGATGGTATCACACACTACTAAAGGTATGCTGGAGGTACTCTAAGAGTAAGGATGAAACCAAGCAACTTCCTCACATATTTATTTTTATGTAACTATCCAAAAGTCAAGTTTTTGTCCTGAATTCTTTTCACATTTATAATTTTAAAAACAAATATAAATATCACCTATTTTACTGTAATATTCACACACACAAATTTGATTTTTACTCTTCTTGATCAACCCTTCTCTTCCTCCATTCCAGGGGTATATTGTTCATCTGCAGTGTGTCAACAGGGACACTCTGCAGAAGGATGATACAGTTCTCTGCAAGTGGACCACTGTAAGAATTCCCTTGTCTCTGATAAAGTATGAAAGATCTTACTGTGCCAGGTGCCTTACTCCTTCTCTCGCCTTGAAGTGTCCGTTATGACAATCTAAAAACTGTGTAGATCAGGGCTGTCAAACTGGCGGCCTGCATGCAGACCCAGATGCATTAGCATGGACTCCAAACCTAGCCATCACCCTCCCCCCGCAGCTGCTCCTGCCTTGGCACCATCCTTGCTACCCTAGTTTTCCAAGAGGACTAACCTCTGAAGTCAAGCTGAGTAGGAGCTCCCTGGGTTCTATAAAGACTTTGGCTTCTTTCAATCACCACAAAGGTAGAGTGCCACCTTCTAACTAAGTACTTGGAAAGAAGCTTTTTGCAAGCTTTCAGGTACAATCACCCTTCCTTAGGTATAGGAAGTCTCTGCTTGCAAAAAACTTTTTTCCAACTACTCAGCTGATCTAATAAAAGATATCACATCTACCCAAAAAAACTTGCCTGCCTATGTCCTTAGACCACCACAGGTACAACCAAAACCCTAGCTTCTGACTAAACAAGGCAAAAAGGGAGGCAAAAACGGGAGGCAAAGGTATTTTTGGAAGGTGTGCTATAACAGAAATGTCTACACATATGTGGGAGATATCCATTATAGCCCAGGAACAGAAACTGGCTGAAAGATCATTTTACCTTTTTGTAGGTTTTGTAGACAGTTAACTGGGAGCCTTCCCAATTATGTTCACACTTCTGCAGGATGGAACTGATATACTCTATATTGAGGGAATTATACAAGAATCTGTTCTTGGGATTCCATATTTCAGTGCTGAAAGTCTGATTAGAGCCAAGAAACAATGCCAACACCTACTGTTCCACTTCAGGGAGGAAGTTGGTATAGAAGTCAACAGAAAGCACAGCTGTTATCTGTACAATAACAGTAGTTTACAGTGCTTTGGAAATACCATATATTAAACAGGATAGTTACACAAATGAAATCACTGAAGGAACTAATTAAATTGATACTAGCATCAGTTCCATATTAAGTGACCTTGCAGAGTCACTGAAGAATATACAATGCTGAGCTCTACACTGAACCAGAAGCGTTATGGAGGTGGGTGCAAACAGCCTAATGAGTTATTCAATGTTTAGGACAATTATGACAGACAAATGTAACAACTGTACTGATATGAAATGATAGTGATATAAACTGTTACAATGTAACTATGTCCTCAGTTTCCTGTAGTGATGTGTGTCTAGAACTGTTGCAACTTTAGCACTATTTCATTCAAGGTCAAAGTTACAACATCTTAGCTGGGGTATAGGTTATAGCCGTGTTGGTCTAAGGACATAGGTAGACAAGTGTCTTTGGGTAAATCTGATATCTTTTCTTAGACCAACTCAAATAGTTGGAAAAAAATTCTTCTTTTTAAAAGTTTTTTTTTTCAGTTTGGCTAACTTTTATCCCTACAGCAGAATGCAGAAATAACTTAACACTTTAAGAGTTAATGCAAGCTTCCCCTTGCAGGCTGGCAGAGTCCCAGTCTGCAGTTTCTCCTCCCCTTTTAAAGTGCTTAAAAGTTCTACTTGTCCATAGCCAAGGAAGTGAGGTAAAGCATTGAACACAGTCACGAATACCTTGCAGTCTTTCAGTGTTCATGCATTTGTGAATTGCCTTTCCAATTTATAGGATGAGTACTCCAATGCTATTGAAAGTCTATATACATAGAAGACACTCAGACTACTCTAAAGGGGAGCCAAAGCAAGGTGACTAGATACTAATTATAATAATAATACTAATAATATTATTAAACTTTCCTAACATGCAAAACTTCTGCCAAAATATAACTGGAAAAAGTTAGCACCCAAACTCCAAGAAGAACTAGCGAGGAACAGCTAGAATCACAAAACCATAGAAAAGTAGGGCTGGAAGGAACCAAAAGAAGTCATCTAGCCCAATCACCTGCCAGATGTAGGATCATCCCTATCAAACCATCCTATACAAATCCATTATCTAATATATAAGTTAAACTATACAGTCAACCCTGACAACTACAAGGCATAACAGTCTAATTTGCCACAGATAAAGCCAGAGGATAATGGTGGCCATTGTTCTGCTGCTGTGAGGGCTGAATCAACTGGTACTCTGGGCTGGGGAGGGACCATTCTCACCCATGAGACAGAAAAGGAGGCAGGGGCTGGAAAATTATCACTACACTCAGGATTAGAGAGGAATTAACTAAAGTAATATAATTTTTATAAGGATCTTTTAAATGCTGTACATTTTTCTATACCTATTTGCTGTTGTATGGGTACTTTGATCAATAGTTGATAAAATAAGTATTCAAAAACTAAGGAAAGCAAGGAATATAGAAAAAATAAACTCCTGAGATGTTCATCAGTAAAAGGAAAGACACTAGAAGGAAGCAGACATCAAAGGATTGTCAGAACATAGCAGGGGAGAGAGCTGAAACTGAATTTTGATCAAGATTGCCTGTTCTACCTTAGAAAGTGAACACTATACTACTTGGACACTGAAGGAATCAAGAGATTAGTAGATATGTTTTTCCTAGCTCAAGCACATTACATCTGTTTTCACACACATTTTCTTTGGCATGTCATTAAAATGAAAGTATTTCATGTGGTATTATATAATACCAGGTTCTACTGGTAAAGTAAATTAAATTCTGTGTTCTTCCAAAGAAATCTTAGTTTGAACTTGAGATACCTGCACTTTAAAAAAAAATCTTTGCAATATTCCACAAAAAGAAAAAACATTGGTTAAAATACTGGAGCATATAATTTCTCCTTAACAAAAGCCCTTTCAAGTCCTTTAACCATGGGCTCCTATTGATGATTACTATCTGACCATTTCTAAGTCTATAGCATGAGGGGAAAAAAAGAGAGGACTTGCAAGTTCGTACTGTATGTCAAACAAATATTTTTATATTTGCACAAAATTTCAACCTTAAAATGACAATTATACGGCCAGATTTCCTTTATCATTCTTGTCACACTGGCTCAGTCACTGACACTAACAGCTACATTAATCATTCCTAATTTTACTTCCCAAGAGCAGCTGCCCTCGTGGTACAATCTACTAAAACAGCACTTGACCTATTTGTTCCCACCATCTTCACTGACGCTTGCTGCTGTAACAGCTCACCTGGGACAACGCATTCCATTTTCTGCAATATCTAATCGACAAACTTTACAGTTGCTACAAGACTTATATAGAGTGGTGTGCTTAATCACAAGAGAGACACCTCATTACCAGAGATGTGAAAGAGCCAATGAAAGGTAAGGGGGTTAGATTTCCATGGATTTTAATTGCACTATCCTAGAAAACAAGCAGATTTAGAAAAAGAAAAGCAGAATGGTATATCACACAAATAAATCCCCTTGATTTTTTTCCTCAGATTCAAATAAAATGGCACTGACATTCTGAAATAGAAATAAAACTATAATTTATCTTTCAATGAAAGGGAGGACTTAATCAGTTCTATCTACACAAGACAATGAAAAAATACACGCATTCTATAAATGCAACTCAAAAAATTAATACGTATTTGAAAATACAAAACTGTAGAAAGATAATTAAACATGTTACAGCAAATGAGGAAATTTGGGTTGGTTTACTTCTGACATTTTGTAAAATGAATAAGAGATAAAGAAGAATTCCATTTCTAAAGAAGTAGTCAGTTTTTGCAATAAACATGTAGTTAACAAAAATTTAAGGCATTCCACAGACATCCAATGGTATGAATGGGCAGTCCTCATATGGGTGGTAGGAAGTGAGGCAAGTACAGGCTCATTAAATTACATAATCATAGTAATGACCAGGGATCCAGGTTTTCCATTCACCATAGAAAAATGCAGTAAAACAGATTTTCTCATTTTAAGTAGAAAAATGCAGATTTTCTCCTTTACAGGAGAAAAACATGAGAAACAGCAGGCTTCCCCTTGCAGGCTGGCAGAGTTCAAGTCTACAAGGGGCTGGGGGAGCGGGAGGAGGGCAATCAGGCAGGGCGCCCCACATGCACGAATGCATGCACCCATTCACACAGCAGCCACGCAATGTGGAGAACAGCTCCTGCAGCTCCCCACAGGTAAGTCTGGAGGAAGGGGATGGGGTGGAATTGAGGCCTTCATAGTGAGAGAGGGAGGGAGTTGGGAAGGGCTGAGGCAGGGAGCACTGCCCAGGGCAGCATGAGGGGTCTGGGGCCCTGGGCAGGAATGAATGGCTACAGGGCCCAGCTGGAGAGCGGGATGGAGCTGCAGGTGGCTCATCCAGAGAGGGGCTGGCTTCCTACCACTGAGCACACTCCTGGGGAGGAAGGGTATGGGGGGCATATGTCCCCCAGATTTCTGTGTGGGGTGGAGGCAGATGCAGGCTGTGGGCTTGGGGCCTCCATGATCCAGGAGGCGGGACCCACTGCTGCAGCATACAGAGGGGTGGGGAGACTCAGTGCTGTCACCAGGAACCCTGTGCCATCATGATGAAGCACTCCCTCCCTGCCCAGCAGCAGTGGGGGGCGGCAGCGTGAGGTTGTGCCTGCTGCTGCTGGGCAGCCGGGGGGTGCCTCGCCATGGCAGTATAAGTCTCCCAGTAGTGGCACTGAGTCTTTCCACCCTGCTCTGCCCTGCCATGCTGGGTCCCAACCACTGACCCATGGAGGCTCTCATGGGGTAAGGGCATCAGGGCAAGGAACCCTGAGCCTACAGTTGTCAGCCCATATCTGCCCCTGCCACACAGGCTCTGCTCCAGCCATGCCGGCCATGGGGGAGGGGAGGGGAGGGGAGGAGGGAGAGCTGGGCTCCGTGCTCTGCTTCAGCTGCAGAACTCCTGCGGCTGGCAACTGGGGATCAGGTGCTGCTGAGGGGCTGCGGGAGGAAAGAGGGGACGGGGGCTGCAAATTCAGGTCCCTGGCCTCATAAGCTTGGCGACTGGGGGCCCCCCCTGGCAGGGGCTGTGGGTGGGGAGTGAGGGGCTATGGCATGGGCAGAGCATTGGCATGTCAGGACTGCTCAGCATCACAAAGCAGTGGGGGGCGGGGTACAGCCGCAGCTGGACTTGCATCTAGGTGAGTGAAAGGGGCAGGGAGAGCTCTGATTTTCAATGATAAAAAACTTAAATCAAATGCCAAAATTTATAGGTATTTAGAATTAATTTTATTATAGTGATCGAGGCACTGGTAGGCTTCCACACTGCTTTAAAATTGTAACTATATCAATAAAACATTGTGTTCAACTGGTATCTACACACACACACACACACACACATATATATTATGGGTGTGCAAAACAGGCCATATTTGATTCGGATTTGGATTCATCCCAAATCGGGAACAGTGATTCGATTCGTTCCAAATCGGGAACAGTGATTCGATTCGTTGATTCGGATCACTGTTCCTGGTTCAATTCAGCCAAATCCAAATCTGAAGATTCAATGCTGATTCGGAGAATCAGCAATTTGGCCGTAGACACTGCTTTAAATGTTTTTTCTACCTTGAGGTACCAGGTATGGCTTCTGAACGCTGCGATGCTGGGGCAGATGGAACGTTCCACAGGAGCATGGGCCCCCTCCTGCATGCTCAGCGGTGAACCTGGAAGTGGACCGGAAGTCCTCCCCTCCCCTGCTCCTGGCTCGACAACTGCCCCTGGGGGGGACCTCAGGTGCCCCCCCCGACCCAGGAGGCACCAGTCATCGAGCTGAAGGAGTACGGGGGGCAGACCCAGAAGTAGACCAAAAGTGCTTCTGGTCCACTTCCAGGTCTGCTGCTGAGCGCACTGGGGAGCTCCCCACGCTCCTGTGGGATGCTCCATATGCCCCACCATTGCAGCATATATATATTACACACACATACAAATACTTGTATATACACATACATTATATATATGGGCTAAAACTTACCCCAAACTGACGGCAATTTAAGAGCAACTATGAAAGGGTAAACACTGGACCGTGCCCCTTCCTGCTTCCTGGCAGACAGAGAAGCTGGGAGGTATCTTGGAACACAGTGCCTTCATGAAAAATCAGCACTAAACCATGACTCTTGAAAAATCTTTTTTCTCCTACATTCTGCCTTCCAAAAATAAGGGGAGTATTTCACTTGGTGTTATGTCAAATGTGAGCAAGCACAGTATATTGTCCATATTTAACCTTGTGTTGTGCATGGGTGAAAGACATATCACATTAAAATTCCACATAAAAAGTCTTGGATGATAAAATATTTGTTTTACACACACACACACACACACACGTTTGAGTGTTTTTATATGAAGATCATATTAAAAGACACACTGGAAGCTTTCTCTCTAAATGATGAAGACAAAAATCCTTGAGGCTGTGAAGGGTTTAGTTTTGTTCTACTCAGGCATATTTTTGGTGAATGTGTAAATTGGCTCAACTTTCCTTTAAAATATATAAAACTCTATTAATTTATTCAAATATTTTTACAACTTTGGCCATAATAAACCAAGAGTTTAAATAAGGACTTCCATCTAAATCCATGTGTTCTTTAAACCAAAATCTAACATATACAGACTCTTGGAAAAGGTCATTCCTTGAGGACTGCTGTGTTCCCTTGAACTTTGATATTTGGAAAGATAAATTAATTATGGGTCACAGGCCACATTCAATTGGAACAAAATTCTAAGAAAGACAATTCTGCTAGCATTCAACAGAAAGAAGATTGGCTTTTTAAAAATTACGTAACAGTTAAAGTTCCTTTGACTTTATATGTAGGTGAGACTAAGTAAATAATATTAATATATTCCACAAACTGTTCAAGTTGGATATTAGGTTTGCAATGATGAGGGACAAAGGTTCTCTGTGGTCATCAGTTTTAAAAATCAGATTTTAGTTCTCCATTAATATGCCAAATCCTCAACTAGTATAAACTAGTGTATCCTAGCTCAAATTAACAGAGCTGTTCTCACACAATCATCTTGTATGATGTTTCCAAAACTGCAAAAGTTAGTCTTCAAGAGAGCTAGATCTATTTATTCATGGATAGTTGAATTTTTTCAAATGTGCTGATAATAAAACTGCAATATCAGGAAAGTAATACCATATTACAACTTTTTAATAGGAAGAAGCAATAGATTTTCTTGAGATTGCTATGGGATGTCAAATATTTTTACAGTGCTTTGAAGTCTAGTGAATTTAATTCATTTCACTTTTCCTACGGATCAAAAAAGTGGGGTTACTAGAAGGCTGAAAGTCTCCCATTTAAGAAGAATCACCAAGTAAAATAAAAACATCCCCTTATTGAATACAGGCCACTTTCACAAATGAAAAATACATTAAATAACACTTAAATATTAAAATGTAAAAGCATGAAGAAATGTTGACAGCCACCTGGGTGCAAAGGTTACACTGCTGCTATCAAAGAGTTGTCATCATCTATTAATGGCTTGCACTCAAAATGTGTTAACTGCTTTCCAAATATAGCATTATGCAAGCTCTGCTCCAATGAGCTCAGAATTTTCTTTTTATTTATATACATTCTCTCATTCATCGCACGGTAGAACCATTATGTCTGACTATATTCCTGTGAAAGAGATAATATATATCCCTGGTAGGATGGACAAAAACTGATGAGAAAATACTGATTTCTTCCTATTTTCCATATTGGTAACAAAATGTAACTGTTAACTGAACTTGAGTCATCTTCAGCTACTACTAAAATATTTCCATTACCAAAACTCCTACTGGAGGAAGCTTTGCATAGAGGTAAATATTATCCTACAGATGTCAGGCAAACATTTTCTTTTTCTAAAATACATATATACTATAGGAAACATGCTGTCACAACTCTTATGAAAACAATTAAAAAACACACTATTTTGCTGAAAAGTGAAGCAATTGTAATTAGTCCCCTTGTGAATCCTTTATGTAAATGAGGCAGAGATCCCAAAATCTGGAATTTCCAAATTTTCAAGTGCTTCATTTTACAGTCCTACTTATCAGTTCTGTTAATACTGGGTTTTTATCATATAAGTTCCTAAGTATTTGTGGTTTGGGCAGGGGAAGCTGAAGGGGGAAGGCAGAAAAATGTTGTGATGTACACAACTGTACGCACCTATCCTGTATCATCAACAGGGATCCAGGTTTTACGCTTCCCACATAAAAACAGAAAAAACATGGATTTCCCCTTTTATCCAAGAAAAACGCAGATTTTTTTATTTTAATGGAGAAATGTGTGCATTTTGCACTTTTGCAAAGAGCTGTCTGCAAGCTGGCAGTTCCAGGCTGCAAGGGGCTGGAGGAAGCAAGAGGAGGGTGGTCAAACAGGGGGCACCATGTTCACGTACATACACATGCACATGGATGCAATGCAGCCTGGAAAACAGCTTCCACAGGTAAGTCTGGGAGGGGGACTTGAGGCCCCTATAGGGAGCGAGGGAGAGAGTTGAGCAGGGCTGCTGCCCAGCTGAGCGGAACATGGGGCTTGGGGCCCAAGGCCCCAGTGCACTGCCGTAGAGCCGGGAAAGGGGGAAGGACAGGCCCGCGGGCGGCTTGTCTGGGGGGCAGGAGGTTACAGAGTACACAGAGCTCCCCACCACTGCACACACTCCTGGTGGGGTACGGTGAACACATACCCCCCCAGATCCGTGCATGGGGCAGAAGGTAGGTTTGGGCTCAGGTGGGAGGGGGAGGAGCCAGAACCTGAACCTGCACCAGGCAGCCCACACTCGCCCCCACACAGGCTCTGCACTCCGCTCCCCACTTGAGCCACAGCAGCTGCCCCATCCTGTGGGTGGCAGCTGGGGCTTGGACACTGCTACAGAGGACAGGGGACTGTGGACCTGAGTCCTGGTTCCACAGCCCTGGCAGCTAGGGGCCTTCCGGCAGGTCTGAGGAATGTGGGGCACCAGAAGGGCCAGAGAGCTGTTGGAGGGAGTGAGGGGCACTGGCAGGGCCCATGGGGTTAGGGGTGGGGAGCAAGGGACACGAGAAGGGCCCAGGGAGCTGTGGGTGAGGAGTGAGGGGCATCAGCTGGGCTGGGGGCGGGACTGTAGAGTAAGAGCAGAGCCAGAGGCCTGTGGGGGCAGAGTGAGGGGCACCAGAAGGGCCAGGGGGCTGGGGGGCTGTGGATGGGGAGTGAGGGGCACAAGCAGGCCTGGCAGACTGTGAGTAGGGTCTGAGGGGCCTAGACCTTCATCCTGTTGAGCTAAGGGGACAGGGGGAGCTTTGATTTTCCATGATAAATAACTTAAAATCAAATACCAAAATTTATAGGTATTTAGATCTTATTTCATTATAGTGATTGAGGCACTGATAGGCTTCCAAATTGCTTTAAAATTGTAAATATATCAATAAAACTTTGTGTTCAATTGATATCTATATATACTGTGGTGTTTCATTTTAATCATGACTTTTGGGTTTTTTGTCAGAGAATTTGTGATTTTTTTTTAATCAGGGAAAACCAGGATCCCTGATCATCAAGTAACATTCAGACCTAAAACTTCATCAGTGTAACAGACTTCTGTCATGTGAACTATAGAACTACCTAAGTTGGTGGGCAGCACCTGATGTGGGGGTCTTCTTGGGGGGCCTTGGAGGAAGTTCCTGACCACTGCGATGCCACAAAAGGTGGGCAGGGGTCACTGGCTTCCCAAGCACTCCCAGTACAGCATATCTGTTGCTGCCCCAAAATAAGCCTGGCTTCAAAATGTGTTTTGATTGTGTCAAACAAGCTTCTTTGGCTACGTGTGATACGTTTTATTAGATCAATTAAATAGTTGGAAAAATTGTTCTTTGCAAGCTTTTGGGCATACACACCCTTCTTTGGGCTTTTGATTTTGTCAAGTTACCCAGTTTCTTCAAGGAAAGTTAACATCTATTTTACTGTTTTACATATCAGCAAAAGCTGAAAAGAATTTTATGAGAGAAAGACAAGTCACTTCTACAGGTAAAGGGTGCTCCATATGCCAAACATCCAAGGTTAACTGCAAACAGTGGAGGCAAGAGCTTCATACAGAAAGCTTGCAAGAATCTTCTATAATGGAGTTTGTTAAATAAAAGTGTTATTACCATCTCCCCTTTAAAAATAAGTGAGTATGCACCTACTGTGAGGTTAAGCAAACACATTAAGACACAGGTGTCTTTACCAATTACCAATAAACATTCTCTTCTGAATTTAAAATGGTTACAGTTGCCCTGCCTACAACATCACAGTTGTTCAAGAGGCATTACATGAATATTATGAAACATGCTTTCTTAATGGACTGTAATTGCAATATAGAAATACTTACTGGATATTGTAAACGTGTTAAGTAAATTCACTTCTATTAGACAAGATTATGAAAAACAAGAATAAAATACGCAGTCTGAAAAAATTAAGGCGCATGTGAAAAAAATAGAAAGTAAACTTGATAATGGATAATAGAATATATACTAAAATGTAAGAAACGAGCAACATCTTTATTTTAAAACTAAATTATATAAATAGTTCCATTTATTTTGTAAATAATTTCAATTGCAGTTAATAAAGTAAACTTACTTAAACAAGATCTTTTCCCAGCTGTACTGGCTCCCCCTAAACATAAATTGCCTCCTCGATGTACCAGCTCAAGTTCCAGGTTTGACCTGCATGAAAATATAAAAGCATGAGGATGAAACTTCAGAATTCAAGTTTCTACAGAGATAAAGGAACCACCACATGTTCACATTGTAGATATCATGAAAAAAATGCCACATACTGGTTTATGGTGGGTTAAATACTGGCAAAATCTGCCTTGGAATGAAACAATTACAAATATAATGTTCTTTGCAATTTAAACTGCTTGACTGACAAGTGCTGTACAAAGTACTCAAGACACTATATGGTGACTGCAATGCACGTAACTAAAAATGCAGTATATATAACAAAAAATACTACAGTCTGGAATATAATTTCTTTTTTGTTCATATACAAGCTAGGACTGCTGCCAGGAAACTGTATATAGAGACTTGAAAAGACAACTGACAGCTCAACTTTTAAGTATGCAGTTATATTTACAACATATATCTTCCTTGTAAGTCTCAAGTTTTATTCTATTTTATGAAAACATTTTGATTACAATTCTAGACATCCTAATGATAATGTTGGTAGGTCAATTGATGGAAGCCTTGGAAGTAAATTTTCAGTGAAACATTCTAGAATTTAACCAGGCAGCTCATTAACATGAAATGGCTGATGTTCAACTAAATCCCTGCAAGTCACATTGACATATTCCTTAGTATTATAATTCTCTGCTGGTTCTCCACTAATTATTTAGGCCAAATTCAATAGCTTTCTTTGACTGCAATTGGATGGTTAAGTTCTGCATTACCATTTACACCCCAAATACTTATCACATACTTTACATTTCATCCTTTGAAAGTTTGTTTTAACAAAACAACACACATTCTTACAATTATGTCATTACTATTTAGAAGCATTATGTTATTAATCTAAATTGCAATCTTTTTCCTTACAAAAATGTTTCCATTGATTGAAAATACATCCATGAGTTGTAGTCTGTTTAATTTAACTGAGTATAAATAATTGCAAGAAAACCTAATTTAGAGTTTTAGGCACATTCATATTTGAGCTAAACTACATGAGGAATATACAAATAATTTATTCAAAATAAAATATTTTAGGGAAATTTCAGCTGTATAATTGAAAGAGTACATGGTTTTTGATATACAGCGTTTGCTGAGACACTTTCATATGTTTCTAAAATAATAACATTTCAAAATATTAATATGCCTAACTCTGCAGCTTATGCCACCCATTTCTGAAGGAATGCTTTAATCCTCCCTACTCAGAAAAAAAAAAAGCAATTTAACATTGATAATGTCCCTGCTCAGAGCTCCATCTGGTTGCTGCTGATAAGGGCATCTGTGTGACAGGGGAATTTTCCACTCTTCAGGCGATTTGCAGTGCTCACTGAACTTCTAAAAATCTAACAGCAAAGAAGCAGGGACAGGGATTTCATATTAGTGGACAGAATAGCAAGTATAGATCAGTATGTGCTACTTCATCATGGGAATATAAATGAGACCAACGTGTTTTAGTTCTGTGAATTTTAGGATGACTAATCTACAGAACAAAAATAATGGCAGCCTTCTATTAAAAACAAGAGATTGGCTAGATAGTATAAAAAAACCAGTACCTGAATTTCTTATGAACAAATGTGTCACAGACCTAGAATTTCCAATTTTCCTTTCACATAATACATATAATTTTACAATGCAGAACTCAAGGACAATGCTGACAAAACAAGATACACATGAAGCAGCATGCAGGACTAAACTCGGGAAATATTTAGGGAGAGACCTAATAGCCACATATACTTTCCATATTACAGGGGTATAGGTTGTAGCCGTGTTGGTCTAAGGACAGGCAGACAAGGTTCAGACAAAAAATCTTGTCTGCCTATACTTTCCATATACACACATGTGCTTTTTCTCCCCTTTCCTAAACTTAAGAGTACAGGAACACATCCCTATGCTGTTCATAGAACCACAGGGAAATAGACCTAGAAAGGCACCTCATAAGGTCATCTAATTCAGCCTCCTGCTTAAGATAGGACTGTCTCTTACTAAACCAAGTTCCTTCTCTACAGAGGAAATACCAGCCTTTTCACCCACAAAAATCCTTGTCTCGCATAATTCCTGAACTATCGTGGTAACAAAATCCAACACAGACTTTTCCTGCAAGACATTCCCTCTGGATACGCATATGCCCCTCATTGTGCACAATCTTCTGTGAATATGGAATATTTCTTATTTAAAACAGATACTTTCTACACAGTATTCTCCCATCAGATGCTGCTTCCAAAGCATTTAGAGACAGGCTGGCACCTTGCTTCCTAATCTACTTCATCTTTATTCACATTGTCTTCCATCTTGAAAGATTGGTGAACCCCTATGACACAATCCACTTCTGATGGAAAGAAACAAAATTGAGTTTCTACCATCTAACCTCTCAGTACTCTCATACTCTCTATGTCTCTGATCAGAGAGGAAGTATAGCCTCACTTGGACTGAACCTCCTCCCCTGCAAAACAAACTCTGATAGGGAGGCTGTGTGAGGTCCAGCTTTGTTTTTATTTAGTTTAAGAAAGGGATTTATTTCAACCAATACTTGTCAGCCCTAACTAACCTGAAAAAATTATTTGTTGTATATAAATGTGCCAGTAATAGGAAGGAACATTTTTTAAGTAGACATCCAAACAGATACAGAAGAGACTATGGGAGCCAACAATATGAGCATTGACCCTCTTCCACAACTCTTGACTGGGAAGGGCAAGCAACCAAGTAGAGAGTACATGTGGTGGGAAAAAGGATTGAAGTCAGAAAGGTCATCACCAATTTCCCTCTCACTTCACTTTACAAGGTCAGCACGTGCGTGAGAGAGAGACCTGGGAGAAAGAACATGAAAAGCTTTTTGTCGGTGTGGACATTTCTGACAGCACAAACAACAGCCTTGTCTAAAATGTCCAAGCAGAGATCTATAGATAGCAGTGCAGCAGAGGCGGTTTTACAAGATCCTGCCACAAGTGACAATTATGAATACCATAACACGGAGGTATTACAATCAAACTAACATACACACATGGCAAATGCTACACTGCAACACTGTGTTAAACCTGCAAATGTGGATGAAGATAGGGAAACAGAGAAGTGTAAAGAAATAGATTTAGGCTATAAACAAATGGAACTTTCAGCTATTTGAAAAGGGGAAGGAGTTGCCACTCTGGAGCTTACATCAAATTAGAGCTCCATGCTCCAGTAGCAATACAAGTGACCTAAATCTCTGTAAATGTTAACCCTGAATTAAACAGGCTATTACATCATAACGGCTTATATTTGTATCTTACTGATACCTGTATCTGTTCTCCTAGATCAATCCGGTCAGCATTTTACCAGCAGCACACTGAAACCCTGTTACAGCCTAGCCATGGGATCTGGCTCAGATTCTATATTCCATATTTTACTAATAGCAGGATAATCCCTTGGCTGCTGGATCCTGCGGAAGGCTTTATGCAATTCCAGCTCAAGCTCTGCTCTGCTCTGGCTCCAGGCAGAAGACTGCTCTCTACCCCCACACACTACAGCTTCTCCTCCCTGAATCAGTCACCCTGGAGACATGGCAAGAGAGGCTGCAGGTGGGGAGAGGGGACTCTAGGGATCACCCTGTCTGCACAGAGCAGGAACTGGAGTGTAGCAGGGAATGGGGCAGCCCATGGTGCCTGCCAGGTTGCAAGGAGTGCCCCATGATGAGTAAAAGATTGCCAACTCCCACCTTCACAAAGTAAGAGGTTGGTGGAAAAGGGAGCTGCCTCTCCTGCTGCACACACAGACAGGGAGGCAGGAGCCCATGACTGCCTGGGTACAGGGATGACTGGCAGGTGCCAGCTCTCTCGTCAGTAACTGGAGCATCTTCCCATGAGGGCACTCTTCTACATCCATCTGCATCTGTGTAAGCAACAAAGAAAGTGGTGAGAGGAGCAAGCTGCCTACATGCTGCTGCCAGAAGGAATGGGTTGCTGCCAGTGCCTGCACCATGGTACAACAGTTCAATTAACAGTTATAATAAGCAGAATTAACTAATCATTGTCTGAATGTGCCATTCACCCATCGCCTATTTCACTGAATCCTCAGTTCTGCTTCAAAATTTCCCTTAAGCTGCAAGTTGGCTCTTTGAAGAAAGCAAGTATTTTTGTAGACAGTACCCCAATCTGTCCTCTGAGGGAACATGAAAAAGGGCTGTTCAGTGCAAGAAGATTAAGAGAGTTTAAGATTAATTCACTAGCTAAGAATAGCAAGGTTGAGGTTCAACAAAAGGTAAACTAATAATATTTTTAAGATGCTTTATTAGTTATTTGCCAGTTGTTGTCTTTACCTTTTCCCCCAACTCTTTTTATGTGCTTTAGACTGTAAATTCTTCTGCATTTGCATAGTGCCAGGTGCATTTTGTATCATCAGAAACAAATTAGGAAGAATTAATTATACCTAGTTTGAGTAAGAAAGACTATAAGAGAATAAGTGCGAAAGCAAGAATCTACTAATATCTGAAAGGTGCAGAGTAATTTTTTGTGTGGTAGAAGGAAATGCAACTTCCACAGAAATAATTACAGAATGGAATTAGAGAGAAAACATTATGCTGAATACCAGGAAAAGCTTCTTCAGAGTGAGGTGTTTTGGTTTGTATTTCATGGTGAAGTGGCAGATGCCCCATTTCTTGGGCATTTAAAAATCAAACAAAACAAAGAACAATCCTACTGCAGGCAAGAAGGTGAACTGTTGTCCTACACAGGACAAAAACATCTCTTATATCTTGTGTACAGGTGCCCCAAATGTGATAAAAAAGGGTCCTGGGCCACTGGAAAAAGGTCAATATGGTGCCCATCTTCAACAACAGTAAGACAGAATGATGCAGAAACTGCAGACCAGTCAATCTAACTTTGATGCCCAGAAAACTAATGGTGCATGTAATCAAGACATCTATTTCTGAGCATCTAAAGGATAACATGATGATCAGGAATAATCAACATGGATTCAGCAATCAGATTTCAGATTCTACAAGGTGATAAACTTTGTGGATGGAGGAATTGCAATGGATGTGATTTACCTCAACTTCAGCAAAGCTATTGACTATAATATTCTCATTAGTAAGCTACAAAATAAAGTATAGATTAAAATGCACAAAATCATGCATTTAGATCAGAAAACTGCATGCACAAATACAAACTGGAGAATAACAAACAAGGCTACGGTAACAAAGAAAAAATGGTTGGCTATTATAGAGGACCACCAATACAATATGATCCAAAAGTTTGCTGCTCTCGCAAAAAGAAAAGAAAAAGAGCTAGTAGCACACTGAGTTGCATTAAAAGAAATATTGCTTGGACATCAAGGGAAGTGGTTCTTCCATTCTGTTAGCAATTGCCCCACCTGGCATACTATGTCCAGTTTGGGGAACCATACTTCAAGAAAGTTGTGGACAAAAGTGGGAAAAGTCCAGTGGAGAAAAATAAAAATGACTATAGGTCTAAAAAACATGACTTTGGAGAAAAGGTTGAAAGAATTATAATTATGTAGTCTGGAGAAGAATTATGTAAGCAGGGGGGAGGTACAGGTAACTATCTACAAATACATGAAGGGTAGTATGAAGAGAATAGCAATGATACTACTTTCCCTGGTTGCAGGACAGGACAAGTAATCAAGTAGTCACAGCTATAAACTGCAACAAAGGAAATTTACGTTCGATAACTTTCTAACTATGAAGGGTTAAGCACCAGAACAGTTTACCTGAGGAGGTTACAGAATCTCCATTTTTTTAATGTTGTTAAGAGCAGATTAGGGAAACACTTGAAAGAAATGGTTTAGACAGGGATGATCCTGCCTTGAGTAAGAGAATGGACTGGGCTGACTTCCTGGGTCTCTTCCAGGCCTCTTTTTCTATGATTTTCTAATATAAATTCTAATCTTATAGTCCTTATATGGATAAAATTCTTGTACATGTCTAGATTACTGAATTAAGCCCTAAATCACTGAATAGCATTGATACTATTTGCAGAAGAACTTCCAGGTCATCTTACACAAAGTTTATGGGTGGATGGATTCAACATTCTAAAATACTCACGCAGCGAAAACACTGGATCCACTGATCAAGTCCAATGAACGAAAGAGCACTCATGGATGGAGCTGTAATACATCTCCACAGCATTTATGGATGTGTATGTCATTTGCCTCTAAAAGCAATGTGTGGAAGAATGTAACACTGTTCTGGTTTAGGATGTATTTAACTTAGATGAGAAACACTGGACCCTGAACGTAGATTTGATCATGAAAATACAAAATGTCCAATTCCCTTCTAAATTTTTTTATCTGATAGTCTTAAAGTTGTGAGATTTTTATACAAAGGAGTTAAAATTATAAACAAGCCAGTTAAAATTATAAACAAGGAGTTAAACTTATAAATATCAATTTAGTGATAGCTTTTGACTGCTACCACTCATAATCTATGACAGACTGCCTGTTAGGGAGTCTTCCAGGTTGCTGCTGACACCTGAGAAGTGCAAATCTGTTAGGATTATGCCAAGAAAGGAACTTCATTTCCATAGCTAGACTGTCTCTGTGCAGGTGTTGGGGCAAGGACCTTTTGATCGTTTGTGTAAAGCCAACATAGAGTTTGTTAATATCTGCACTACTGAGACTGAACATCACAGGATAGGGAGGATCACCAGTCTAATAGCTCTGAGTTCCAAGATGTGTATTTGTAGTTGTCTTGTATGATGAAGTCATGAGTGTTAATCCTTTTCCAAATGCTGACAAGTCAAATCTACAAATTTAGTGTTATTAGGTCCTGTGGTGCAGCAAGACTTTCAAACTTGCTGGTGTTTTGACCCAAAGTGCAAAGGAGGCAAAGTTTAACAAGGAGTGCCACATATATGCAAATACACCAATGCCCTTATAATGTAAGGCAAGTGTGAACAGTCATAGCTGAACGCAATTTTGTTATATTCAGGACCTCATGAGGTGAACAGAACCCCTTCTCTGGAATGAAGTCCCTGCTGAAATGGAATCTAACCCAGCTCTTATCTTCTGTGATGGAATAAGTGACAACTTTGCTTAGTTCACACTTCCACTGTGCTCCTGAAAGCACTGTGGAACAGTACACGCAGTCCAGTTATTTCTATTACATGTGCACCAAACCTGGGTATGGGACAATGAAGCCACTCTGAGGGTATCCTTCTCACTGCCACTCTTGAGATCTCTGAGGCTTTTGAGTATGCCAGAGACAACAGGAAGAAGCGGGGAAGAGTGTATGTGTGTGTAGGGGGGGGGGGGGGCACTGTCATGCCAGCTTGAAGCCTATGTGTGGGTTTGGCAGAGTAGAAGTAGGCAGTTGGGGCTTCTTTCTTTGTAGAGCTCTGAGGAGTGCCATGGAAACATTATATAACATCCTAGGAGGCTCAGCTATGCAAGAGGAATACAGGCAACCCCCGCTTAACCTGTTTTGCTTAGCACTATTTCGCTGTAATGCTCATTTTAAATTGACCCCTGATTTCACTTAGCGCTCAGTGTTTCGTTATAACACTCACAGTCGTCATCTTGGGTCATTAAAAACAAATGCGTTCGCTATCTTGGATTGGCCAATACTTTTGGTTTCGCTTAACGCTGGTTTTTTCAGGAACCAATTAAGAGAGCTAAGCTGGGGATGCCTGTACTGGCATACTCCTGTAGTCCCACACAGCAATTTAGGAGATGAGGGATTTAACAAGTCAATTCAAACTTAAACAGTTTGCTTCACTCAACCAAGACTAGAAGGCTTATGAACTGTTGCCAACTCCTGAAATGTTACTACAAAGATCTTGATAACTGGCATTTTTCCTATAGCCTCAGTTACTTGAATACTGTGAGTACATGAGAATACTAGCTTTCTAAAGCTCCGGTGTGCCCATAACGCTTAAAAAACCTGAAGTTAAATAAAAAGAAACCTATATGGAACCTGCTTAGTTCACAATGGGTTAAATTAATAACAAGTCACTCAGCTGTTTGCTGCAACTCCTACTCCAAAAGGTCACTGCCTCTTATCACTTGAAACTCATACGTGGTACCACAAAACTGACCAGAGGGGAAGCCTTTAAAACATCAGTGGGCACAATAAGGCCTGCGGGCCACATCTGGCCTGCCAGGCATTTTGATCCAGGCCACAGCACCCACCAGGTAATTGTAATTTGCTCAGCCCTTCCAAACACAAGGGTAGGAGTGAGGCACTCATGTATAAATGCCCCCCTCTCCACCACCCCCCGCAACATACCCTACTGTGCCTCACTCCCATGCACGTAGGCGGAAGGGCCCAGCCCAGCCAGCAGCAGCAGCAGCTTCTGGGTGGGGCTGCTACCGCCTCTGCTACAGCTGCTAGGGGACCTGCTCAGATTCCCCAGTGTCCAGCTCTGGGCAGCAGGTAGGGAAGTGGTGGGGGTGGGGACAGGAGCAGGGGCAGAGCTGCAGGTGGGTGGGAGTGTGGAGCCTGCACCCAAGGGGGACAGCGGCAGCGCGGAGCTCAGGTGGGCGAAGTGTGGGTGTGAGGGAGGGTGGAAGGGTGTGGAAACCTCTGCCACTCTCCCCATGTCACGCAGCTCTGCAGGTGGCAGCAGCGGCAGCAGCAGCACTTGTGCCCAGTGGCACGTGGCTCCAGCTAGTGCTGCACATTGTGGCTAGGAGCACAACCCAGCTGGGCTGCCTCTATTGCATGCATGTGTGCAGCCCCGCACTTGCATACCACAGGAGAAAGCAGAGAAGGCAGCTGGCTCCAGTGAGCAGGGCTTCCCTCGGTGGCATGCAAGTGCAGGGGCTGCACATACACAGTGGGGAGCACCAGCAAAAGTCAGCCTGCTTGGGCTACACCCCTCACTGTGATGTGCAGCGTTAGCTGGAGCCACGCACTGTTGGGCATCAGCATCTGCACCGGGCATGAGCACCCCAAGTGCCACATGCTGCTGCTGTGCCATGAGGGGAGTGTGGTGGGGGTCCCCATAGCCACTCCACCCTCTCTCACACCCCACAAATGCCACACACCCATGCCCTGCCCACACAACCCCCCCACATACCCTATGTTTCCTCACACAGTTACACCCCCACACACACACGATGCATACACCCTCCACATCCCACTGTACATTACACATCCCCCCAGCCCCACCATATATACACACACACCCATACCCCACCACATACACACAAACCCAATCACACCCCCCACACACAATATGTAAGACTAAGAATTTATTTTGAGTTATTATACAATCATTTTTATATATAGCAGACAAACTCAACTTATGACAAAAACATATTTTGTAATAAAATTAAAATATGTTATAGTAGGTGTTCGACTTCTACTGTATGATTTGGGGTTTTTTGGTTCCACAACAGCAATCACCCCTCCCAAAAGGAGTATTTCTGGGGAGCAAGGTATTTCTAGGTGTGATTTCTGGTAGCAAAGGTCAGGGGTTAGGGGCGAGACTTCATCCCAAGATGGCAACCAGGGACTGGGGCTACCCACGCGACCCTTAAAAGCTTACCAAACCTCGTTAAGCAGACCTCCAGCCAAAACTATTGCCTGCCCCTGCTTTAAAATAAAAGCCACAGCAAACAGCTGGAGCAGTTGTATGCAGCTGCCACCTGCAGCTATATATAGCCTTAGCTAGTTAACTCTGTGCACGTGTGTGTACATGTATGCGCGTATTTCACGATTGGAGGAAATCTGATTCACAACTTTAAGCATCCAGGGTTAGTAATGTTGTTTAGGAGAAATGCAAAGAAACTGTGTCAGAAAAGCTTAATACACCTACCTAGCTACAGAATACATAAAAAGAAAATCATTGTCTGGTGATCCAGGAGTCTTGCTGTAGTCTGTATATTTCTTCTGAGTAGTGTTTTTTATATCTTTCATCACAGATTCCATTTCCTTGCTTAGATTGGTTTCAGACTATGGGGGAAAAAGGCACAGAAAAGTCCATTTGTTATACAGAGAAATGCAATATTTGGTCACAAAGCTTATCACTGTCATTTTATCAAGCTATATATGCAAAAGCAGGTGAAAAAAAGCTTATTAAAAGTTGATAAAGGTAATATTCTGAATAGGAAGGGAGATGGACAAATCAATTATGAGTTTTGTACATCTCTAACTTCTAGATATTTCAGTTTGTGCAAAATGTATTTGCAATATATAAAATAAACTCATCAAATAGCTTTGGCTATTTGGGGCTGGTCCTGCTTTGAGCAGGGGGCTAGACTAGATGACCTCCTGAGGTCCCTTCCAACCCTAACTTTCTATGAGTCTATAAGTAACAAATTTAAAAATGCAATCCCAAGCAAAACCAAAACTATATTTTGAAATACTCGTCTTTGAAAAAACAAATAATCCATATCCTTAAATGTCCTTAATAGACATACTTTAAATAGATTCCGGTTATAATGAACTGATGTTTTACATTGTAAAAAAAATGCAAGTGAGCTTTACGTAGTATAATTCAGTTCAATGTAAAGTGCCAGACTGCAAGATATTAAATAAACAAGAAAAATGAATATTAAAAATACACCTTAAGATTAATCACTCTTTGGTCATAATTTCTTTTAATAAGTGACATAATAACAACTGCAAATGTTTAGGATATTTTTAGCATTTAACTTATGATAAACTAACTTTTTCCACATGGGACAGGAGGAAAAATGCAATCCTGCAGCATATAACATTTGAAATCACAAAAAAAGAACAAAATAGAAGGTTCAAAGGCTTAGAGGCAAATTAACAAGGATCTTTCTGCCTTACACTGATGCTTACTGGGAAAGTTCCCAGCTGTTCTTGAAGCTCTTCCACCTCTTTTACAAGATCTTGCATATTCTTGTTACTGTGACATTGCCAAATGTTTCTTTCACCATTGTTTTCAGGATAACAAGGCAGGACACTGTTAGCAAATTGCCTACAGAGGGGACAAGTAAATTCTCCTTTGTCCACTGAAAACCCCTGGAGGACCTGGTCATTCTGAAAGAAACAGATATGCAGATAAACTTACTGAAGACAATAACTATGTTTTTGATATTCCATAACTAGATACCAGGTATAAAAAAGGATTTCTCAAACCAAAAAGTGTAGAACAAGAAAAATAAGAATATTCTCTTAATTTGGTAAAAGAGTTCTAATTACCAGGATTCATACACATACTTATTATTGTCCAAAACAATCCCATACTCAGTTTGAAGAACACAAGATGGGACACTGACCACTAAGCAAGCTACCAGAAGATGACTCTTACTCTATTGAATGCATATTTTTTTCAGACAAAACAAGGAAACATTTGACTGTGAGGTCTTAAAGCAACCCAGTGGTTTGATAGAAACCTTTCTTCTACACGCAGTTGAGGAGCTAGGGCTTAGATTTTTTACTAGTTGTTTTTTATTTCCCCCTTTTGAATATCTGTTATTAGTTTTGCTATTTGCCATTAGCAAAAGTCAGATTCACTTGTTAGTAATGGTTAAGTTTCTAAAGCGTATTTCCCCCAAATACTTTAAGATATCTAAAGACATTTGCCAGAAGGAATTGCACATTTCCAGTACTGCAAAGAATCTTAGTAGACTGAAGCAGTAAGTAACCTCCTCTTTTTACCTTCATGAATTGCCTCAGCAATTTCATACTCATGGAGATCTGCACTGTGAGAAGCGTGCTGAATTATCTATAATCAGACATTCAGTCCTGGTACTGAGGTAGTTTGGGCCAAGTTGACAGAATTAGTTTTATAACTATCTGGACCTGTATCTCTAACTTTTCTAACAAGTTTAAATATAAAACTTTTATCTCTTTGAATAATCTTTGGGTGAAGAATGTTAGAAATAGCCACAATGGTTATGGAAATATTTAGTTCCAATCCAAATAGTGACTGCCTATTTAATAATTATGTAAAGTTTGTTTTTTATCAGGAGTTGCATGATGCCAGAAAGAACACTGGAAAGGTAATGGTCTGTTTGGAATGGAAGTCAGAAATCAACACAAAAAGGAGTTTGTGGTAATAATGAAGAAAACATGATCTTTATGGAATGCCATAGATGAGGATTAACCACAAAAAAACTTGATTTCACTTATCAAAATGACAAGACTATCCCTTAAATTATCTTTGAAGTCAAGGGACAAAGATAACAAACCCCCTGGAGACCAAATGAAGAACATCTAGTCCTTCAGGTTCCTTCAAACTGGGCGAATTTTACTGAACAAATGGTGCTGCTGCCAGCTACGAAGCACCATTTACAGTTTTTAGTTTGGCACAAATAGAACAACAAAACCTAGTCAAGAGGAAATTAGAAAAACTTTCTACTTAAAACAAAACAGAATTAGAAACAATGTAGTTTTAAATGTCATGGAAAACAATCATTTACTCGGTTCTACATCACTCTTTTCTTTTATTATATTTTAAAATGTAATAAAATAAAAAAGACAGCTTAAAATATGATGGATGGACTTACTGGCCATATAACAGAGTTGTTAAAAAATAAAGGTTGCATTTGCTTCTTGAATGTAGAGCCTAAGAGTACTACAGAGGCCAAGTGTTCCCAGGAAAGTAGCAGCCCATCTCTTTAACCCATGTAAAGACATATTTTTTCAAACAATTTCTCAATATTTGTTAAATATGCTACACTAAATTACATGAATTTGCACATCCCCTATTCTCCTAGCAGAATTAAAATGTAATTTACACAAGAAAGACTATTCAAGCTCTGTTTTTGTATACATTTATATAAAAATATGCATGTATTTGGAGGTAGACTTTGGCTTTTTTGTTTGAATAGAGACAAGTCCTTGAATTTTTATGAAACCGGGAAACCACCCAATTCGGTTATATTAGCATATATTAAAAGCCCCTAATAATGTAAACCATGCAAAGACTTTATCATCAATAACCTGTAAACTAGGTTATAGGCTACTATAGACCGGGGCTCAAAAAACTATGGCCTACAGGCCGAATCCGGCCTGTGAAGAAATCTGATCCAGAAAGGGGATCAATGGCACAGAGCTCTGCCATGCCACCCATCCTCTCTGCAGCATCTTGCATCAGAGCTGCAACTGTGCTTCCCTTGTTGAAGAGGGGCCGAGTTTCTGCAGAGAGGCTGAGCGTAGGCAGCTGGGCACTCAGAGGGTGGGCAGATGCAGAGACTTATCGCTTGTAGCCATGGCTGGGTCACAAGCTCTGTTTCACATGGGCAAAAGACTACTGACCCCTGCTATAAACAAAAGAAAAATGAATTATTATTATTATTTTTAGGGATTGCAGCTGCTCTGCAAAAGTATTAAAAACTTAAACTATTCCCTTACCATCCTGTGATTTCATGAGTTCATAAGCATTGAGTACATTTTGAAAACAAGTTGTAAGACTCTTCTAACAAAAGTTACTGGACATATAGCTCGGGACCTGCCTAATCTGTGGGGGCTGCTCCAATTTCACAGGCAGAATGTAGGCCCAGGTAGCCTTTTGGTGGCAGAGCATGCCCTCTCACACCCCCTCAAGCGCTGAATGGCTGCAGGGGCTGCCTGTCATATGGCCCCGTCCCTTGCCACTGACTGACTGCAAGGGCTGTCTGTCATGCAGCCCTGCCCCTCACTGCTTATTTGAGAGTGGCAGGGCCACATGACAGGCAGCTCTGGCAGCCAATCATCAGCAAGGGGCAGGGGAAGCAGCCATCTTGTCTGTAGCCCCTTGAGCAAGGAGATTCTCTCCTCACTTCACCACCCCACCAAGCTGCCACAGCATGCTGAGGAGCCAGCATTTTCTTTTCCATAAGATGTTTTTTTCCTGTGGATTTTGTGGGCATTGCTGGATTTCATGGAATCCATGAAATTGTGAATTTAGTAGGTCCCTACATATAGGATATGCAAGTTAAAGAAAAATCATAATGTCAAAATCTTTAAACAAGGTGATTTAATTTACTGAAATGTCAAGGATGTTTTGATAGGTCAGTATAGTCAAGTACAAACAAAATTATGTTAATAATAATGTTAAGATATAATTAAAAAATCTAAGAAACTATGATTCTAGACATACGATAAGGAAAGTCCCACCACCAATGAAAATAAATAAGTCAAACTTATTTCCACTGAAAGTAAGTGGAATTTCCGCATTGATCTTAATGAATATCAGGCCCAACAATTACAGGTGTTTTATAGAAGTGGAAATTAACTCACTCTTAATGACTCCATGTAAGACTTATGACAATCTATGTGTAACGTATGACCACAAGTTTGCACATAAACACCTCCTTCCCAGCCTATTGACACTGCTTGCAAACAGGAACTCTAGAAAAAATAAACAGTATATACATACATGAAGTTAGTAAGATATTCACATGTTTCCAACTAAACCTACACATACATACACTACAATATCAAATATTTCTTCTGCTATTATAGAGCTTTCAGTTAAAGTAATATTTCCTCTATAGAGTTATTACACTTTACTTGTTAATGAAAACCAACTGTAATCTCTTATTAAATTTATAATACTGAAAATGTCATGCCTCCAAGATAGTGATAAAATTAAAAAACAATAAAATAATGCAGCTACATGAACATTTTATTGCCCTGGAGCTTTCACAATAATACTGCAGGTAACCACAATGTGGTTTTTCCAATTTGATTTCTGTACCTTATCTTGTACACCTCTCCTCTACACCTACACTACATATTACTTTGACATTACAGTAACCTTTACTTAAAGAATAGCATGTGTTTGCTGTATTATACAGATTTAAGGTAAAGTGTCTTGCCCTCAAAGCAGAGAAGAGAGCACAGAGGAAAAAAAGGAGAGGAATCCCAGGCTGCAGCCTACTCTGCAGAAAGACCTGCAACTTCTGCAAATGGATCTGTGGCTTAAGGATTGGCCTCTTAAGTAATCTCAAGACCTATCAATGAGCTGTGGTAGAGATCATCTTTAAACTGAGGGATTGCCAATGATGATATAACGCATTCTGCTGTAGAAGTGCACATTTCCTTTCTTCATACAAGACAATGAGGAACTGGCCTACTATATTTAATTCAGAGTTAGTAATGTAATTGCATCATAAGGTTTTGAACACAGGTGAAATTGTTTAATTTATAAAAAGACTACAATTATATAGCTAAATTCCCATTGTTTTTAAAAAATGAATTAAAGGTCCTTATTTATCTTGTTAAATGCTTTAAAATACTGTTAGGAATACTGAATACATGGAAAGAGAATGTGGCACAATGAATTAATGCAAAAGTTTAAGCTGTGCAGATTTATAATCAACCCTTGACCCAGGTCAAGTAATTTTTTGTATTTAGTGGTACTCAACCTATCTGGTCTTGTGGACTGGATGAGTGGCATGGGGCCAGTCCATGGGCCAGACCAGTTTGCGGATGTGATCCAGTCATAAACAGGTCCAACCTCAGCTGCACTTTAGAACAATCTAGCACACAGGACCACACCAACTGGCCTGCAGGGCCACCTATGGATTCAGGAATCTGGCAGCAGGAGAGCAGCAATTAATGCTGCCATTGCCACCCTGCTACTAAATCTGCAGGCATATGCAGAGAAAAATGGGCCCAACGACAGCACTTTGCAGTTCAGCAACACTGTAGTCATAGTCATGGTAAATGCCAATTGCCCGCATTTAAAACAGCAGAGTTTGATGACTGGATATGTATGCTACTCAACAGCAATGGAAGACACTAGGGAACTGAGCCAAAACTGACAAAATTATGAGGAGAAATAATACATATAGTATATCTACTTAAGAATCAGTTTTATTACACTGTCAATTCCTGAACACAATGCTGGGTTGCCTGTTTTTTGCTACTATAGCTCCTCTGTCTCTTCCTGTATTTGAGCAGCTAGTACTTTGCATTATTTTGCTCATTCCAACTTGACACCTGTAAAGTTTTACAGAACTTTGACCTAGAACAACCTATTGCCTTAACCATAAGAGCTTCTTCTTCCAGCATATTTCTGATTCAGCAAACAAACTGCATGGTGAATTAGGCAAAGTTGTACAATGGACAAGTGCCAGAAAACATTTGCCTTGTTCAAAGAAATCTGCTATTTCATGTGTTTGATGAGACTGGTCTGCAGCATTGCTAAAACAGTGTTGGACTGTCTCTTTAGTGAATATACATTGTGGCTGGGGGGAGTGGGGAGAGGATGTGGTGGAACTGAGAGAGAGTATGTTATCTACTGCCCTTGGAAGAGAAGTAAAAGGATCAGAGCAGGAGGCGAATCCATGCTTGATAAAGCCTCCCCTCCTGTGTCTCATCAGGTCAGCAAAAATTGCTGATGGCGGGGCAAGAATGGGGATACAATGCCCCTAGAAAGGAGACGAAAGGAGCCAAACAGAGGAAGAGTATGATAGACTAGCTTTACTATCCCCATTGCTTCCCCATGTTCCTCAAGCATCTTGCTTTTCCAGCTCCATCACTCTCCTTCTTAGTTGCAGATGAGCTGTGTTTTCAGTGCTGCAGGTCTGACAGATCAGTGATTTTTTACGGAATCAGAAATAATTTTTTTAGTTAAGACAAATGGGCTGAACTCAGTCAGCTTTCTACCTTTCCTGGGGAGCTGTGAAAGTGAATACAGTATTAAAAGAAGATATGGCTTATGTTGTTCTTGCATACTGGGGCCAGTGCAGATCAAAGATAAAACAGGATGACCATCCCTCAGAAGTAAATGAGACCTGGGATTTTAGCTAGTGAATCTTGCACTGTAAGGGAAAGATTGAAGTCTTTGCAAATAAAGGTTCCTTTCTATCCTAACTCAGCAGGGTGCAGATTTAAAGCATTCAGAAGCAAGCTACATACTGGGGGTACAATAAGGTTCTATACACCTTGCAAGGTCTATTGTAGAACCTTGTGAACCTGCAATGGGCCCGGGGTCATATATCTGGTATGTGAGGTGGGCAGGTTTATTAGATTCCTACATAGTATTAAGCTAATCAAGTTATGGCCTGTTGCTTAAATAAATGAACTACAGACTACCCAACTGCCAAATCTCAAAATTACAACTATTAAGGCATTACAGCCTTGGGTCCTCCCTCCAGCTCTTTTGAAGCCTAAAATAACTGAACCATTGTGATGTAATGTTCAGGGGGCAGGAACTATTTCCTGACCAATAACAAATCTCCTTCACTGGAGGCTTCAAAAAGAAGTTGTATAGTCATTTGTTTAGGATGGTTTACAAATAACAAACCCAGCATCTATGCAGGGGGGTGGAACCTGTGAGGTTTCTTCCTCCTCTATGATTCCACGATTATAAGATATAAATGCATAAAAATTTCAAATGAAAAGGTAAAACAAAGAAAAAAAATACCTTCTGTTGTGCAATCTCTTGTGAAATTTCTGCTCACAGAAAATAAACATAGAACACGAGTCCTATTTTATAACTTCTGACAATTTTTACAACTTAAGTAATATCTTTATCTCCTGAAATCTTCTACTGTATCTGTCATTAGGGGAAAGACACCACTGCTGAGGGCACAGCTGATCAACAAAATGATTTCTTTTTGCTTAGCTCAGCTGAACAAGTCATTCAAGACACTAACAGATGTTTCTCTTTTTATGCCAGTAACAAATTTAAGGATTAGTTCTTTCATGCAGAGACATTTTTAGCACAGTAGTGATCTAGAAACTTAAAAGCAGAAACAACTAATCCAACTAGCGCCTGAATTAGAAGAGAAGTTTTTCAAAGCAGAAAGCATTAAGTCTCTGAGTCATTGTAGTATCTTCTAGAATTTTTTTAAAACACTCAATGCAGCTTCACAGACAGGGTTACAGGATTTAATTTATCACGACGTACATGTCAGTAAGATCAAGGGGTTTTTGAAGAAAATAGTTTTTCATTAAATCCCCTGAGATGTGTGTCGCGAAAAAAGTACACAGTTACTGAGCACCTAGAGTACAGTTTCTTTAACAAACACTTAAATAAAAAGTAACTGTTCACTGACAATTTGAAGTACAAGCAAAGCCAGGAGCAGTAACATTAACAAAGTACATATCTGCCAAACTTTTCACTATGTTAATGGCAACAGCTCAAAGTGAGTGCCCTACAAGTGTCCATGTTGCGTTATATAAAACAGTAAATGGATGTTAGCATAACTTCCTACAATGAAAGGTGACATGTCTAAATGATATGGTGCTAACTCAGTAACAACAAAATTGAAAACTACAAATTAATATTTGACTATGAAAACCTATTTAAACAGAAAAGATTTCTTGACAGATTAAAAAACTTAAAATTATTTATTTTTCTTCAAGTAATACCTTTCAGTGCTAACATTTGTGCATTTGCACTCAGTCAGGGAAGAGAGATTTTTTTCCCTTTGAAAATTCACCAAATTTAAACATGTACAGCAAAACCAATAATAAATTATAGCAGATTGTCCTTCTCATATATATTAAAAAAAACAAGCTGCCACCAATTGGTTGATTTCAATGTCTTATTTAAGAAGTGTGTGCTACCAATAGATTAAAGGGTAGCCACCAATGGTACTAGAGTTAAGACAGAAGCAGGTTTTCTGTTTAAATTTTGAGTATCTGTACATTTGTGGTTTCGCTGGGAGAGCTACTGCTCTCTTAGGAGAAACCATGAATTTACAGATACTCCGGCTTTTTCTCACAAAGTAAAAATGGCCACTCCAGGAGAAAAATAACCTGGGCACAACCTGAGTTTCTCTATGGAGAGTGAATGCCTATACATGCTGACAACACAGGTAGACCACGGGCTGCCTGGGTTAGCCAATCAGGGCTGCACTAGTCACTGCTGTCATCTGTTGCCAGGCAGAATAAGGGAGCCTAAAAAACATACTGAGATGTGTATACAGGGCCACCCCCTGACTGCGGTGTCAGCACTGCAGGCTCTTGACTCTTCAAAGACTCAGGATTGAAATGTCTGTACACGTGGCTCTGGTTAAGTTTTTCTACCATGAGAACAAACCTAGGAGAATTCTCCAAGACTATCTAAATGTTTGTACGCAGGCTTGGACCAGCCTGGATACTGCTATGCCAGCTGAGACCTAAGGGTATGGTCCATGGAGCTAATTTGGTATTATCTGGTCCAGCAGGTCCAAAGTCTACCTTCCATTCCCACCGAGATTTATTTTTAATATTTTTATTTGTATATTTATTTAACAATTTTGTTTCCTACATACATAATGTAAGGAGTATCTACACAGAAGGTTATTATTGGGCTAGACCTGTTGAGTTCAGTGACAAAAAACAGCTACAAATGTTAACAACTAAAAAAGTTCTTAGACTTTGTTTTTGGTATTTGGGAATGTGCATTGGGCTGCTGGGAGAATTAAAGAGGAGTCCAGCTGTTACATATAAAATGCAGAGCAAAGATCAAGAGAAAAAGGAACTTCTCACCCATTATTACCCACTTGTATAGGGGAAAGTGCAGTAAGATGGCATCAGAGGGCCCTGAGTTCAAGTCTCTTCTTATACTGGCCATTGACAACATTTCTTGTGCATTCTTGTTAGCCTTGCATAAAATCCCTGTCCTAAACGGGACTAGTATTCCTTTCTTTTGCAGTAAGATCCAAGACATTGAACGAAGTAATTTCTACTAGCTCTGTAAAGAGAACTAGATCTCTAATACATCAGAATTTAGCATCAGTCACTTGCCCATATAGGTAACTATTATTTCGGCAAAAAACTGCAGGATATTTTGTGAAAATTTCATTCTGTAGGGTTTCATTTGCTTATGCAGAATACGTTGGATACGGATGAATTAGGTATTCAATTAAAAAACAAGGTACTTAACTAAATTAAAATACTTCCCACCATTTTTATTTCAACACTAACAATTGTTTTGCCAACATTCAGAATTAACAAAAGTTCTATATACAGCAAATGTAATGATTAAACAACTTAGCAAATACTAATTCAACTAATGTTTTCACACAGCACTGAAACAGGGTGGCACTGCCTCTTCTCAATACTTACATCTTTAAAGTACCGCTGTAATGTTGTAAGTCTCACATCGTGTACTGTTGCACATGTGTCCCAAGGGTATATTTGCTCCTCTTCAGTGGTTGGCAGTTTCTTTGGCTCAGTGCTGTTGCGGCATTGCCCCAAGACTACAGAGAAAGGAGGTAAGAAGGAATAAAACGGACAATAATATGCCAGCGAACTGAGAAAAAATAAAAAGCTGCCAAAAGAAATTCTGGTTTATCACCATGTGCATCATAAAAAAGAGCTTTGTTTCTGCTGGTATTAGAAATGGTAGATAAGACTATTAAAGAAACCATGTGCTAAAAGTAGTATCTGATTAAATGAATGAATACACAGTGTTAGATATTCCTCCCCCTGCTTTTGTTTTTGGTGTGTTTGTTTGTTTGTTTTTGCTTTCTTTCTTGATACCTAGGTTCTAGGTTTACATTGTGAGGTTTCCCTCTTGCATTTTTTAAGAGCGACTTAAATGGGCAACACTATGGCAGAGGGTAAGCTTGGGGCCAGGTCTCCCATCAGCCTGATCACCTGTCTAGGTAGGGCAGTCCACCCAGTCTCACCTGCGACAACTTGCTGTTCCATAAATTGATGTAAAATGCGGGATACTGCCCATTTTACTGCCCTGATGCCAGGGGGTGCTGTATACAACCCTGACTTCCCCTTATCGCATCCCATGCCTGGCAGATAGTATCCAAATTGTTCTCACAGCTCCAGCTTAAGGCTGAGCCAAACTCAGTCCACTGTTGGGCCTCTCTCGCACTGCCCCTTTCAGGGACACATTCTCTCACTGGGGCCTCTTCCACTCTGACCTCTCTCACCAGGCCTCTTGCATGCTGCTCCTCACTGAGCCACTCTCAACCTGCCCAGCTCAGGACCCTTGGGTCATCAGGCTTAACTACTTTCATACTGGCCAGTCTCCACGCAGCCTTTCGAGTTGCTTGAGCTTCCCAAATCTATGTGGTACCGGCCTTGTGCCTCACACTGGGATGACTTTGCCTCTAGCCCCTCGCTGGGCCACACCGTGTATTCAGCTACTCAAAGTTCTTAACTTCTGACCCAAACTCGGCCTCACCACATCTGAGGACTTATCAGGGTCTCCTTCGGACCTGACACTTGGTCTTACCATGCCTAAGGACTTACTGGGGTCTTGGCCTCTGGCCCTATTGCATCCTCAGGCATCCACAGACTAACCTTGGCCTAACTGCCTCCTCCCTGAGGTCTCAACTTATGCCCTCTTGCTAGGGGCTCACAGCTACACCCTCTCACTAAGGCCTTCACTCATGTTATTACGTTTGTAGGGTTTGGTCCGTGTGCTGCCCTTCAGGCTGCCACTATAGCCCTACTCAATACACCCTTGACGCACAGTCCAACAGGCCACCAGTGTGCACCCTACTCTGTGTGGGCCACCTCACATCTTCTGCCTGCTCACTGGGGCCTCCGGGCTCTTGCAGCCCATGGGGCTCAGGTGTCTGTAGATGTGCCTGGCCCCTGTGCTTGCCCCTAGATCTGGGTAACCCACCAGGATGTGGGGGCTAGGTAGGGCTTTAAGGTGCCCCTAGCTTGCCTTTCATCAGGGAGGTAACTGTGCCCTCTTTCCTGTAATGACAGATTCAGTAGAAGGGACCTTTATTTGCAAATGCCTGGCATTTCTGGGGGACTTTCCTGCCACAGCCAGGCCCACCAAACCACCCTTCCCCAGCAGGGCACAGTTTTCAGTCTTACTCAGGACCAAGCAGGCCTACCTGCCCTGGTCTCCTCCCTACTGGGTTACTTGTTATTCCTGGGCTGCTGCTGGCTGCCTCTCACTCAGTTTCAGCCTCCTTCAATCTAGCCTGCTGTCTCGCTGAGCCTTTCTTCCCCTAAACAGTGATGTCCCCGTCCCCCATAGAGAGGACCTACAGCCTCCTTAGGCCCTGGCCCCACCTCCAGGCCAGCCGGGGTACCAGACAGCTCGTCATGGCTCAGGCCTACCCCTCACATTGGGCGTTATTGCCCTTTAGCCTTCCGGCCCTGGCCCTGTTGCACTGCCCAGTCAGGGTGTTCTGAACCCAACACTGCAGCAGCTGACCTCCTTAGGCAGCAGTGATCCCCTTCTGGGCTCCACCCTACAACCCTCTCACTCTAGGCTTGCTTAGAGCTTCTGAGATCTTAATAACCTGGCTCTACTCTCAGCTGAACTCTGCTGAGCTGCAGGCCTCACCCTTGCCTGTTCTAAATCATGGGCTTGCCTAGCCCCTGTGTAGGCCCACAAACAATAAGCCTCTTTCCAGGCTGGGCCTTGTTCTCTTTAGGTCCAAAGCCTTCTCAGGGATTGGGGCCTCACTGGGCCCCTAGGAACCTCCTGCCATCCCTATAGTTCCTCTCTTACCTCTATGAATGCCACATGCCCCCAGAGGCTGGGGGGTACACAGCAACAGCCCACAGGCAGTGGCAGCAATGTTGGCAGCAGTGAGCAGGGAGCTCCCACAGGCAGCCACAGCAGTTCTGGCAGCAGGCCAAGCAGGGAGATCCCACAGACAGCCGTGGCAGAGTCAGCAATGTCAGGGGTAGGGACAGCACTGACCAGCAGTTGGCAACAACCCGCAGACACCACCAGAAGCATTGGCGGCAGCCAGCGGCGATCAGGGACCACCCACAGACACTGCCAGCGGTGTCAGCAGTGAGGGGCCGGGGGCAAGCAGCGACCACCTGCAGGTGCCATCATCAGTGATGAAAGCGCTTTTCGCTGGGGGTACACATGTATCGGTATGCACCCCACTATGCGTTGCCAATGCTTACCTCCAAGGTGTTATAAGCAGCAGCTTAGCCTGGTGTTGTTGCTCCCTGGCTGCTTGCAACTGACTGCTGGCTCAGCCCTGTGGGCCTAGATCTAACATGGCCACCTCATCAGAGCTGGCCCACATCTGCCGGCTGCCTAATCTCAGCTTTAAAGTAGCAGCCACCAAAGGTGCCCTGCCACAAACACAAACAAACTAACCTCAATCTGCAACCTCATAGAAATTACCAAGTATTTAGCTTCTTAAGCCTGCAGATCTACCTAACAGAGTACCATCTAGGTAAATGCACACTTCTCACATTCTCTGGCTCTAGCTCCAAGTACATTAGGGTTGTGCGAAAGAGCACCTTTCCACTTCGACTTCCGCTTCAAGATTTCAAAGGAACAGTGTTTCGTTTCGAGTTTCGTATTGTTTTGAAATCATTGTTCCATTTCGTTTTGTCGAAACTGTTTCAACGTTTTGCCCATAGGGTATAATGGGAAAGCATGAAACTGCCTTTGTTATTTCTAGCCTGATTCGGATTAAACTTGCAGGTCGGTAGCCCCTTCTGAGGGCATGAAGCCTGCCAAGTTTCAAGGAGACAGGTGCAGAGATTTCTGGGAAACTGCACCTCAAGGTGCCAACAAGCAAAACTGTCACTTGCTGGCAGCAGCTGCCTCCTGTTATCTGGCAGGTAGATCTGGGGGCCCACACCTCTGGGAGGGCTGTGCCAGACTCCTCCTAGGGATGTGGCCCCTGATCTGCCGGCTGGATGACAAGAGGCTGCTGCCGCCACCTGGGACTGGCACTAGGCACAGCCGGCACACAGCACCAGGAAGATTGGTGTTGCCATTGGCCCCAGGCTGCAGGAGCAGACTCCTGTGATCCGGAAGGCAGATCAGGGGCCTGAGCCCCCAGGAGGAGTCTGGCACAGCCTCTGCAGCCCTCCCGGGGGTGTGGGTAGGCCCCCAATCTGCCTGTCAGATGACAGGAGGCTGCTGCTGCTGGCTGGGGCCAGTGGCAGCACCAACCTCCCCAGCCCTGAGTGCAGGTTGCATCCAGTATGGGTCCCAGGAGGCAAGAGCAGCCTCCTGTCATCCATCAGACAGATCAGGGGCCACACCCCCGGGAGGAGTTCAGCGCAGCCCTGTAGCCCTCCAGAGGTGTGGGCCCCTGGATCTGCCTGCTGGATGACAGGAGGCTGCTCCTGCTGCCTGGGACCAGTGCTGGGCACAGCCCACACCCTGTGCCAGGAAGACTGGTGCTGCCGCTAGCTTCAGCCGGCAGTACTGTCATCCAACACGCAGATCTGGAGGCCTGCACTCCCCTTGAGGGCTGGGGGCTGTGCCAGAATCCTCCCGGGAGGCACAACCCCTGGATCAGCACAGGATGACAGGAGGCTGCTGCTGCCAGCTGGGACCAGTGCTAAAGCCAAGCCCGACTTTGAAGCTCAAAACTTTTTGAAACTTTTGAAACGTTTTGAGTGCCCTTGTTTCATTTTAAAGCTGTTTAGAAGGCTTTTGTTTCATTTCAATTTTGTTGTTTCGAGCTCAAAATGCATCAAAACAGTTTTGACTCAAAACACCGGCCGAGATTTTGTACAGCCCTAAAGTATATTAGCCAAGCAGTAGTAGATAAGCACTCTAAAAACATTAGTTGTTCCCAAAATCCCTTTTATCATACCAGAAGATGCTTGTAATAGCACAACTAGCCCTGTAGGTCGATCTTCAGTAGAAGGGCCACTCTGTCCACAAATAACACAATCATACACTGCTTCAGAAACATGCTGTTCTGATGTGGCTATCTCCATGGCAATATCGGCATCCGGCGATTCTAAGAAATGAAGACAAATTTTGAAGTTTAATAGAAATACGAAATATTTAAAAAGCAATAAACATTTTACGTTTAAGTCTTTCTAAAATGTCATTAAGTGCCCAATTAAAGAATCACAGGGAAAAACACAGAAGTCTGCTTAGAATTAACCATGGTACTTCAAGCAGTAAGTACAGATGAGTACTGAAGCACAAACATTCTGAGAAGAATAAAAACTACTGCCTCAAAGAACTCAATGTTCACCTTCAGTTTATATAAGAAAGCCATAGCTCTGAAACTGTAGTTTCTTCTACATAATTAGATTCCATTGATTCCCTATCAAAACCTGAAGAAGCAAGAGTGAAGGGTGATGAATGTGAATCTCTATTGACTTAATTCATAATTAACGTGTCTTTCTCCAATTATTATCAAAATAAAACCTGGAGATCTTTGAAAAACATTTTAAAGGAGGGGACGCATGTCAAGAAGAATTAGTTAATTAAAAAGTATCAGAACCTCTCCATGGAGTTGGACATCAGATCTAGCTAGTGTGCCAAGAAAATAACATGTAGACACATGAACTGAGCTCCAGATAAAACATACACATAGTACAGAGATGGAAACACATATACAACATGCAGAAGTTAGACAAAAATCAGCAGAATGTGTTCCAACACTTTGAGAACCAATAAACATTCACATTCATAACTTGTTGATATAAACAGTTTGATTTGTCTTCATATGCTATGAAAACATATGGCATTACTTTTTAATAGAAAAAGATAGTGGGTTTTCAAGCTCTTCCGAAAAGCATTAATTTTTTATCAAGATAATATACTAAGTCCTAATAAACTGAGCATATTCATTCCGTAATAAATATAATTTAAGGAGAAAATATACAGATAAATCTAACAGGATTGTACAAGATGAATTTTGGAAAGCACATACCATTGAAAATTTGAGGATGGATTCATAAAACCTGTTATGTCGTGCACCATTGTAAAACACCATCCAGCTCTCAGGATCTGGTTTTCATAGACTCTCAGCAGGTATCTTCCTAGCAAGGCAGCTAAACCTTTTTTCAAATTAAATAAGCCACCTTAATAAAAAGTAACCTAATTTCCAAAGGTGGTTGTTGTGGCAGCACAGTGTGGGATGCTACTATGCAGAGCCACCTGCCTCACTGTGCCAGGCCCAAAACTATGCTTTGGGAGTCTCCCCTGGGGAGCCTACAGCCCCTCTTCCTGGAGAACATCTGCAGACCTGGGGTAACAATGCCACCACCCAGGCACTGGTCTCTGGTAGGGCTCTGGTCTCTGGTAGGGCTTGTGTGCCTAGGGCACACAAGACCCAGCAAGCCTTGAGGGTGCTTTGCCCACAGTAATACTTTGGGGTGCTTCTATCAGCCCAAAGCATCCCAAAATAGCCTCAGGTACCGGAGAAAGATAAAAAGCCAAGCCTAACTTTGCTGGCGAAGCAAAAGGCCTGCCTCTCCCCAGTAATCCACAGCCAGGCACACTCTAACCCGATACCTTTATTGATCAGAGTGGGAGTGGGGGGTGGGGCTAGAACAAGGAAGTTAGAATACCTTTTGAGCAAACAAAGTAAATTGAGCCTTTGCAGATATTGGATGCAATGATCCTTTTAAGACATGCCTACCTATACTTATTTCTAGACTTCTGGCTAGTTTCGGTCTTTACTTACAGAGAATCATCCAGGCTGCACCTGGATGTTGCTTGTGGCTTTTCAAAATGCCCGCAGGAGGAAGAGGAAAGCCCTCCCCTCCCACTATGAATTTTATCTGGCCAGGTCACCTGAACGACCAGCCAGTACTAAGAAGAAACCCAGGAGATACAGGAGTCACCGGTTTTGTCCCAAGCAAGTGGAAGAGAGGGGGATTTCTTCCGTCATCATTTACAGAACTAAACAATTTTTAAAAGACTGTGGGTTTTCAAGCTCTTCTGAAAATCAGGACTCTCATTTAGGCACTTAAATATTAATTTAGGAGCCAACATACCCCTTATAAACCTGGGGTTTAAAAAAATATGTCTGTAGTTTTTATTACCAGGTACTGTAAAATCTGTGCTTGTAACTTCAACATAACTGTGATCACTGTAAAATGCTTGCAGGTAAAGTTTCATACACAGGTAGAAAAGTACAAGTCTTTTTAGATTCTCTTGCTTAAAGGAAGCCCAGAAAGAAATTCCGTGGACAAAGATACAATTCAATGGTATGACTATTAAGTACTATCAAACTTAAAGTCAAAACTACTAAGCCAAAAAGCTGTCTGTGAGGCTGTCAAGGTCTCCTCTAAAAGGGAGGACTAGAAATAGAACCAATAATCCTAATTGGCTTAAAAACAAAGATGTTCTATTCTTTATAGATGATCCTTTCCCAGTTGCTTAGGGATGTTTGTGCTTATTTTGCCCTTACAAGATAGAAACAGATGAAAATTTTGTTTGGTTAGTTTAAACTAAACTCTGCCTTGGGAACTGAATTTACAAAAAGAGGAAGAGATCCTCACCCCTGCACAAGCCTCTGTATGCTGGGGGGAAAGGGAATTGAATATGGGAGACCTGAAAGCTTCAGTTGCAAAAGAGCGTGTCATTTGGTACAATACAAATCCACCCCAGTGCAGACCCTGCAAAAAGTACTTATTAGACTAAGAATTGCCCACTGCAGGCTTGTTCAACATACGGCCCACCAAGCCGTTATCTGAGGCCCACGGTGCTGCAACGGGAAACAAAAGTAAACACCGTTTACTTTTGTTCCCACCCCTTGTCCCTCTCCCAGCCCCTGGCCAGCTTCCTAATGGCTACTGAAGGGTTGGGGAAGGGACAATGTTCCCACACGCACCACATCAGCTTGACAGTGCCGATGTGGTGCATGTGGGAAGAAGAGTAGCCATGTGCCGCTCAGGACAGGATGAGCCCAGCCAGAGCAGCAGGGGCTCAGCTGCACTTTCCCCCGACCTGAGCTGGTCAGTCCCAAGTGGCACACCGCTCTGCCGCCACTTCTGCTGGCTGGTGCTGACCCGGGTGGGTCTGTCCCATCTGGAACAGCATGCAGCTGAAGCAGACTTCCCACGTGCTGCTGGGGATGGGAGGAGCCCGGGTGGGTCGGCATCGGCCAGCAGAAGTGGCGGTGGAGCCATGTGCCGCTCAGGACTGACCAGCGCAGGTAGGGGGAAAATGCAGTTCAGCTCCTGCTGCTCCGGCCGGGCTCGTCCCATCCCAAGCAGCACATGGCTCCGCCGCTGCTTCTGCTGGCTGGTGCTGACCTGGGCCGGTCTGTTCCACCCAGAGCAACACGCAGCTGAAGTCAGATTCCCAAGTGCTGCTGGGGATGAGAGGAGCCTAGCCGAGTCGGCACCAGCCAGCAGAGAGAGCGGCGGAGCCATGTGCCGCTTGGGACTGACCAGCGCAGGCAGGGGGAAAATACAGCTGAGCCCCTGCCGCTCTGGCCAGGCTCATCTCGTCCCCAGCAGCTCATGGGAACCTGGCTTCAGCTACATGCTGCTCTGGATGGGACTGACCCAGCTGGGTCAGCACCAGCCAGGAATAGTGGCATGTAGCTGAAGCCGGCTTCCCACATGCTACTGGGGATAGGAAGAGCCTGGCCAGGTCTGCACTGGCCAGCAGATTGGTATAACATGACAAGCCTATGGCTGGGGAGGGGTCAAGCTCCCTAGATCTGAGACCTGATGCAGGCTATGACACAGAGACTCACTCTGGAACAACGTGCTAATAAACTTGTGTCTGTGCCTGCCAGGAACCCAAGTAGCAGGTGGCCTTCAAAATGTTTTTATCCTACTAAAATATGCCTTACTTTGTGAGAGTCATTGCCTCTATATGAGAAAGCAGAATCATAGCCACTGAACTACATTCATGCCCTGTGGGAATAATCACAATTCAGCAAAATGGGCCAGAAGGAAAAGCCACAGTTCTAAGTGTGCACACTAAATGAGGCCATGAAAGAGTCAGAAGCACAACCTTAGAACCAGGACAGCTATCCAGTGATGGCAGTCCAGTAGGCATGATGGGAATCCTCTACTCTCATGAGATTTAGGAAAGCAAGAGGACATGAAAGCAACATGTAGGCAGAGACAGTGCAGGGCCTTGGAGACATGTTAATAAGTGAGGACAACTGTGTTCCCACTCTGGTCAGTGACTAATTGTGGGTACATCTTCACTAACTTCAAGCCACTCAAACCTGCTGCCAAAAAATAAGCCCTTCCTACTCACTTACACTTTACCTGCTCTGAACTGGAAATGAGGCCGTGAGGGCCTTCTAGGGTGGTCCAAGTAGAAGCAGATCACACACAGATAGTGAGAGATGTTCCCAGAACGTCCTCACCACCACATTTCTTCTGAAAAGCAGGGATATCCTGAGGTTCATTTAATGTTTGTAAAATGCTTGGAGAGCCCCACATAGATGCACTGCATAGAAATGCAAAATATATTGCTACTTATTTGGTTGGCACCTTGGGCTGAGATTTTCAAAGCTAAGTCAAAAGGCCAACTTGCATTAAAATGAATGGGATTTAGAGGGTTCCAAATCTTTTGTGACAACTTTGTAACATGCCCATCTACCCCTTTTTGCAAATCTCAGCCATAGTTTGGAAGCTCAGCCAAAGAACATAAGAGCTTCTGAACATAAGAGTATAAAAAGTGCCATGCTTGGTCAGCCCCATAGTCCATCTAGCACACTATCCTGTCCCGAACAGTGGCAGAAGTGGATGCTACAGAGGGAGAGTTTTGAACTGGTTAGACCCATTTCATTGTCACTTCCTGCAACTTCATTGGTGTCAAAGGTCACATGACATCACTTCCTGATGTGATACCACTTCCAGTGAAGTCTTTGAATATGGCTTGCCGGCCCACTGAGTGATAAAAAGTTCATGATCCAGCCCCACATTCAAAAAGGTTGGACACCCCTGGCCTACTGCAAACCCTGTATATGGAAGGCATGGTGGTAACAGAAGGGTCATGCCAGGGCCAGGGAAGATGCAGTCATACAAACATTACAAAAAATCCTTGTAAACCGTAGAGTCCCAGGAGTTTGCCCTAACTTAGGCTGAATCTCCCAGGACTAAGTTAAACTACTGCTGGTGTAGCTCATTACCGGATGAGTACCAAGGTAGCTTAAAACCATTTTAGCCAGTTCCCTTGCACTGTTTATTCAGTAAAAACTACCTTTTTAACAATGTCACTCCCTTCTCAACCACAGCCCCTCATATCCCTCAGCTTATGGAAACTCTCCCCTGCATGCAGGCATATATATACACACTGCAAGGTATGCTGGACTGATTACTCACACTCTCATCCCCTTGGTGTCTTACCCACTTGGTTCACAATTGTGAACCTGTTGCCAATCACTGACATTTGGGAATGGTTCGATTGTTATGCGTCTATACCCTGTTCTGCAACAATTGTGATGTGAACTGGCTCCCAATCAGTGACATTTTAGAACAGTTTAACAATTATAAGCGTCTGCACCCATAAGCTTAGATGAAGATTTAATCATTATTCTAACCTTCCCTCTAATACAATCAAAATTTATCACTGGAGCCAATATCCTTCTGGTTACAGAATAAGCGGGACTTGCTCTGAAAATCAACATCAGCTGAACCAACTAAACAATATTCACAGAAAATACAGGGTATGGTTGATCCCTAACAAAGGGAAACAGACATTTATTTATTCATTTACTTATTTTACAAAAATCACAAGTTATGCCTTTCAATGGTCATTGGTACTCCAGGGATCCACCTATCACCTAAGCAGTAACTAATAATATAATTGTCCTTTTGCTTTCTAAATACTGAAAAGTATGATGAATATTGCAAATGATGACTCAGAATAGAAGCTGCAAAACAGTTTTCACATAACCTTGACTTTTCTTATTCACAGCTGTGAATAATTCAGATTTGGGTCTGAATATTAAATGCTTATTTTCTGCCTAAGGTTATGGCTAATGTTTCAGGCTATTTTTGAGTTACAGAAAACTAAAACAAAAAGAAAATATTTTTGCAGAGTAAAAGACAAAAACTGAACATTCAGGAAAAACAAGCAATATGCAGATAAACCTGCAAGAAAAAGGCCTTATTGAAAAAGATTATGCTTTTTTTAAAGTTTTCATCTAAGAAATTAAGTGTTTGAAAACCACATACCTTGTTTCACACTCAGCTTTCTATTGCCTTTAATACAGATTCTTATACTACCCTCATCATTATAGTAACTGAACTCCTTCCAATTGCACCTTAAACAAGTTGTCCGTTGCATGTTTGTTTTCTTATCCTCTCTCCAGCAGGAGAAATACAGAATTTTAAGTGTTTATTTCTCCCTCTGTCTTTCATGCCCTGTATTTGTGTTAGTGAAGATGAGGTCAAAGAAATATACCTAATAGCAAGTACTGAGATGTGTGACAGTGTTTATTTCTTTTGAGAGTGCATTTCATAATGTGCTGGCATCAGGGAAAGTTCTATCTCCTGCAAAGACAAGGTTTAAAATTGTTCTGGAGATTTCTACTGTGCCAAAGGAGCAAAACTGTCAATCACAGTCTTCATTTCAAAGTTTTACTGATCTCCTAGACATCCTATGCCCAGGCCATTGAGCATGCTCTCTTCAAGAAAGGGAGGAAAGTGGATCCGGCTAACTATAGGCCCATTAGCCTGACTTCTATCCTGGGGAAGATCTTAGAAAAGTTTATTAAAGAGGCCATCCTTAATGGACTGGCTGACACCAACATCCTAAGGGATAGCCAGCACGGGTTTGTTGTGGGTAGGTCTTACTTGACCAACCTCATTCCTTCTACGACCAGGTGACCTATCACCTGGACAAGGGAGAAGAGATTGATGTCATATAACTTGACTTCAAAAAAGCCTTTGATCTGGTATCCCATGAACACCTCTTGGCGAAACTAGCCAGCTGTGTGTGGCCTTGGGTCCACCATGATCCGCTGGCTGGGAAATTGGCTCCGTGGTTGGACCCAGAGAGTTGTAATTGATGGCAGTCGCTCATCATGGTGCCCTGTGACCAGTGGGGTCCCTCAAGGCTCTGTCTTTGGATCCATATTGTTCAACATCTTCATTAACAATGTGGACAGTGGAGTCAGGAGCGGACTGGCCAAGTTCGCCAATGACACCAAATTTGGGGCAAAGCATCCACGCCAGATGAAAGGCAGGTGATCCAGGCTGACCTGGACAGGCTCAGCAAATGGTCAGACGAGAACCTGATGGTGTTTAACACTGAAAAATGCAAGGTTCTCCACCTTGGGAAGAAAAACCTGCAGCATCCTTATAGGCTCAGCAGTGCTACACTGGCTAGCACTACGAAAAAAAGAGACTTGGGGGTCATCATTGACCACAAGATGAACATGAGCCTGCAGTGCGATGCTGCGGCTAGCAAAGCAACCAAAACGCTGGCTTGCATCCATAGATGCTTCTCAAGCAAATCCTGGGACGTCATTCTCCCCTTGTACTTGGCCTTGGTGAGGCCGCAGCTGGAGTACTGCATCCAGTTTTGGGCTCCACAATTCAAAAAGGATGTGGAGAAGCTTGAGAGAGTCCAGAGAAGAGCCACACGCATGATCAGAGGTCAGGAAAACAGACCTTGCGATGATAGGCTGAGAGCCATGGGGCAGGCCCAGGGGTGATATGATAGCCACCTATAAGTTTATTGGGGCAACCACCAGGATCTGGGGGAACGTTTGTTCACCAGGGCGCCCCAAGGGATGACAAAGTCGAACAGTCATAAACTACTGCGAGACCGTTTCCAGCTGGACATAAGGAAGAATTTCTTTACTGTTCGAGCCCCCAAGGTCTGGAATAGCTTGCCATTGGAGGGGGTTGAAGCACCTACATTGCAATCCTTCTGGGATGCTATGACCCCAGCTGACTTCCTGCCCTTTGGGCAGGGGGCTGGACTCCATGATCTTCCGAGGTCCCTTCCAGCCCTAATGTCTATGAAATCTATGCTAAGATAGGACAGCTCTGATATGTCCAGGGTCGCCAATGTAGCTGGTACTGCAGCATTCTGATCCAGTTGGCATTTCCTATTTGCAATCAATGACCTTCATCTACAAGCCAGTCTCAACAAAGGTCATCCTAGTGGTTAAGTACTGCTGCATGTCAGATAGATAGAGCTGCACTGTCATGTTATTTGCCTCCATTGCATCTGATCTACTTATCTTACGACTGAAAAGTAGAGGAGACTGCTGATGCACTATCGCTGATACCGCTCTCAGGCAAGAAAAGTAGACAACATGTAAACCTGAAAGCTCAAGGAAAAGGAAAGGAGATGATATTCCTCGTCTTGACTACACATATTTAAATAATCAGTATCTAATATAGCAGCAGTGTCAAAGACCCAGCTTGTTGGACAGATCTGACCCATAGAGACATATCTGACCCACAGAGCCATATCACCTGGCTTATGGTATTGCCCGTAAGTCTGAGTGGACCCATGCACCACATGCAACGTGTACTGGATCAGCACACAGGGCCAAGGCAGGCATTCTAATATAATAAAAGCCTTGGTCTGTCTGTCCATAATGTTTTATTTGCACTCTGACTGGTTGTCTTGGCAGCCAATCACAACACTGACTGAAACAACCAGAGTGCTCCAAGAGCATTCTGGACAGGAGGCAGCAGCACGGCAGAGCGCCGCCATGACAGCAGGGATTGGAGGTGGGGGGGCACTGCTGGCCTCACAGCCCCCCCTTCCCCCAGCCCTGCTCCCTGGAGGTGATGGTGGCATGGGTTGCTAGCCAAGGGGGATGGCGGGGCAAGCTTCCTCTCACCCCCTCCTGTTCCTGGGAGGTGGCGGTCGCAGCACAGGGTAATGGGTGGCAGCACTCCGTCCCTGCCCACGTTCCCCCACCCTCTCATTCCTGAGGAGCAATTGGCTAGTATACTATATGGGGCCTGTATGGCTGGTCCAGGATACACGCTGCATGCAGAGCACAGGACTGGTCCAAGGTGCATGCTGCATACAGTGCCCGCCCAAGACTGACCCAGTGCAGTGGATCTGGCATACGAGGCTGGTCTGCAGGCATGATTCAGTCTGTGGACTGGCCCTGAGCTATTCCTCCAGCCCTTGAGGCTTAATGAGTTTGCCACCCATGTAGCATAGGCATGTTTGCACTGTGTAAACAGCATTAAAAGAATTTTCATGAAGTCTGCTTCTACTGGTTTTAACAACAAGTTATAGAATGAAAAATCATCATTTCCAAAATGATATTTTAATAGGTACTCATTCTGTAGTCATTAATTTTAGTGTTGTATGAAAATGATAACCTTCAATATTGATATTTTTGAACACTGCGGTTCCACTTCAGGTGTTGATATTAATTCATATTAATTTGTCTGTGGCATTTCTGTAGCAGCAAAATAACTATAAATTTACATTTGGACTAGTCACACAATGCAATGATTTAAATTAATCTTATAATTATCAAACACCTTTTCTGTTCACTTGTAAGTTATGCATTCAGCTCTACTAATTTCCAGGCTGCTTTTTTGGTTGTTGTTTTTTTTTGAGGTGGGGGAAGGGAGAAGCCAGAGAGAGAAGGGGTCCTTTTTGATTCATTTAACATAAAGGTTCCTGCAGTATGAGAAGGTGATTCAGTATTCTGTCCCACTGAACTCTGCCATTGGTGAAATGATTTCAAATTTAAATGTCTAAATACTATATTCTGCTTGAACAGATTTAAGTTTACACTGCCTCTTGTCAGAAATTTATAGAAATATGCTTGAGGTAGATACCACCTCAGATGAATACTAGGCAATTGGGAAAAGGTGTTGCTACATTTCACAGATACAGACTTCACAGAGATAGAACCCACCATGTGTCACAAATTAATGTACACAAGAGATACTATCATCACAACTACTGGTCTCAGGATAGTGATCAGTACCACCCTACTTTGTGCTAGTGTAAGAGTTATACTAACAAACTGACCCTGTAGAATTTATAATACACATAGATAAAACAAAAAACAGACAAAAAGCAGTGTTAATAACTTACATATACACCATGTCAAAAGAACAAAATCTCTCTTCTGATGTCCCAAGAACTTTTCTCTCAATAAGACCCCAGCAGACATTAAAGTAAAGGTGCCCTGATGCAGGATCCCAACAGTCGTGCTTCCTGCTATGCTCCCCCCGCACTAGCAAGTAGCAAGCTTGGCTCCCAGCCATGGGAGTACACCATGTGTCCCAGGGCTGGGAGCTCCATCAGCTGATCAGGGCTTCCACCAGCAGAGCACCCATATCACTTGACAGGGGCTCCCAGCTGTGGGAGCACATGGTGTGATGCCCTGGCTTGAAGCCCTGATCAGCTGCAGGGTCTCCCAGCTTCTTGAGCATGCGGCAGTCTCGAAAGACTCCTGATTGCTCCAGAGGCTGAGAATTGGCTACGTGTTCAATTAAAAATGTGATAAGAACCAGCCACAAAGTTACTATATAGATTTTGTGTAACAGCTTTGTGACTTATTTCTGGTTTTATCACACCATTAACTGAATGTGTCATGTCTTAAGTGTAATGTCTGTCAGGGGTGTAAGGTGGTCTGATCTCATTGTACCAAGCAGTGAGGTTGCAAGAGAGGGCTGTTACTTCACAGACATTGCTCATTTGACTTGTTATTGGCTCAGGCTTCAATATTGAAATACTAATTTTTTAATTATATATCTGGAGCAACACTGAAGTGAAAAGAAGATCATGTATCAGAACTATAGCTGAACATTCAAAAACACTCTCATTTATAGAATAAAGCTGTTTAGAATTTGTAAAACTTCTCTGTTCTCCAGTTTAAAAACAAAAATCTATGACAACAGGAAGTATGATATTCTTGTGCAGGGAATATATTGGTAGTTCAGTGGGGGGGAAAAAAAATTACATGACCATGCAATTAAAGGCTGTATCAATGTGCATAAGATGAGTGTAAAAATGGAGAGACAACCTCATAACTATGGAATATCCTAACTTTCAAGTGCTTCATTTTGAAGATTACACAGTGTTCTTTTAATAGTTTTTAATCCAATCTCCTAGATTTTTAAGAGAAAAAAAAGGTTTTAAAAAGGATTTATGATGTGCAACTATTCTTCTAGTTTCATCTGGGTTTAAACTATTCTACAGCATAAAGTATCTAACCTGGGGTACAACACTAAATATGTAAACTACCAGCTAACACAACCTGCTTTTCTGGGAGGAAGGAGAATGGATAGCTAGGGTCATAGGCTGGTGTATCCTCAAAGCAAGGATAATCCATTATTGAGGTTAGGTGCTGGATTTGATGGATTACTTCCTGGATCACTCCCTTCCAGACCCAACTGCTCCCATGCATCCCCTGCACAGTGTGTGCTGCCATTACTACTGCAGATGTGATATTAGGGTAGAATATGTTCAGTTATGCTGCCATGTTGCCAAAACTTTCCTGAGAAAAATAAAGGTATGAACAAATTACAGTCAGTTGCCTGCATCAGCTGTTCCACTTACAGAAAGGCACCCTTCTTTTATTCAGGATAAGTTGCTGTGGGTTAGCTTTAACTTCCTGCAGGGTAGGAGCAGGCACATAAACCACAGAGCAACTGCTGTACAGTAAATTCTTTCCCCTTTAACTAATAATTTGTTTAGCCTGATCCAAAATGACAGGAAAAAAATTGATGATTTTACAAAGTTTATAGTTCAACAAAAATCTAAACAGAATTTCAGAGGAGGAAAAGATAAGATACTCCTCTAACTCAAATATTTCCCCAATGATGAATTTGCCCTCTCTGAAAAATAAGATGTTGCAGCTTCTCAATTTTTTCTCCAAGAATCTTTATATACATTACTGATTGCAAAAATCTTAAATAATTTTAATAGAGGGACCACAACTGCCAGAATATACACAAAATTATCCAAAAGGTAACCATGATCCTGAGTTTCCTTGACATCACTTCACAACTTTGAGGAATGAATTATTGTTCTTCATACCCCTGTCACTGCACAATTTTTTATTGTGTATAAATTCGTATTTCCACATCTTTCCTATGAAAGACTCATTCTTAGGTGACTGCACGTTCGCAAGAACATTAAGGTATCCCTTTTCTATTCTGTTTTTCTCCATTTATCTTTTTCCTCCATCTTATGTCTCTACTATTTCTTTATTTTGTTCTTTGGTGCTCCATTTTGTAAATATGCTACTGCCACATGAACAGTTACGCTGGATGGTGAAAATATCTAACATTCTTTGGAGCAGAATTTTTTACAGCAGAGTTAAATGAAAACCATCTTTCCTCCTCCTCTCTCCATCTTGGTCTTACTTAATCTAACTTGAAGTTCAGTGGGTGGATTGGCTCTTCTCATCTCTCTCATCACCTTTTCTTAGCAAACAATGAAATGTGATAAAGAAGTGGTGAGAGATAAGAGTGGCTAATTCATAGAGTAGAGGCTGTGGAGGGAGGAGAGAGGGGTAGCAGCACTCTGCACAGAGCCAGAATCCCACCAAGCCCTCCCCAGGAGCCTGCACCAAGGGAAATAGCCAGCTGTTAGCAAGATGCAGAAGGCAGAATATGGCCTAGATACAATGGCTACACTGCAAAAGGGGATCACATCGCAGCCAGTAAAATACAGGATCACTGGCCAGATTAAATCTCTTCACAGGTCAGACCCAGCCCATGGGCCAAAGGTTTCCAACCCCTGCTCTAGAAGAGCAAAGCAACATAATATCTGATTTTAGAACTTCATCAAAGGAAACAGTATATCTACAACTGAATCACAACACTGTTAGTCAGCTCTGATACTATTCTGGAAAGAGAGTACTAGGTCTGGAATAGGAGTTTACTGTCATGGTATTAAAGGGTATCTAACATATAAATATGTACATCAAATATTTGCCAAATATCTGTAACAAATATGGTATAAAGGCAGTGCATCTACTGTAAAGTGGTAAAAAAACCTGTCTAAATGCAATTTATATTTAAAATGCAATTTAAAACAATATACAAACAAAGTGGTCAAATGTCACGAAAATAAGTTTTTAAGCCACTGGAAACTAGAATTTTATTAGGAAAAGAGACCATGGCATACACAGCATCCATTTGTATGTGCACTTCTTGAATATTGGCAGTGTGATTTTTCCATAAATTAGAAGAGGTAAATCAGTTTATAGAAAGAAGTTTCCTTGCAACACTTATTACCTAAAGTTATTAATATTGCACAAACACTTATCACCATCTAGTGGTAGTCTGATGAACAGTAAATAACAAGCAGAATATATAAAATGGAAATATATTTTCCATTGTGAAATATTAACCACTATTATGTGTTAGTGACAAGAGAAACAACATACAACTATAAACAGGTGAAGAGAGAGAAGGAACTTTTAGGCTATTTTTAATATTTGTGGTCATCCTAACATTAGCTGAGTGGTTGGGATTGGATTTGGTCTTTCCTTTTAAACACAATGCCATGTCTACATGTGCACTTCAATGCACAGTATCGTATTTTACTATGCACTGGAGTGTCACAGCAAAAATTGTGCTAATAAATTTAGGCTACTGCGCATTAAGTGTCACTAAAAAGTGTGCGCTTTTGCTACAGTACATTAGGGCAGCCTCATGAGCATTTAGTTCTTCACATTAGAGGTACTAAATTTAATGCACAATACCAAAAGTGCATGAATGAATGTGTAGACACACCCACATGCACGCAGGCATACACGCTGCATGATTAGAAAGTAATAATCACAGAATTCCTGCTTTCTTATTACCACCAGTTTCTAATAAGATATTCCCAATATAAAGTGCAATGTGCATTACTTCATAGCCCTTTCATGAGAGATTGTGAAATAGTACCTACTGAATTTCATAAGATTTTATAATTATCCATTTTATAGGATAATTATTAATTGGCCTGTCCCAGCTTCATTTTTAAATCTTCTAATAACTAAAGTTACATAAAAATGAACATCAGACAATCTATATTTTACTTTAAAATGCCATTCATTCGTAGTTCTCTTCTCCCTGAATTATTCTAAATTTAGTAGCATTTGTTTAAGTGGACAGCTATATAGTATAAAACAAAAAGGGTATGGATGGACACCAATACCGGCTTAAATTTTCAGTTTTAAAAAAGCAGTAAATTATAGATATTACTTTGTATGATTTCAAATGTATTTCAAGCCAAGACTATGCATACTTAGAATGCTTCTTACATTTCAGTTGCATGTGGAAGAAAATCAAAGTATGTTGACATGAATTTTAAAAATGCAACACCCTGCATGCAATGTAGGCCTTTTGCACCTAACACCAGGCTTTTTTAGCCACTCTTAAGAAAACAGTGATAAAACAGCAGGGGACCAGATCTTAAAATCTAAAAAACCATTTTCTGTGGAGGCAATTTCCTGAAAGATGGCAAAGGAAAACAAAGTCAGTAGAAGAAAAGGGCAAGGATTCAACATCTCAGAATAGCAATGATGTACTCAAGAGATTCTTTGGACCTTTTGACACCATAAATATGTTTTAATGTGAAAAACTGATTGCAGAAATGCTTTCCATTGTCAACTATAAATTACTCGTGCCAGATTAGACATATATAAAAATGCTTTATTAAAATACAAAGTTTCCTTATTTGCTTAACTTGATTTCTCTAGTTTCTATGTAATTAAATTTGAATCCTACCAATTATTCCATTTTCCTTTTAACCATTTTGCAGCTGTATGTAAGGAACTAGAGATTAGTGAATCAGTATCTTTGAGAAGCATGGTTCTGCCAGCACCATGCTCACATGGGATGCTGGTAATTCGTTTCTTCATCCATAGAATTACAGTTGTGTGACTCACAAAGCTCATATTGTGAATGTGGCTAACGGTTTGGCTGTTTCCTTGTATAAGTAGTCTCTGCGGAAGGAAGCTGATGAGCTATGCACTTGCTAAGTCTGCCTCCTTAAAAGTTTTAAGTAGCCACTTATTTGGAGTTTGTGTTAAGTGCTTTTCTTCTTCTAAATCCTTATTATTAGTAGTAAATGTTTGTAAACTGTTTTGAAGCTGGAATATATAGAAGAACATTAGTTCTTCCTAATTTTAAAAATCTGACTGGAAATTTCCTTACTTTTAGGACAAAACTTTTAATATAAAAATGAAAGCTTTATTTTTAAAAACTTTGTATCCTTTTAAGCCAAAAATTATTCTTTTTAATGATTTGCATTTATTTAAGAGTTTAATGTAAAATATCTTATTTTATAATCAACAAGGTTTTCAAGTAAACAAGGTAAACCACATCAACTGAAACCAAAATAAAGATGCAAAAATATAAAATAATTTTAATTAGCAAGCTACTGGTTTCTTTCATTTCTCTGGTGCAGAAAAACAATAGTGAAAACATTTCCTAAAAGTTTAGGAAAATTTTTGCAAGCCAAAAAAAAAGAAAAAAGAAAGATACTTAAGCCTTAAGGAATGTTTCTCTCCCATTCTGCAAAAATGTTTTAGCAACTGCAAGCAAAATTTAAAAAGGATTACATTATAAATACATGGTCAATTGCAGGCTAAAATGATTTATTCATCTTTTTTTTTTCTTCTTCTTTTTTTTTTTTTGAGGTGCACCAATATATCAGTCCAATATCAGATCGGCCCCAATTTTATAAATAAAATTGACTGCATCAGAAATCGACCTGATGTGTCTGATAATTTGGCTGATAAATGCCTGTGCATGCAGCTGGTAAGTCTGCTGTGGTGGTAGGGGAAGGGGGAGGGGCATCTGGGGGCTGGGGTGTGCTCAGGGCATGCAGTGGCAGCATCGGGACAGGCAGCTATGGGGGGAGGGGTCTGCAGGGAATTTTGGGGCGGTTGCAACCCCCACCCTGTAACCCAGCTCCACCTCTACCTGCCCCAAGTACAGTCTAGCCTGGCCCAGGCCCTGCTGGCAAGAGCCTCACGCAGCCCCAGCCTGCACCTGCAGCCCACACCTGCAGCCCACCCTGCACCACCCCACACAGATCCAGGAGCATTTGCCCCCCATGCCCTCTCAGGATGCACGCAGAAGCAGGAGCCGCACCCCCACAGACTAGCCACACCCCTGTCCTGCCCCACCCTGGCTGGGCAGTGCCTGCCCCTGCCCCAGCCCCACTCCTCCCTCATCACAGGTTCCTTGATCTGTCCCCCCATGCCCCTTCCCTCCCCCCTTACCTTTCACCAGAACAGACTTACCAACTGAACACAGCTCTTCAAGCTGCCGGACTGCATATCGGAAATAAGATTGGTATCGGTCAATATGCCTCCTTAAAAATCTCTACTGGTACACTCCTTTTTTTAAAAACATTTTCAGCATATGTTCTAGCCAGACAAAAATAAGAATATTTCTCTGATAGTATACAAAAGACTCAAGATTGTTGCAAGGGGGCAAGAGGGCGCAAAAGCCCCCATGACTCACCAAAAGCACCTGGGAACATCTCCTAGCTAAAAGGGAGGCATATACCCAATGGAAGGGACCATCACCAGGGAGGACTATACCTTGGTTGCTCAGAGCTGCAGGGAGGCGGTCAGAAAGGCCAGGCGGAGATGGAACTGGGACCAGCTAGCCAGATCAAGGACAACAAGAAGTCCTTTTTTAAATACATAGGGGGCAAAAGAAGGTACTGGGTAATTTGGGGCCCCTGCAAGACATGCTAGGAAATCTGGTCGTCACACCAGACGACACAGCTAACCTATTTAACAACTTTTTTGCCTCCATTTTCTGGAGCAGGGACGGGATCAGCCCCCCCCTCCGGGACCCCCTCAGGCCCCAAAGGAGGCACACCCAGGCCGAGAGCCAGTGAGGATTTAGTCAGGAAACTTCTGGAGGGACTGGATGTATTTAAATCAGCTGGTCCTGGCTATCTCCACCCCAGAGTGCTGAGGGAATTAGCTGAGGTCATTGCAGGATCCCTGGCACGGTTTTACGAGCACTTGTGGTGCTCTGGTGTGGTGCCAGAGGACTGGAAGAGGGCCAACGTGGTTCCCATCTTCAAAAAAGGGAGGAAGGAGGACCCAGGAAACTATAGGC
>NW_017728949.1:44162417-44175103 GCF_001723895.1 Crocodylus porosus
GGTGCTGGCTCCTACCCTGGGGGTCTTTAAGAGGAGGCTAGACAAACACCTTGCTGGGGTTGTTTGACCCCAGTACTTTTTCCTGTCATGGCAGTGGGTTGGGCTTGATGATCTGCTCAGGTCCCTTCTGACCCTACCAACTATGAAACTAAGCATAAGCAACGGCTTAATATTCTTTAGCCAGCTTCCCTGATTCTGTGGCACTTCGATGATGTATTGTGTGGCACCCTGAAAATTTTGCAGCATTTTCAGGGATACTTATAAGAAAATACAACTAACTTACCAAAGCCTGAAGTTCTTCAATATGTTTTCCATATGCAAATCAGAAATGTGAGCTTGCCTCCATCTCAAGCACTGGGAGTCATTTTGCCTCAGCAGTATATACACAAAGTTCAGCATAGCTCTACCCTGCCTCAAACCCCACATCAAGGGGATACATACTTCTGGTCTTCAGTTTTCTTTCAGAGTTATATTATATGTACTTCCAAAGGAGAATAGGAGGAAGACAGGATGTGGACAGGCACAAGGACAGCACCTCTCAATTCAGGGTGGAAACAGATGTTACCTTTCATCACTTTTGTGCCGCCATTAGAAAATGTTATGGCAGCACAAAGTCCAAGCAAACAGGTGTCCAAACTCCTTGATAGACCACAGATGTATGCAATTTGTGGCCACAAGGAAGGTGGTATCAATTTATGTTGCTATTTACATGCAAGACCACCAGCAGCCTAGAACTGCCCATGATCTCCAAATGCCCTGGGCAGTGCTCTGGGGGTTTGAGGAGGCCTAATCCTGTGTATTGTGGGAACTCCCATGCAGGATCAAGCCCCTCAAGCCCTGGAAGAACCCTCCTAGTTTTCTCTGCTTACTAAGAGATCTCTGGGACACACCTCCTTTGTAACCAGGAAAAAAATCAGGGCTTCTCCACTTACCAAGACACATCTTGGAGATCCCAGGGGCACATCTCAGTAAGCAGGGAAAGCTGGGCAGGCACTCCCTGGGTTTGAGGGGTCCAACCCTGTGCATGAATCCCTGAGGTGCACAGGACTGGGCCTCTCAAGTCTTGGGAGAGCATGTTGCCCATTGTCCTGCAACATCAATGGGCTGGACAACAGGCAATGTGTGTTTCGCCCAGCGAAGCGAATTCACTGTGCTGAGACAAATCCTGGCACAGGTCATCTGCTTAATTTGGCAACATGTATTTCTAGCCCCAGTCATTCTCATGTCAGTGACTGTCCATACGCACATCCCTACAAAAGGAGACTTTAAGGCAGTGCCCAATTATCTAGATATTCATGTATTCAAGAGGCTTCTGCAGTTCCTTAGTACTTGGAAAAAAGTGAATATAAAGTTTTATGTGGCTACTCTGCAGATATAAAGGTATGGAAACATGATGCAGGAATGCTATGGAAGTTGCCCGAGATCAGGTGGAAAGGACTTTAACTAGGAACAGTAGTTCAGCCTTGGCTGCACCTTCCACCTCAAACTTAAAACAGTCCAGTATCTTGGCCCTTAATGACAGCTTGCCCAAACAGAAGACCATACATATGCTGGACCAAAGGGCTTTAATCACATCTGCCCTGCTTCCCAAAGTGACTGCCACTAGGAAGGTTGTTTTCTTGAAAAGGTGCAGCAGAGAACGTGTTGCCAGGTTGCAAATGGCTGTGCCATCAAAAACATAAGGCCCAAACTTCGATCCCACTGTAGAATGAGGTCTTTTGCTGGAAGGAAGATCATTGTCAAGAATAAGAGACATCAAATCAGAAAAAAAAAAATGCTGTCTGTCAACTGAGGGATGGTAAGCCAAGACAGACACTAGGTATACTATGATCAAGGTGATGGATAGGTCTGCATGCTTTAGTGACAGTAGATAACTGGGACAAAAGATTGGTCCATTTAACCAGGAAAGAAAATCTAGGGGACCTCTTCTTATTGTGAATATGGATGTCCATTACTTGGTCAGCGCAGTGTATAAGATAAATGGAATACAAGTCTGAATGAATCACTCTTCTTCCCTTTTGGGTAAGGAGATATGGAGGTAGATACTCACTCCACCCTACCTACTGATTCAAAACATCATGGTGGCACTGCTTGCATATGACAACCCTGAATGCAGTGAATGAACTGACAAAACTTTGGTGAAGACTCTTGGACCTGTCAAAAAAATTAAACTGAAGGATCTTGTACAGCTAGTGATCCCAATTCACCATGAACTAGATATAATTTCAGTTTGTGTCTGATCATGATAGGGAAATAACATGATTTATAAATCAAGAGATTATGAACCAGTCCTCCTCCCTGCCAAAAGAGCACAGTGGCAGCCAGGATGACCATCTTTAACTTGAAAATGAAAAAGTGGAACTCTCTCAGGTCCTGGAAAATGTGCTTATAGGACAGACAGTCATATGGTGCAGCTTGTGCACCAAGCTTGCTGCTGCTTTCATACATTGCCCATTGACAATTCAGTCTCTTCAATGTCCAGCAAACAATCGAAGTACTTTAAATATGTATAGAATTACTCATAAGATACTGATTTCCTAGCACATCCACTAAATACTAGAGAAGTCAGTAATACAAAAAGTATGAATACAATAAACTAAATAAGGGCATCTTTGAAGTCATCTTTGAGCATATCAACCACATGGTCCTTGTGATTCATAAGTTCCTTCCATCTCCTTAAATTAACATTTATACAAAAATGTTAAATAAATTAGGGGTGTAGGTTATAGTTGTGTTGGTCTAAGGACATAGGCAGACAAGGTTCTTTGGGTAAATCGATATCTTTTATTAGATCATAAGGATATCAGATTTACCCAAAGAACCTTGTCTGCCTTAAATTAAATTATGAATGTGAATGAATGAATCTACAGTTCTAGATTTTTGCATTTCTTTTTACCTCAGACCAACACAGCTAACAAATACATCCCTAAAACATGGAAGATGCTGAATTTTAGCCAATTTTGGATTATAAACTTCATTGCTGAACAACAAGAAAGATTTCTACACATCCCTGCTTGCCATCTGACACCAACAGGGAAGGAATCCTGCCTGATCTGCACAACAAAGACTAACTCAAAAAGACACTCTCATGGAAACAGAGGGACAGATTTCCATCTTCAGCTTCCTCTGTGCAAAAATTAAGTTTATTTCCTACATATAGGGACTCTTTACCATCTTTAACTTTCCCTGTGCTTGATGAAGGGCATGTGAGCCCAAAAGCTTGCAGAAAAAACTATTTTGGGGGGTTTTCTTAGTTGGTCTAATACAAGGTATCGTCTCTAAACCAAGAGTTCTAGATTTTTGCATTTCTTTTGATCTCAGACCAACACGGCTACCCAATAATCCATTAAATTAAATCAAACATTTGTGAAGCTGTAGTTAATAAACTTAATGTTAAAAGTGCTAAGGAAAGTACTTCAGTCTGTAAACTGAAATCCAGATTCATTCTAAACGCCTACTTAACCCCATGGTTTTCAAAAGGAGATGCCACTGTTTAGCACTATACAGGGTTTATCCCAGTATCAATATAACTGAGTGCCCTCACTAACAGTATCCCAGCATACATTGGGATCCATGGCAAACATACAACAAACTTCTACCTCGTAGTTTGTTTTTTTTTGTAGAATTCAATATTGACCATACTGACACACTTTATTTCATTTTTAGTTCTCCAGAGTTCAAGTGCACAAGTTTCAGAAATCAAACAGCTCGTTAAAGGTGTCTAAACATACTAAATACAGTTTACAGTCTCTAACTGTAGGCAATATTCCTCCTGCTGAACATTGTGCCAAGGTGGTCCCCAAGCATCAAAGCAACTATTAGTTCACTAATATCTTTTGCCCTGACCCAGCATGTATGTTCTCAAGAGACCAGTAAAAACTAATTTATTTTTCTAACTGTATTCAGAAGATTGAGTGTTAGGAATTGTATGTCACCTTGCATTAAAAGCATGTGTTTTTTCGCCCCACCAAGGACCACTGGTATCAATAGCTGAAAGATGTCCTGCTGAGAATCCCACAACCTATTCACCAAGAAGCATTTCCATATAAACTCAACTAAGTGTTCCCAAGATAATAGTACCATTGGAGGAATACAAGACATTTAATATATACAACACAGTAAATGAAAAAATCATTTCATTTGTCAATTCAGGGTTAAAGATGTATTTGACAAATTAACTTAGAATTTTGACAGGAATTGTTTTTGTTTCACATTTATATGCAAATAACTACAAATAGCGATTTGCTGAAACCACTAGTACTGGAGTTACTTGAATACAAGTCCTCCCCACTCCCCCCCACAACAATGGACATAACGAAGAAGCCCACTGTCTTGGATTATAAGGCAGGGGGCAGGTGGTGGCTGAGGCTCTGGGCCTGACTCAAGCTCGGGGTTGGCACCACAGCTGCTGCCCCCCTATTACCTGCAGCCTCTGCCCCAATACCACCTCTGTCCCTGCAGCCTACCTACACCCCACCACCTCTCCCCCACCATCTCTGCCCTGTGCCACCCTGCCACTCCTGCTACTTTTACCCCATGCCACTTCCCCTGGAGTCAGGGCTGCCACTGCCTCTGCAACCACTGCTGCCTGGCCAGGCAGGGGACAGAGCCATGACTGAGGGTAATCAGCAGTGAGGGAGGGCAGGCAGTAGGTGGAGGGAATAAACAGGGATGAAGGGGGAAGTCACCTAGGGGTGCAGGTACTGCAGGAGGGCAAGCAGCAGGGGAGCAAGAGGCAGAGGCCAGGCTACTTGACACTCCTGCCACCTGCCCCGCCCCCTAACCCGTAGGCTAGGGACAGACATTCCAAAAGCCTGAGCCTGAAATGATTCAATCTTTGCAAGTTAGTCTAACCTGGATAAGCTAAATCAGTTTGTAACTGCATAGACAACTCAGACATGTAGGCACATGCCTGCAGTAGCTCAGGCTAAAGCTGGGAGCGCTAGAGCAGTCCTTCCTTCCCTTCCAGAGTGCTGAATTGGGGGGCATGGCCAGGCCCCGGCAGAACGCTTTGATTTGGGAAGGGTACCCCCCCACTGCTCTGACCAGCGGAGCTGGAAGGGAGTTATACTCCCTACTTGCACAGCAGGGAGTTACACAGTGTTTGCCAGCTTATCAGCAAAACAAAAGGCTCTCTCATTAGTTCAAACTCTTCTTAAACAACTTTTTCCAAGGAAGGAACAGAGGGATGTTACAGCTACCTGTTGATTAGCTCCCAAAAGCCCTAAATTGACACTGTCCTGTCTGGCCTTTCTCCTGTCTCTCACAGCACAGACTGTAGCCAGCATGTGGTATGCTAGCTAATGCTGAGTGGTATCTGTTAGGCAGAGGGAAGGGGGGAATCCCAGCTTGAACAGAGAGTGGTGCGGAGGTGGGGAGCAGGAGGAAGCCAGGCAGACCCTGCTATACCTGCAGTCTCTGCTGGAGCTGCAGCCAGGGAGCAGAAGGGAGGGGCCAGCCATGCTGGGCTGGAGCAAAGCCCTGCCCAGAGTTGCAAAGCAACTGGGATGATGCTGGGGGACCCTGATTTAATTTAAACCAGGAAGGGGTCTGGGACAGACATTGCATAAACTGGTTTGACCCAAATCAGCTAATCTCAAACGTTTATCTCAAACTGGTTTCAGCCATTTTCAAATTGGTTTATGTGCAATGAATGTCTATTCTGTTATGGGTTTACACTAGCTTCTGATCACTTAAACTGGTTTATGTGCAATGTCTATACCTGACCCAGATCTCTGCTTTCCCCACTACAATGAGGGAGCGGGGGACAGGGAATGACATGAATTCAAGATGACTCTCCAATACTTAGATTCTATACATGGACAATTATAACACATTTATGTATTTTCCATGTATAGAACCTTATTACTGGGGGAGGGGTTGCCTTTAATCCAAGACTGTCCTGAATTTGAGTAAATATGCTAACTAGATATAGTGGGATTGATTTTATTACTGTTGAGAAGGGCATCCTACAAAACAGTAATATATGCCAGATTTTTTGCAAGAGTGACAGAGCACTATGCTAACTGCTTTGTAATAGGTCGAGAACAATGGCACAATAAGATAACTTGTTTTAAAAGCTACATTTTAAAAGTAGCAACTTCGGGGGGGGATGACAAAAGGCTCAGGAGATTGACTATGTGATGTAGAATGTCATTTTGTCTATACTATTTAAAATAGTATCCTTTTAATAGCACCAACAGATTAGCTGGCTAAGTGTATGGACAGCCATATCTCCTAACTTTAGTGTAGTAGGTTGTGTATGGTTGGGTTTTTTTAACTGCTGCTAGCTTTAAGAGTCAACAGAGCTAAAAGACAGAGAAAGCTGGATTTCAATCTTTCTTATGCATCAGAACCACTATTTAAGTTCTCTTAAATATATTAAGACAACCCCAAAAAACAATATAGTTGCACAAGTGTCACTGAGTATAATTAGGGGACAAAAAGGAACAGAATGGTAACTAGAGCCTTACTTACTTTGCAAAATAAGAAATCAGAACCAGGATGGCCCTTGACATCTAGGATGAATTTGTAAGTGCTCTCATTAAATAGATTCTTTTTCCTTCTAGAATGAGTCAATATGAAAACAAATTTGGATTCTCACAATGCCACCTAAGTCACATTTCAGTGCAGGACCAAAACTTTAATCAATCAAAAAAGAAAAAAAAGCTCCATGCATCTTTGCAGTCACTTCGGAATCTGTAACGGTTGCGGGGGGGAGGGTTTGTTAAAAAGCACTGCCTATTTTCAATCCTATCTATCATTGTCTGCTCACATTTACTTTAAGAAATATTATACTGTAATAAAAAATAGACTACTTTCTGAATGTAGCAGTTACCATCAACTGGCTTTGTACAAAAGGAATTAATTAACATATTGGATGGTGCTTCTATATAAGAGCATTATTTCTATATGCTTGAAGAGATACAATATATAGTCTCATACACTATTTTATGTAGAAGACTGACTAGTATTTCAATATCCTTAGGACGTCTTATTCTTTATATATGCCAAATCAGTAGCTGTTTCTGCAATGTTTGCAATGTTCTACTGTTAACTAAAGGTAGAATGCATTCACATATGAATTAATTCAGTTTTTACAACCTGTTCCTCTCTTAGAAAACTGAATATTCCAAGTAAATCATCAGTTGGAAGTTTTAAATATATCTCCTGCAATGTAAAATGACAATTACTTCTACGAAATTACTTCAATTCAGAATATAAAAGCTAATTTATATTGGACTGAAGAGAAAATTACATACACCAAGGCTGCTTATAGACATGAAAAAAAATACCAGCACTTTAAGCTCGGTGTATCCCTTCATTGAGCACAGTGCATGCCCAGAAGAGGCATCACATTAGTTTGATCCAGCTTGCTTGTCTGTATAGCTTTAACAAGGTTTTTTGGCGCTTTTATATAATAGCCGATTGAATCAACTTTAGATAAAAATGCCAAAAAGCAACACTGAATCGACTTATCTGTACAGACACTGGAGAGCCAGTGCTTCCTCTTCCAGTAAAGCACTGTTTTGTTCCGTTTTTTCAAGTCTGTTATCAGTCTATGTTTTCATTCAGTAAAAATCTATAATGAAAAGTTTCCAGACAAATAGTATGGTAGCTTGAAAAGCACAAGTAAAAAAAAAATGTTAGCTGAGTATGTAGTTGAAGCTACATATTTTCATGCATGCTTAATTAACAAGAACCCTCCTATTTTTATGTTAGAGTGTTGAAATTATTCATTATTTAAAATAGGAATAAGATATAAATATCTTTTTAAGTTACTAAAAACAGTTCTAATTTGTAGGCCTAGAAGCCTTTAGACCTAAGCATAACTTAGATGTGTCTGATGTCAAAGAGTTTTTACAAGAGTTTGTTTAATTTATGTAGTCATAGTAAAAACTGTATTTCCAGGTCCCTTTCGGCCTCTAACATCTATGAAACTATGAAACCCTCTACACAGTATGCTGGCTGCCTACTACCACTACCATTCATCCATAGTTAGATACATTTATGGGATGCTTATAGAAAGATGGGGAAACAATTTTATGAAATGCAATAAATATCCATATAAAAATGCATGTGAGCATTGTACTTTCTACACCCATACATTACACATATGTATACACAGTGGCTGCTTACAGGCATCATATTACTACTAGGAGAACTGCAACTCTCAGAGAAACCACAGGCATACAGGTATTCACACAGCTTGTCCAGAAACAAAAATGACACATTGGGAGAAAAAGAACCCATCTCTGACCCAAAAGAAGTGACCCCCAGGAGAGTTTCTCCTGGAAAAATGAATACCTGGGCTCACCCCAGTCTGGACAGGACACAGGGAACAGCCGCTGCTCACTTACTCCCACAGATTGGGAGACAAGGGAAGAAAGGAAGGAAGAACTGCTCACTGCTGCCAGACTACTCTATATACCAGCATCAGTCCATGGTGTGAGGAGTGGTTGGGGGGTTTGTTGCATTGCTCCAATCCCCCTGTTGTACTGTTCTGAGTCCAGTCCAGTTGCACTGCTTCTTCAGACTGAAAACACCCTGAGGAAGGCGCACCAAACAGAGGAGAAGGGGCAGTTGCAGGCTGAACGCTTGTACAGCTAGCTCCCTCTCCCAGAAATGTTTCTAGCAGTGGAAAATTTCCACTGCTACACATGAACATTTGTTCACATACACAAACACTGTTCAACTTTAACAGCTACAAAGTCAAGCACTCACATTCAGTTAATTCCAGGATTAAAAGTTGTCCAGAGCAACCTTATTTAGCCTTCCAGGGACATACGTAATCTTTAATTATGTGATCATATACTATTGCTCTTTCACAGGACCTCTCCCTAGTTTAGTGCATACAGTAAATGGTGCTCATTAACAGGGAAACTATTTCTTTTTCTCACAAATACATCACACAGTGCTCTGCTTTACTGCACAATATCTGCACAATACCCAATGCAAAAATATTGATTTTCTCTCTGTTTTTTTCCTGGTGCTCCAATTGCAGGTACCCTATTAATTTTGCATGTCCAGCTTGAAGTACTGTACCCATGTCCTGATTTGTCAGCATACTACTAATATTTAGAACACTTTATTTGCTGATAGCATAACTCCTATTGATTTCAGTTGCAAACTTTGACTATTCAGCACTTATATGTGGCGCAAGGTTTCTATCTTCTGATGTAAAGAGTCTCCTTGTTCTCTAACCAAATGACCAGCACTAGTGCAGATAAGGACCCAAACAACCAAGAGGAGCAACTGCAGATAAGGTCCTGCTCGGTACTAACAGTGAACTGAACATGAAACCTAAAGACAACACAACCACATGCTGTTACAGTTCATAGGGTCAACCCTAATTATTTTAAGTTTAGGAACAAAATTAGAATGAGAATGCAAGAATGAAGAAAGCACATGCTGGATTTTAAGTGATGTCACCAATAAACCTTGACTGTAGGTGGACCTAAGTCTTAGAACTAAATATTTATTTAGAATGGCAGAAGGACAAAATGTGTCCCCTAGAACAGCGTTTCCCAACCGGTGTGCCACAGCATTTTGGGATGGAGCCATGCCCCATGCCTGCTGCTGCTGCTGCGGACACAAACAGACAGGGAGTTTGGTTCCAGCCAGGCAGGGGGCACGGCTCCAGCCCACAATGCCATCCAGCTCGCCAAGCGCTCCTCCCCGCCCGGTCAGCATCCGGCTGGCCACACGTGTCGTGTGTCCTCCCCCTCCACCACCACTCCACGTCTAGTGTGCCATGGTGCTTTTTTGTTTAGATATGTGTGCCGTGGGGCAAAAAAGGTTGGGAAACGCTGCCCTAGAAGCCACACGAGCATTTATTTTATTACTGTAGAAGCCTTGGGTTAGATATTAAGGTTGTCTCTTCTTGAGCTCTACTTGCTGCCGTCACTCTGTTTCTTCACTTCAACTCACAAGTTATTAATATTTGTCCTTACTTTTGCAAAGTTTTACCTTCCTGACAAAAGTGCCCATTGATAGCTGCCCTAATGCACACATTCAGACTGCATTAAAAACTAATTTATGCAGACAGCATCTTTCACACAAGGACCTGAGAATACTCTACAGCAACATATCTCGTATTATAGAGAAAATGAAACAGCTCAAGAGTAGTCAGCCTATCCAATTACTTACTGGGATGAAGTACCCTCAGAATTTAACAGAAGTCCCTACCCCGCCATGGCTGCCCTGCCCAGCCCCATACCCCACTGGGGCCCAGCCTCCCACCACTTAAAAAAAATAAATAACCCTGCACTCACCAGCTGTAGCAGGGCCTGTGGGGCTCCTGGCAGAGGCCCCCCATGCAGCCCCCATTCCCCAATTGCCCCCCCAGCAGCCCAGGAATAACCCCCCCCCAAAAAATGCACTCACCAGCAGTACAAGCAGCTGTGGGGGCTCTGGGGCCACGCAGCAGAGCCTCCCTGCCCAGCCCTGCCCCCAATGGCCACTCTGCCTGACCCCAACATCCTGACAATTAAAAAAATGAATCTCCCTCCTACACTCGCTAGCTAGCACGGGACAGTGGGGGGCAGCAGGGATCATCCCCGCCGCCTGGCACCCATGCAGCAGCTGCTCCATGGTGCAGCACAGCTCAGCAGGGCGCCGTGCGCTCTCTGGGAGCTGGGGCCACACGCTGCCAGGCTCTGGCTGACATGTGGAGTTGCCCCAGCTCCCAGACAGTGTGCAGCGCCCTGCCAAGCTGCGCTGTACTTGTGCAATGTGACAGCTGCCACATAGGTGCCAGGCGGGTAGGAGGAGGGCAATCCCCACTGCCCCCTGCTGCACTGGGGGTTCTGGCATGAGCCACCAGAGGCCCCTATCAACGCTGCCAGAGCCAGTGAGTAAGGAAGGGGCTTTTTTTTCCTCCCCCCACCCAAGTGCCAGGAGCCTGGGGCCAGACAGTGGAGCCATCAGGGGTGGGTCTGTGCACGGGGGTTCTGCCACGTAGCCCCAGAGCCCCCACAGCCCCTGCTACAGCCATTGAGTGTGGGGCTTTTTCTTTTTCTTTTTTTTTTTGAAAAGTGCCAGGAGGTTAGGCAGGGCAGCCATGGGGGGTTTCTTCCATGGCTCCTCCAGCTGTGCCTGCCTCTGCCCTGATGGGGGGAGCCACGGGGGCTATGCCCTGCTCCTGCTTGCCGAGCTGGCACAGGTGGGAAGCATGATGTAGGCACGGCTCCCTCCGGGCAGCAGCAAGGTATAGCCCAGGGGTAGCCAATTATTTTGGGCGGAGGGCCGCTTACCCAGTTTTGGCAAGCTGTCGAGGGCCACATGGGTAGCCCCATCCCATGACACAGGCCCCACCCCCGTCCCAATGTCTTGGGAACATTGTTCCAGGACCAGCACCAGTGGGGCCCAGAGCAGGGCACAGGCTGGCAGGGGTCTGTGGAGCCTGGCTGGGCTGCACCGGCAGGGAGGCGGGGAGGGAGCTAGTGCTGGCCCCGGAACATCAGTATGGGCCCCACGCTCCTGCTCACTCCCAGTGCCCTCAGCCTTGCAGTACAGGCAGGCGGCAGTGTACAGCCCCAACCCCTGCTCTGCAACAGGTAATGACTTGGTTGAGAGTGTCGGGAAAAGTAGCCCCTCACCGCCTGCGCTGGGCTGTCCTGAGCAGGCACAGGCAGCCCCACATGGGCTGCCTGTGCCTGCACTGCAGGGCACCGGCTGTGGGGGGGGGAAGGGGCCACTTTTCCCACGCTCAGCACCAGCTTGTAACCCACCCTGGCAGCCAACCTGGGCCCCACACTGGCTCTGGGCTCGCCTGTTAGGGACTGTGCGTGATGGCAGCAACTGCAGCCCCCCTGCTTACTGCGCCGGGCATTGTTTGCCACCACCACCTCTGGGCTGCTGGGCACGTGAGCTCCAGGAGGACAGCTGCAGCAAACACTGCCCAGTGCAGCAAGTGGGGGGGCCGCAGCTGCTGCCACTGTGCGCAGCCCCGACGGGCGAGCAGCACAGGTCCCAGGGTGGCAGCGGGGCCAGGTTATACAATCTGGTGCTAAGCCCGGGAAAAGCAGGCCCTCACCTGCCCCGTGACTGGTGCCCCACGCTGCAGCAGCTTGCAGCCTGCGTGGGACTGCCTGTGTCTGCTCAGGACAGTCCTGCATGGGCTGCAAGCAGCTGCAGCAGGGAGCGTGGGCCATGGAGTTGGGGAGGGGCCACTTTTCCCTGGGCTCCTTCCTCGCCCTTCCCCCCATCCCCTTACCTGAGTTTCTGGCCTGTGCAGTCACATGGTCCCAGGCCAGAAGCCCCAGCTCGGGGGGGGGGGTGGGCCCTGCTGTTGCAGGAACCCATGAGGCTTCCCCTGGGTCCTACTGCCCTTGGTTTCTGTCATTTTTTACAGGAACCAAGGACAGATCAATATTTATTTTCTAAAATTTTTAAGGGCCCTACAGGTCAGACAGAATGGCCTCATGGGCCGCATCTGGCCCGCAGACCATATTTTGCCCACCCCTGACATAGCCCATGCTCCCAGCCTGCATCAGCAGTGGGAGCAGGGGCTCTTCCCTCCCACCATTTGCCAGCCAGTGTGGGAGGGCATGGGATGCGGGTGTGGCAGTGCTGGGAGCAGGGGCTTTTCCCTGCTGCCGCTTGCCCCCTTCTGCCTGGAGTGAGCCACGCCTGCACTCCACCCCCACCCCCACCCTGGCTGGGCAAGTGGCAGCAGGGCAGAA
>NW_017728949.1:44175302-44178041 GCF_001723895.1 Crocodylus porosus
AGTCAATGGCCTAATCTCTAAATCAGCCAAATCTTTTCCAAATCTATTTGGATGCTTTGAATCAATTCAGTTTTACCTGGTCTCCCGATTCAATTCGGATTCGGAGATCTGGTCCCCAAATTGGGCCGAATCTCCTCCTAACCGAATCAGCTACCTAAGCTTTGCACAGCCCTACAATCTATGTCCATCTTGACCCCATTAACCCATGACGTCCCCAACATTCTTCAAATGAATCTGTCAAATACAAATGATTTGTTGGGACAAGAGGCACATCCTCGAACTTTCTACTTCATTTTTTCTGTCTTTTGTAAGATGGGTGTAATCCTTAATGCCTTCAACATCTCCCAAATTGGTAAGCATGCCTCAGAATCTCCACTACATTTCTTATATATTTTACCATTCAACATCACTTCCACTGAAGTTTCTATCTGGGTCCATCTTTTAAGCCATATTTGAATATGACTCCCTAGCAGACAGACTCCAAGCATGTGAGCGCTCCTGAATTTATCACATGAAGAACATGTGCTTAAATGGACACAGAAATGCAATGTTTCCTTTACCTTACCCTTAAACAACATCATCAGTTTTATTTCAGGATTAACAGCCTTAATTTTTTAAGAATAAGCAGATCTGTTTAGGGCTGGCCAAAAAGCAAGTATTTGTTTCATAGAAACTGTTTAGGCTTCTCCACTTTGATATATTTCAAAGAATAAATTAAACCATTCTGATTATTTGCTTGAAATAAAAAAGTAAATAGAAAAATACCCATGTTCCCAGATAGCCAGCAGCCTGATTTGGAATAGAGATCTGATTCAGATGCCAAAATCCCCAAGTTGCTCTAACTAGAGTCAGTTTTTCTCCCTTTTCCTCTCCCTATTTATTTAGTAGTAGTTGTAGCAGCAGCAGCAGCAGTAGTAATTGTTGTTTGTTTACAGCTTTCACCCAAACAGTATAATAAAATGAATGAAACTTACATAAAAATTGAGTAGCAACATTTATATAAATCATAATTCTTAAGAAAAGTGTGCAATAAAATGATCTGTTCTACCAGTTTATACAAAATTAAACCAGAACATGAGGTATAAATGATCTAAAAGAAGAGGTAAAATGAAGCAATGAATGATGAAATAGAACAGAACAATTCTATTTGATTTTGGCCTAAGTATATTTGTGCTACTTGCACAAAGAATAAAGAAGTATAAGGCAGGCTTCAAAATGTTAGAAAGAAGGCAGGTTTGTTTTTTCTTTATTAGCCCAGTATTTAGTTTTTCCCATTAATGGAGAGATCAATTTCCCTCTTATTTCTTCAAAGAACATAAAAGACCACAAATAATGATTTATATCATCAGTCTAATTCTTCCCACAAGAGCATATTCTACTTGAATATGAAATCCAACACCACTTGCCAAAAACAACTGCAGATCTCATTATTATGAATCTCAATTGAGTGATGGTTGCTCAGTGTTTCGAACTTCCCTGTTTTTAAGATTACTAAAACACTCCTTTGGCCCAGAAACCTATCTGACTACGGTGTAAAACTTCAAATAGTCTCACTAAGAGCATAACTGCCTGCATGCTGACATTCTTAATTCTTAAATTTATACCTAGTTTTGAATACAGGGGAAATATTGGGTCAGTTACTCTCAGTACATTTCCCAGGCCATTGATCCGGGCTAGGGAAAGACATTGCACATAAACTGGTTTAAGTGATCAGAAACTGGTTTAAAACTGTGCCAGAACAGATGTTCAGTGCACATAAACCAGTTTGAAAATGGCTGAAACTAGTTGGAAATAAACCTGGTTGAATGTAGTATCAGACTTAACTGATCTGGGTCAAACCAGTTTAAGCAATGTCTGTCCCAGAGCCCTTGCTGGTTTAAGTTAAATCAGTCTCCCCCAGCATCCCAGAATGCCCTCTGGGCTGAGCAGAGCTGTCCCCACCCCTCTGCTCCCTAGCAAGAGCTCTGTAGGTATCTGCCTGGCTTCTGCTCCCCCTGTCCCCCCAAGCAGGGATGCCTTGTCCTCTCTGCCTTACACAGAAACACAGCGTTAGCTAGCAGACCACATGCTGGCTATTAGGGCTCTGTGAAGCTTCAGTCCCCGACTTGATTCAGCGGAGATTTGGCCCAATTCAGACTCAAATTCAGCCATCGGATTGAATCAGAGGACCGTTTAATCTCTCTGAATCGAATCAGACCCTCTGAATCAATTCAGAGAGATTTCGCAATTCAGACATAGACACAGCTTTAAATGGTTTTTCTATATACCTCAAGGTAGCAGGTGGCTCGTGAATGCTGCGATGCTGGGGCAGATGGAACATCCCACAGGAGTGTGGGGGGGCTCACCAGTGCTTGGCAGCAGACCCACAAGTGGACCAGAAGCACTTCCGATCCATTTCTGGGTCCACTGGGGAGCACACAGGGGGGCCCCCCATATTCCCCTGGCTTGGCGACTGGTGCCTCCTAGGTCTGGGGGGGCACCTGGCGTCCGCCCAGCGCACTCCCCGGCAAACCTGGAAGTGAACCAGAAGTACTTCCGGTCTGCTTCTGGGTTCACTGCCAAGCGCATGCTCCACCCCTGCCCACGCTTCTGTTGGTGTCACTGGGCATAACCCTAGGTAACTCAGAGGGATGGAAGACCATGAGTGTTGATGAAGTCCTTCTGCTCTGGGCTCAGACGAGCCAGGACCCCCCCTTGCCCACACCTTTGTAACCCTTTCTCTGGCGCCTGTAATCTCCT
>NW_017728949.1:44178141-44179364 GCF_001723895.1 Crocodylus porosus
GGACTTCCCCAGTGGATGGAATCTGACAACGGAACACATTTCACGTCAAAGATCATCCAAAACATCTCAGATGCCTTACAGATCCCCTGGAAACTCCATACTCCATGGCGACCACAGGCTAGTGGTGTAGTAGAACTTACAAATTAGACCCTCAAGCATCATCTATCAAATATCTGCCAGGAGGCCTCTCTGCGATGGCCTGATGCTTTGCCCCTTGCTTTGCTTCGCATCCGTGCCCTCCCCAAGGGAAGATTAGGGCTTAGCCCCTTTGAGATTATGTTTGGAAGGGCATGGTCTGTGAACGGGATGCCGGTTCTAGCAGGGGAGTGGGAAATAGGATGTAATATTTTGTCACGGTATATGTGCTCTCTGTCTGCTGTTCTTTCTTCTCTCCATAGGTACACTAAAGACTTGCAGCCTCTTCCGCTGGATGCTCCAGTCCACTCGTTACAGCCGAGGAATTCCGTGCTCATTCGTACCTGGAAGGATAAGCCCCTCCAAGAGAAGTGGAAAGGACCTCACACTGTCCTACTAGTTTCCCACACAGCAGCAAAGGTTGACGGATACAAGAACTGGATTCATCACGAGACAGATTTGGCATGATTTTTCTCCCGTCGTATGGAGTGGGCCGGTTAGCCAAGCTGTATCGTCAACTTTCTGCGTTTCCTACAAAATTTGCCAATGACACTTTAGCTATTGAAATGAGCCTTAACTCCAAGATTTATCAACTTCGTTTATTATCTCTTCAAAACGGTCAGGCTCTAGATTATGTTTTAGCATCTTGGAGGGGTATGTGCCTTAATCGGTAACGAATGTTGTACTTATATTCCAAAAAATTCCCAAGATATTAACAAACACATTTTGTCAGCTGAACAGGCTTTTGAGCAGTGGAAAAGTCAGGAACGTGAACCCACTGTTTTTGATTCTCTCTGGAGCTGGTTGCCCAACCTCGGAGGCCTAGGAATCACCGGTGTTGTGTTGTGTTCAATTACCCTCCTCTTATTTGCATGCTGTAATGTCCTCCTGCGCAAAGTCTGTGCATCCCCCTCCCTGAGCATTTCACTGTAACCCTGCATTGAAGATCCCAATCCTCAAACACTCAATCACTTTTTATCTTCAGAATATGAGAAAACTCAGCCAAAACTTTGTTGAGTATTCTCAAAGGGGGGAGTTGTTGGTGTCACTGGGCATAACCCTAGGTAACTCAGAGGGATGGAAGACCA
>NW_017728949.1:44179596-44192720 GCF_001723895.1 Crocodylus porosus
CTGGAAAACAGGCGAGCTAAAACTGTTATCTGTGGAATGCAAGGGCACCGCTCGGAGAGAGAAGGGAGGAGGGAAAGGGAAGGAAGAGGGGGCCCAACTAGTGGAAAATCACTGCAGAAAATTGACCAAGGTATAAAAAGAACACTGTTGCAGGGCTAAGTGCGCAGGATTTGAGACCATACAGTCTCCCTGCACCTTTTACTTGAGCTCAAATAAACTCTGTCTACTTCTCCCCGCAGTGTGTTTATTTGGCGCGACGCACACCGGGCAATGAACCCAGTTGTTGCCTCCCTCGGGCACCTTGTGCCGGCAACACTTCTGTGGGATGCTCCATCCACCTCAGCACTGTAGTGTTCACGAGCTGCATCTCATACCTCAACATATATAGAAAAAGCTGTGTCTATGGCCGAATCGCTGATTCTCCCAATCAGCATCAAATCTTCAGATTTGGATTCGGCCGAATCAAACTGCAGAGTGATCCGAATTAACGAACTGAATCACTGTCCCTGACTCAGGCAGAATACTAATCCAAATCAAATATGGCCTGCTTCGCATACCCCTACTGGCTATGGTCTGTGCTGTAGCAGAGGGGACAAAGACAGAATCAACAGGTAGCCGGTAATGTCCTTCTGTTGTTTTCTTAACGAGGTGATAAACACTGTCATCAATTCCCTACTGGGCTGGCAAGGATGTGGGGGAAGCCCTCCCTAACAAGAGCATCCTACCAGGTTCTGGCCATGACCCTTCCCACTCAGCGCAGCACTGTGGAAGGGAAGGCTGCTCTAGCACCTCCCTGCTTCTAGCCTCGGCTACTGCAGGCATGTGCCTGCATTTTTTCAGTCCAGATGTCTGTGTGGTTACAAACTAGTTTAGCCTAGCCAGGTTAGACTAACCTGCAAAGATTGAATCAATTCAGGCTCAGGCTCTTTGAATGTCTATCCCTATCCCTGGAGGAGAGTATATATCTTCTTTAGCCATCCAACCCAGGGTTTATTTGGCAGAGGAAAGACTTCTAAAATGCACTTCTTGGGGTATCAGGTAGGTGTAAAAGATCTACATTTCATTAATTTGCAGTAATTTAGGGTTCTTATCTGGGCTAAAGTGCTCACATTTATCAGTCCAGTTTCAGTATTTACTTATTTAAATAGCTCTAACAAAAGAGACCGACTAGTATCTAGCAAATTGGTCACTTACCTGAAATGCAAAATGTTGAACTCACTTGAATTCAGACACAGCACAGACTTTACATTCTGTCTCCATAATACAGTTACTGATCTACTTGCTGGACTACTAGCAAATAGAACTGTTTCTCCTATTCCAAACCAACCAGAAAGTCTCCTGCATCTGAGAGAACTTTCCAACAAAATTGGAGGAAATGCATTTGTTTTGACTAAAAAGTTTCATTTTTGACAATTTGGCATCTTCCCAACAAATAATTAAAAAAAACCCCACAGTGTTCCCAATCAATATAGGTCTCATTGCCTTCCCACCTACTTTTCACTTATGAATTGGAAGAAAAACAGCCTTTCTGCTTTATCAGTTCACAACCTCTCTCAACTTCTATTGAAATAATCAAAATGGCAAAAACATTCTTTTTGTACCTGCTAGATCAAATGAACAAAAAGATTACAGCTAAACAGTTTTTCAACAATAGAAAATGAAAATATTAACATTTAGAGATAATGCTAATAGCAACCAACTCTGACTAAAAATAATATACCTAATGCATCACATGATATTGTGACTTTAAAATCTTGTATTGCCCTCAAAAGTTAAAGATGCTTTAACATATGCTGTAATAATCTGTCATGAAATTAACTTGTTTTTAAATGCTATTTTTAAATGCTATATAGCAACAGATTCTATCAGCCAGTGAAAATACCTATTATGGATGATATGGGTTCAACTCTACAAACTGTATTATCCTAAATATATTCATTATAACTGCCAATTTGGTACCAGGCAGAGTTAGGCATGAAATTCAATACCTGCATCTGCAATAGCATGAACATGTACACGCTATTTACCACTAAACTGCTTTAATTTATCTCTAAAAAGTATAGAAAACTTCTGGTCTCAAGAGGCTTTGCGATGCTTAGAGTTTGGGAAGCTCTCTGGAGGTGCCAGAATAGATACTAGCATAAGGATATGTTGGTGAGCAGGACTTAAGCCCCAGGAACAGCCTAAAGCAGGGGAGACACTAGAATAGACCAGGGGACACTTCACCCTTCCACCCACCACTTTGACTGTACTTTTTGTTTTCAGGCCCTGCAGCAAGCTGGCAGTGTGCCAATGAGTATACAGAATTATAGTTCTGTATCGTGTCTGTAGAGTTTGCTGCTGCTGGGAAGAAATGTCATTCCATCTTTTTACCACTGATATCAGGAGGTTTTTTCCCTGTTGGGCATCTGCAGCAAAAAAATGAGGTGACATTTCTCCTCGGTAGCAGCAAAACTTCAGCTGCTGCTCCTATGAGATGCCCAGTGCCAGAGCCTCTGGATCCAGAAGGTCGAGGACAGTGGGGCAGGCAGGACTACCCAAGGGCACAGTCCTAGCCAGTTATGCTTTTGATAAAGGAAGCTGCCATGCACAGCATCAAGAATGCTCTGAAGTCTGAGATATTTAGGCAATTCAACAGAAGTCTTATTAAGCACTGCCATATATAAAAATATGATGTTTCCCTGAGAGGCATTTATTGGCCTCTTGGGGAAACATAACATGCAATAGTGGGTACTAAGTTTGTAAATGTAATTTCATGTAATAAAATGTTTTTAAAAAAACAGCAGAAAAAAAACCTCACCGACATCCATGGCAGTTTCCATGAAGCTCTTCTGCCTTGAGGCAAATTCAGCTAACAATTTCTGTTGCCTCTCTCTGGCCTTTTGTCGTCTAGGGGAAAGAGAAGTTGAGAGAAACAAATATAAGAGTTGGGGAGAAAAATTGTAATGGCTTTTGTTGATAGTATAACATTTCACATATCATCATCTAAAATTCAAGCTTTACTCCTATACCATAGTAACTTCAAACTCTACTCCAAACTAGTCCTGTCAAAGTAGGCAGGAAAAATAAATGAAGAATCTAGTATACTAGGATGAAAACATGAACATTTTGTAGCTCTAAGGCAAGGGTCTAAAGCTAGTAAATGAAGTCAACGAACAGATGCTGAGCTAGGAAAGGTTTACTGGTTTAGGAAAAAAACAAGGATCTTACTCTGGAAAGGGAATTTCCTAACAGGCAGTAATGGCAGCTTTAGTATAAATAAAATATAATGTCTTCTACAGGCAGTGCATTTAAATTACACTAATGAAGAGTGATTAAAAAAAATATTCGTCCAATCCAAAAACAGTCAACCTCACATATTCCCACTATCAAGAAGATACATTTTCTTGTATGAGCAAAGTAAGTACCTACTGTGAGAAAGAAGCATTCTCAAAGACAATCTGAAGTGTGTGCCATTGTCAGTGGTCAGGGAGAAAAGACACAAAAAATCAAGTAGGAGGAAGACACAAGCACCGAATTAATGTCTTAATTATCAACTTATTAACGCAAAACTATATTGAAATTATATAAAAGAATGTGATAGTTGCAACATCAAGCATTCAAAAGTTAGGAAATGCCAGAATTAATGCTGTCCAAGGAGCTTTGAGTCTGCCTTTTTTTTTTTTTTTTTTTAAGAGGTGTTAAACATCCACAGCTCCAATTTACTTCAGTTGTAATTGTAAGTGCTCAGTTCTCATGAAAATCATGCCCTTGAGGTTTCAAATGAGCATCCAGAAAAATGAAGAACACAATTAGTGTCCACTTAGGAAATTTTGGTGCGCGTGTCTTGTCCACCAACACAAAGCAAAAGTTACAGTAGAACAAGAGGCAGCCTAAAGTGTGCAGTTACCAAACATGGAACAGTGAACCAGTTGTTTGGTGGGGGTTCATATATGCTAGAGCTGTGATTCTCAACCTGGTTAATGTGGCATTTTGGGGTGCCATGAGATTCTTTTAAGGGTGCTGCAGGATACTAGCACAATATTAATGCTGTTATGTGTGAGTAATACCTAAGATTCATAAAATATTGTGACCCTGCAACTCTCAGACATACCAAGAGTCCCAGGCAGACATCAAAAGTGAATTATTCAATGGGAAATGACAGAGAGAATTAAAATTATTGGTAAGAAATAGAAAAACCTCACATAACAGCCACTTGCACTGAAGGAAAAAACTAAACAAGAATACATTTTTGTCCTCTTTCATAAAACTGGCTTCTCCTCGCTATACTTTCCCTGTCTTCTGCTCTCTTCCCAAGAAAATATACTACAAGCAAATTAATAAGATACAAGACTAACAAAGCCCTGGCTGGAATGATCTAATTGGGGATGTTCCTGCTTTGAGCCAGGGGTTGGACTAGATGATCTCCTGAGGTCCCTTCCAACCCTCATTTTCTATGATTCTATAAAAAAAACCCAGATCTCTTTGTAATGAACTACCATAGGTGGAATATTCAGTGTTGGGTTCTACCTAAAATGAGCAATTTTTAGGAAAGTACTGGAAAAGCATTTTGCAGAGTTTATGTTCATCCTGAGAGGCAACGCATTAATTTATTATTTTAAAGAAGTATAACTTTTGAAATGTTTATATTTAAAAGTCTAAATGTACTTATTTTTGTTTGCTCCTTTAAACACTTATCAGATTTACCTATGCCATTTTCCATCTACTGAGAAAAATAATATACATGCATTACATGAAAAAATAAGATTTTATGTTTTAAAAGACACAAAATATTACTTAAGATATTCATACATTGTGAACTGTATATCTTATTACGGCACAAGTACTGTAAATCACCTACATGCTTTAAGTTAAATATGCATTTAAAGAAAAGCAAGAAACATTAGTAATTGTTCTTGATTATTACACTCACTTGATTTGCCTGGGTATTTTTATAATTCAAGTGGTCCCAAACTTGTATTTGTCACACTGAAAAGCCACCATTTGCAAAATTATGTTTTATTTCCAACAAGTTTAAAATTTATTATCAGAGGATGCATCAGCAACTGGAGCTAACTTTCATTAGAAAAATATTAGTTATTTTTCCCTGGGTATTTCTCTCACAACCTTGGCTGTGCTTTTACTAAAAACAGAGTGACTGTAAATAGAGACCCTTAATAAGGAGACATAAACAAACTCTGACGGATTCAGTCCAGCTCAGTAATTTTCCATCATGGCCCAAGGGGCTAAGACACTAAAGCTGAAATATATGGCAAATAGCTAAGACACTCTTTTAGCTCCATGTGTCTTGGTTTCTATGGTGACAAGCAATCATGTGGGTGATACTAAGTTTATCTTTGTAGACTGAGGAAACCAGAAATGGGTCATCACTGAGTGCTCACAAGCCAGCTTGATCTTCTTGACTACAAGACTAGACTTGAAATGCAAAAACAAATTGCAAGTTAATTGTAAACAGCATATGTGAGCAGAAACCCCCCCTGTAATATTAGATCCATCTTAATTCTAATCTGTCACAAGGTATTGTCCTGTTAGCAAATTTGTTTCAAGTCTTGGCAAATGTTACAGATTTAGGAAAAAGCAAATAGTCAGTTGGGCAGGAAAAAATGGATTATTTTTTTTTGTAATGACTACATTAGCCTGTGAATTTAAACCAAAATAAAAACAGTCAGAATGCCTGTGTAAATATCACTTTATATAAAAGATCATGGAATTATTCTTGCTTGTACATTGTTATGTTTATAGTTATGTTTCACGGATTCTCTCCTTCCGTCTATGTAAACAAAGCACCACATAGTTAAATAATGGAAAAACAAGTACAACAAAGCATAGGATGGAGTTGTAAGAGAAATCAGTTCAATATGTCATTAAAAGAGAATTTACTATTCTAAACTTTGTTACTTCATTAAATGACGGAAGAGAGTATTTTAGTTTGCAGTGTCCAGTTTAGTGTTCAAATCTAAAACTATAATGACTTAAGAAAAGGAGACTTCAGAGAAATATTTAGTTATCCTACTATCATTTGCACTTTACTGATTGAATAGACTGAAGTCTTTTTGCAAGGGCCAGCCTTACTCTGAGCAATTCCATCTTCAAGCGGTTACTTGTTTTGCAGGTATAGCTTTTGACATAAAAACTGAATATCTTAGGATCCTGAAGTTCTTAAGGTCTGTCTTGGATTTATATCCAGCCACATAATCACATTTTAGTTTTAAGATCATTTGCAAGAAATAAAATAAAATAAAATAAAATAAAATAAAATAAAATACTGATGTTAATACAACTGAAACCAAACCAGGAATAAAATTAACTGGACTGATTCATTTTTCTGAACTGGATAAAATTATAAAGAACAGTATGAATCTGGTTACATAAACCATAAATGCACAAAAATACTATGCACAAACATATGCATGTGCGCGCATATACACACAAAGTACATATTCTTATGCATTCCTGTCCCTCTCCTGGTTCTATCCAGTCCATGTCTTTGGATGTCCCATTTTCCTTACGTAGTCAGTTCCAGTCTTCACTTCAAATACTTGTAATCCCATTGCCAGTCTTCTAGCCTGCTGACTCCAGAATTGTAAGTGAAACAACTGTGCAATTATAATGTTCCAGTAGAGTTAAAAGCCTCAGTGCAAAAGCACACTCATGTGGCAATTCTACTTCCAGTTCTGGCGATGGCATAATGCAGAACTAGTTTATAGATATCTCTGCATGGTGTTGTGACCCTGTGACTTACAGACATACCCAAGAGTCCCAGGCTGACAAAGATCAAAAATGATTTTCTTTTCAATGGGAAATGACAGCAAGGTTAAAAAGCTGGCTAGGAGAGACTTAAAATTCTCACCTAGAAGTCACTTGCACTACTGGGGAAGAAACAAAAACACACATTTGTCCTCAATACTACCCAATCATCCTCTTTCATAAACCTGGCTTCTCTTCACTAAACTCTCCTTGCCCTCTGGCTCTCTCCTCAAAAAACACTCCACAGGAAATTTAAATCCAAAAAACAGATCATAAATGGAGTAATTCACAAATTTGCTCTTTTTCTATGTTACCTGAGAACCATTCAGTTAAACAATAGAAACATAAGTGCATCAAATGATAGGATACCGTTTCAAACAAAACCAGCTTAACATTTTTTTAAAAGGAAATCAAATGTTGTAAACTGAGTGCAGGCTGACCACGAACAGTCTGGATCAGCAAATTTGGACTGCCCTGTGCAGTGCTGTGATATGTTGCCAAGCAGACTAAGGAAGTCTGCAGAGCTTGCTGAAATGTGTGCACAAGGACCCCCCCACACTAGCTACAGTGTCAGGACTGCAAGGTCTCCACTCTTTAGACATCAGCAAATGTCTGTACACATGGCTCTGGGTAAGTTCTGCACCTAGAGAGCAAACCTAGGAGAAAGTTCACAGGTTATCTGAATGCGTGCGCAGTCTTAATCTCATTACTTTAACACTGGTTTTAGTCTTTCTCATTCTCCCATTGATCTTTCCCCACCTCACTCCATCCAGCTCCTTGTTCCCAGTCTCCTTTCCCAGCAAGGTCCGGTTCTCTCCAATCTCCAATTTCAAAGTGATACTAAATACTATAGAAACACTGAAGTATTTTAAAAATTGTGCCACAAAAGAGAAAGGAATAGGATAGGGACTGAGAAGGGGGGCGGTTATGAAATATGAGCTAGCTATGACTAGTTACCTGCACATCAGGCAACCGTTTGTTCCAAGAATTCCTCCTTCCTCCAAAGTGCTGCCTGCTCTCAGTACTTGTTTAAGCCATGCAGGCATCTTACAGCACCAAGCAGCTAAAAAACCAGCTTAGTAATTTAAAGTTAATTTTTCTGGCAAATAATTGGTTGGTTAAAGATTACTGTGAAAAATAAAAATTCATCTATCATGTACGCAGCTCATCTTATTATGATCCCCTAATTCCTGCTATTAATCTTAATATATAAATTACCTTTCCTCTTTGTCCAAAGTCTTCTTCTCAGCAGAACTAATCCTTTTTGGTGGTACTGGAGGAGTCACCTTTCTGCATATGTCTTCAATAATACGTTTATTCAACCTGCTTTGCATTGCTGCTTTCAATAAAATCCTTTCTACTGCTGTCATGCCATCACCATGAGAATATTTTGGAAGTTCTGGTTGGATTAATACCTCCAAATCATCCAGCCATGGAGGATAGTAAGAGTTTTGTTTTCCTGAGAGTTTGTGATGAAGTTTAATAAGCAGGGACAATATGCTTTCTTTGACTTCAAGAATGGCTGTAGTTAGTTGCGGTGTTGCACCAGGTGCTGACCATTTCATTGATGTCTTGGATCGAACTACTTGACTTGCTTCACTACTGTTGCGATTGATGATTTCCTGAAATTTCTTTCTACGTTCTGCAACCAAGCTGAATACTTGAGCTGTTCCTGAGTTCTTAAAAATAGGAAGATAGAAGTAGCGGTTCAATATAAAAAGGATAAAAAATCAATGATAGGCAAATTGTAAAACTATATGCAACCCTTTTTAAGCTTCCAGCAGATACTACATGAAAAAAGGAAGAAACCATTTCTATATATTCTCTTCCTAAACATTAGTATATGCACTAACTTTAAGATACTTCAAAATACAGGGCATGTCCAATCTGTTTTTATCTATTCTTGTTATATTCACCCAAATAAAAAGCAAGCATGAAAATTAAAAATATGGTTTAAGTTTTGGTTGAATTGTAAATAGGTGGCTTCACCATATTTAAATTTAAGACATCGATCTCAGTGAGAAGTGCTGAGTGGTCAGAACTTTAGAAAGCTATGCCACTTTTTAAACAAACTATATATATAAACTGAAGAAGCATAACTAGTGTAAGTGTCTCCCACTCCAACTTTCCAAAAAGATCAGCTAGAAAACAGGTTTCAAAGAAGTGGGAGCTGACTCCTGACATCACGCTTTTTCAAATCTTGGCCAAATTTATCTTTTTAAGGAAGTGTCAACAACACACACAAACATACCAGCTGGATAAAGTATGTTTTCATTATTGTAGCTCTCTTTAAATCCAATATAAAAAACATGTACATGCTTGTACATGCGAACAATGATGACAAAAGAGATTATCTTATCTACTGTAAATCTTGCATGATTCCTTTTCGTAAAAAACAAGTCAACTTGCTACTAATCACTTCAGATATACTTTCTATGTGAGATTAAAAGGTTAAACACGTTCAGTTTTGGGAAGCTAGATCACAAATAGCATTAAATGTTAGTCTCCAAAGGTAAAAACAGGCTCATACACAAAGCAAGCCAGTATTTGCTCCTGTAGTAAGCTAGCAAAAACATATAATACTCTTAATGGGTGGCAATATTTTAAATAAAAAACAAAATTATTTCAAATTCTAAGACATATATATCATTGCTTAAATATCTATTCAAAATTAAGAATGTCTGAAAAATGCAAAGTCCCTTGCAAAAACAAAAACAAAAAAATTCAAGAGAAATTATGACACTGCACTGAAAGTTAAGATGAGCACAGTAAAAGCAGTATTACCAGTTAAGTGCATTACAATACACACAAATCTACCTCTCTTTGAAGGCTCTTGGGCTGCCTTGAACTCTGGTAGATTGAAGACAAAAGGAAAGAATTAAAAAAATTCATTTAGAAAAAGATCTGATTTGAATGAACTTCTACACTTGAACAATTTGTCTACTGCAGTAGGGTAAGCAGGGAAAAAGAGTTTGGCGCTTTAAAAATCCTTTCTATATTAATGTTAAGTAGTCTAAAAAAAAAGTAAGAAAAATCTATGTAGTAACTTTATGGCATTCTTGCTATAGAAGCAGGATTTGTTTACACTTACCTGGGAAGGAGCTAAGCCATCAGAGCTGGTACTTGCAGGAGCCTCTCTCTTCACTTCCGGAGCAGTTTCTGGTACTCTCACCCGAACGTAGTTAATAAAATGACGCATGTTGGTTACCAAGTGGCTGCCTGGAAACCAACTGTCATGGCAGCGTTCCTGTCCAGCCACAAAGTCCTAGTTATTGAAAAACAAATACATGGAAAATATCTTGTGTCGATAATATCAATATTATTTTATAGTCTGTAATATATTATGCCGCCTTCACCAATATATTATTACTTCTATGGTAAAAGGAGATTGCAATGTAGAGCTTGCATTTCTCAATGAAAACGAAAAATTAAGACAATAGGCTTATAACTACTTTTAAGACTAATGATTGCAAAAATATACGTCTACTTCTAATGAACTAAAATGTATGCTCAAGTATCTGAACAGTGAGGAGAAAGAAACTATTCAGGGTAGTAAAATAGGTATAGAACCAAAAGTAGTGAAATGAAATACTGACTGTGTTCTAATAAAGAGTGAACTAAGCTTCTAAGAAAAATAATGGCAGAATTTCAGTCACCTGAGTTGCATAAAACAGAACTGGATAAAGCAGGGGTCACAAACCTATGGCCCATGAGCGAGATCTAGCCCTTGGAACCAGTGGGTCCAGCCTTTGGACATGGAGCTTCAGCAGCAGGTGACTTTGGTTGTAGACACTCTGCCCGTGCCATTATAGGGACAAATAGAAGCCAGGTCTTAATACTGTCCTGCCCACCTATGACTCAAGGCCAGCCAATTCAGCCCACAGATGGGAAAGGTTGCCTACCCCTGGGATAAAGTGATGGAAGTATGTATTGTGTGCTAGCAGAGGCATGGACTGGCTGTCCCAAAAAGAATAATTAAAATGCTGCTTTCACCTCTGCTCAACTTGGTTGCTCTGAGTACAAAACTGCAAGACTGCTCAAGACAATTGGTCTGCAATTGTGATACTGTTCAGTAAATTTGAGGAAAGGCAACTCAAATTTCACACCCTGTGCAGTTCCTCATCCATCTTCCTCTTCTTATCATTTTAAATACAGCTTTAAAAAAAGACTTTATTTCCCTAGGCTACTACATAGTGGATGTAGCATGACTACCGAGTATTTACTTCCTTGTATAAACATTACAAACAAATAAACAACATTCTGTTAGCATAATTGTGTTTCCATTAATGAAGTGACTTCAGATTTTTTCCTCTATGTAGTACCTGAGCCAGATTCTTCCTTCCAAGAGCAATAACTATAGAGGCCATGGGGAACATTATAATAGTCTAGTCTGCCCCTTCATAACACAAACCATAACACTATATGTAGTAATAATAAAACATTACAGATTAGTAACTTGTGACTGAACTGGACTCAAGACATATAATTCAAGATATACCTAGGTTATTGTAATGAGAGACAGAAATACTAGGGAGCATTGAATGGATCCCTGGCTATATGAGATAACACATTAATGCTGTATCTATAATCAGATCTTAAAATTCTTGCTTTAAATTTAGTTTTATTTTTAAATTATACTGCAGTTTACTAATTGTACTATCAAAAAAGATCATACATTACACTTTTTCTTTTGTCAGAGAAAATAATGGAAAAGACTACCATTTACACTTACCTCTTCATTTGTTTCCTGTTCTGGTGAATTTTCCAGTCCCAACTCAATCAAATACAAAACCATGCAAAGGACATGTTCTGACAAATTTTGATGATCCATCAATATCTAAAAAGAAAAAAAACACTGAATTTTTTTTAACTGAGATGATTATCACTTTGAGATTCTTTCTGCATCTCATACAAAATGCCCAGACTGTGGCCAAAAACAGACAGAAAAAGACATCCATAACATAAAATGATGGGTTAGAAAACAACTCAGATTTTCTTCTGTGAAGGTTCAGTGTGGCTCTCATAAGATTTTTTTATATCACAATATGAGTCTTGCATTTACAACTGAATGCCTATTCAAGTATGCTGCTTCACAAAAGTTATGCAGATTTAAAAGACTCCTTGGAGATAGCAAGCCTTTCGTTTCACCTAAGCTCAGGAGCTATGCCTGCTGAGTGACAGATCATAGGTAGGGATGTAGAAAAGAAAGGTTAGGCAGTGTTAAAGAAATCTTAAGAAATAAATACTATCCAACTCCTGCTGTACCTCAGAGAAAAGATCCTAATTAGCTACAAGCATCCTCACAGCTAAATATTAGTAAAGTACTACAGTGCAAATGGAGTACCATGTATTAAACGAAAAAGGTGACTCAATCCCCCCCCCCCAAAAAAACAAAACAAAACAAAAAACCAGTGACCTAGTCAAAGAGCTGACATCTGGTCAGCACAGCAAAGGGGGAATAGTAATTTTGGGAACAATGCAGGAGAGACAAAAAGAAATAATGGAGTACACACCAGTCATCATGGACATCTATACACTAATATAAGGATGATGAGATATAGACAGGAAGAACAAAGTCTTAGTGCACACATAAAACTACTTCTGCAGCAACTCAGAAACTTGGGATAAACTTCAAGATAGAAGCACTGATACAGAAGAGAAGAGCCTGCTCAGGAGAAACAGATGGGATAATGATGCAGTGTGAAGCAAGAATGTATATACTTGCTTTGAAGTCAACAAGGAAGCAGAGACTTCTCTGGGTGGCAATAAAAGAGGAAAAGACTCGCAGGCAACCATTGATCTTTCTGGATCACAGTATATGCATGAGAGGTCACCAGTGCCTTTGATGCATATACCTAGGCTGGAGTACAGAGGAGTGGAGGCTGCCCAGACCTTTCACCCCCACTTTAGATGATTGAGACAGAATCCAAAAGCCAGACCAACTCTGGGCACTCAGTACCTCGATGGCTATAGTTATGCGTGCATCCGGAAACTGAACCCAGATCTCCTGAATGGTAGGCAATGATTCTACCACTGAAGAATATCAGCAGGTGGAGAAAAGAGTAGGAACAATATAAAGGGAGGACATCTAATATACATCACCAAATCAAGAGTAAGTAATGGATATGGTTGTGGCATGGCTGTGAAATTATAAGCAGGGATCCTGGTTTTCTCTGATTTTAAAAAATTCTTAATTTTTGGTTATTGTGAGGGCGCGGCGGCTAGGGGCGGCCGTGAGCTCCCTAGCGCCGCCTACCGTCACGTTAGGGTGACGTAGCACCCTCAGAATCTCGCCCGCCACGACTTTGATGGTTAAATATATAATGTGGAGGCTGCCAGTTCCCTAATGGACGGTCTTGTTGTTCGTCCCTATTCCA
>NW_017728949.1:44193855-44212958 GCF_001723895.1 Crocodylus porosus
CCCTCTTCCGGCCATGTGACCACCTGGTTGTCCTGGCAACCAGGCACCTGAGCTGCCTGGGTGCTTGGCAGCTCTGCCAATCACCCTCACAATCACGGGGCCTCTATGTGACCCCATGACAGTTATAAAAAAAAAAAAGTAACTCCAAATCCACATTTTCCCATGATTTAAATGAAACACCACTAAAATAAATCTATAGCTATCTATGTCTAGATAGCTATAGATTTCTATATATCTATATATATAGTGGTGTTTCATTTTAATCATGGAAAAATATGAATTGAGGGGCTTTTTAACTGAAAATTAGTTTTGGTTTTTTTTAAATCAGAGAAAAACAGGATCCCTGGTTATAAGAAACATTGGAAAGATGGGTGATAACAGAGATTTTAATTACCCAGATAATTTTTTTAAAGCAACATGGCAGGAAAACAACTTTCGAGGAAGTTCTTAGAAAGTGTTTGGAATAATCATTTGTTTCACAGAAGGTATAGCAGCTATTTCAGATTTGAAGCTACTAAGGAAGAACCTGTTAAGAACCTTAATGTGGAAGGTAATTAGAATGAAAAATGGCCACAAAACAATAATTTATGATTCTAAAAAAATGAAGGAAAAAGAACAATAGAATAAAAGACAATGGATTCAGAAAAAGTAGAACTTAACAAATTTGAGGAACTGGAGGTAAGGTCTCAGGGGAAGGATTCTGAAGGGAAAAGGACTTCTATTTCTTATGATTTCTAATGAAAATGACATGCTTAGGTACGACAGTGTGAGCTGTCCTCTTACTAGGAGTCAGCCACCCCTGCTGAGTAGCAGCAGCTGTTGCTGCTAAGGGAGTAGCTCAGTGGGAGTTAAACCCCCTCAGAAAGCAGAGGCACAGACAGTGAAAAAGTGAGGAAGCAGTGGTGAGCTGAATGATGTGTCCAGCAAGACTGCTGTGTGAAGGCCAGAGCCACAGGGGACACCTCCCAGTGTCCAGGACAGAACAACAAGTTTTGTTTATTTGCTTTGTTTATTTAAAGTCATCCCTTGCCTGAGCCACCTGCAGCACTGTTCACTGAGGCAGACCCAGCCTCAACTCTGTTTAATGCTAGGGCTGGCTAAGGAACTGCTCAGGGAGCAGAAGCCTGCCTGATGAATCTCACAAGCATGGCAACTTGCTTATGGGTATGCTCAGATATCTTCTTGCTAAGTGGATGCAAGCAGATGAGTATCATCTCCAAGGAGCTCCATGTGACCAAGCCACTCTGTTCTACAGGCCATACAGCCTATTCTGACAAGCTGTGTTTTACTCTCTTTGAGAAACTGAAGAACCATCTATACATCAAACAGGAACAGACCAACACCAGGCTTGCAGAACTGACAAACCATCCAAACATAAGAACAATATACAAAGAGGAGATCTCTGCATCCACCCATGAAGTCCAACACAAACACCTTCACTCCTTACAAAAGAAGGAAGCAAAACTTTCCCAACTTACAACAACAACCCTATGATCCACAGGAGTATTATCAACCTATCCACTCCCAGCCCAGCTGAAGTGTCTATACTATGTTGCGGTCTTTCTTTCTGCCCCGCTACACAACTGTACAGCTGTATGGAAACCTTGAGGCTTTTTTCTGCTGCACAAGACTAAGGGACTATTTCTATGAAAAGCTACACAATGACCAACCCAGCACAGACCAAGAAGGGCAGCTCCTGGACTCTACCTAAGGGTTGCAGCCCTATTTGGATGTGTATATAAAATTGTTTTCACCTCCATACGCATTCTGAGATTGCCAAAAACCAATGATATTTATGTTACCACTTTAATCCTGAGGAATGGAAAACCACACTCTGCGTTAAAAACAGCCCTGATACATCAGGCTGATTAGGAAGGTACCAGTACTGGCATGGACAAAACAGCATGCATACAGAAAGCCAAGAGACAACGTTCTAATACAAAGTTTTACCAACTTCTGACTGGGGACCCCATGGCACAATACCAGAAGGAATTAAGTAAACTCTGAAAGAAGCTACCTCTGGAAACACAGGAGAGGATTAATGTTTCCACTTCTGAGAGCCCACAATGGGCAATGTTTAATTGTTACCCAAGATCCACAAACTAGGATGCCCCATTGCTACTGGCACCATCACAAAGGCATTTCTTTCTATGTTGACACAAACCTATTCCAATATACCATGGGAACTTCCAGCTATTTGAAATTTACCACAGATTTCCTGAAAAAATTAGTTTCCATCTACAAGCTTCTAGCTAACGCCATATTAGCTACCACAGATGTTACATTTCCATACACCAACATCCCCATAAGCACTGATTACGAGCCATAAACCTAGTTCTACACAATCCTACCAGCTCTGATTCCACTGACCAGGATGCACACCTTAAGAACCAGTAGCATGGATTCCTATACTTACAATACAATTCTAAAATCATATCCCAGTTTTGACCTGCTACAATACCAACTGTGACAAAGGAAACAGAATCCCTTTGGGTCACTGACAGCCCCCAGCTAGAACACCTTAGAGACATCATTAATGACCTCCTGGAAAATGACAAACATTAAGGTAGCCACAGGGGACAAACTTGTCCTGGCTTAATAATCCCCACAGCTTCAAATGGCATCTCTCCAACAACAGACAGCTTAACTCCTTTTTATAAAGACACCAGACCTTACTCCAGACCCAGATGCCAGCTGTGCCCCTGGCATCAACACTAACCATGACATCATCAAATAACACTGAATTATAATATCGGAGGTTCACTCACCTGTGCCTCTATCATGTCATACATGTCATCTGCCCCTCTGCTGTCTACACTGGACAGATGGAGGCGATCCCTATATGAATGAACACTGATCTGACATCAGTTCCAGAAAGGCATACCAGCCTGTGGCAGAACACTTTAACCTCCCTAGATGTTCGGTCACTAACCTCAGAGCAGCTGTTTTTGGCAACAAAACTTTAAAAAAAACTTGAATGGGAAATTATGGAACAAGAAATCATCCGCAGAATGGATCATGTTAGGGGGTGCAAGACTGGGTGATGACTTCAGATAGAAATCTATCAGCAATGAGATGTGGACTAGCTGCAATATAGATGGAAAATATTGGTACAACTACATATCCTTGTTTGATTCCACTTCTAAAAGTGAAGGGGTACATTTCCAAGCCATTGCTTAGGATGCTTGCTGTTATACTGTTATAAACTCTGATAATGGTAACATATTTTGGCAGGCATCCAAATTTCATCAGGATCTTCCACAAGGCCTCTCTGTTGATTGAATCAAGGGCTTTAGGTCAATGAAGACTATGTAAAGATCTTGGTGTTGCTCCCAGCACTTCTGCAGCTACCTAGTAACAAAGATCTTAACCACTGTACCTCTTTGTGGTCTGAAACCACATTGGGACTCCCTAACCGACACTTCCATTACTGATCTTCAGTACACTGATGATTGTGTTGTGTGCCCATTCAACTGAAGAGCAGACTCTTGACTGCTTCTGTGAAACATGTGAAAATCTTGGATTCACTGTCAACTTCACAAGAACCAAGATACTTTACCAGCCTACCCCAAAATAACCAGCTGCTACTGCACACGTTACAATCAAAGGCCAACCCTTGGAAACTGTTAAGCATTTCCTCTACCTAGATATCCACCTTTCCAAAAAAAGTAAACATAGACGACAATGTTCAAGACCAGTTAAGATCTCCCAGCACTACCTTCAATGATCATGACATCAGGACCCAAACCAAACTTCTCAACTACCAGACTGCTGTCATCCCTACCCTGTTGTATGGGTGTGAAACTAAAATAACATTGAAAACACTTGAAACATTAGTATCAGCAATGTCTTTGGAAAATCTCCCACATTATTTGGAAGGAAAAAAGAACCAAACACCAGTATTCTGGCTCAAGCAAACACCAGCAGCATTGAAGCCATGTTTATACAGCACCAGCTGTTGGACATTGTAGGAATGCCTAACAACCAGCTTCCAGAACAGATCCTATCCTCCCAACTCACCAATCTGGTCACCATTCTAGAGGTGGACAAAAAAGAGATTCCAGGACACAGTGAAGACCCATCTGAAGAAATGAGATAATCAACATCACGACCTAGGAGACCAAGCATTAAATTGTCCCTAGCGGTGCTGTAATGTCCTATGAAGCATCAATCATGGTACAAAAAAGGCTGGAACCACTGGTCTAAGCTAGGGCGCTCAATGCCCAATCAGCAGAGCCATGTCATCTGGCCCACCAGGCTCCCTACAAATCCAGAAGTTTGATACTGTTAATTCCTCCTTCCCTGCTACAAAATTTCTGAATCTGTGGGGAGTGCAATGGGCTAGAGAGCATGACACTCTGCAATAGATCAGTGGTGTGGGATCTGGAAAGCACGAGGCCCAGTCCTGGCACATGGAGCCCAAACTGGGTGCCTGGGGCCAGGCTGAGACACTGCAGGACCCAATGTGGGCTCCAGGGGCCTAACCCCATGAGGGATCCACGCCTGAGGCTGAAAAGTTGAGCACCACTGGTTTAAACCAGGACTAGAGTCTTACTTCATTACCTAGATTAGCTTTTATAACCCTATGTCCTTCAATGCACTGTTTTTCCCCCCTCTCTCCTACCCACCTCCCCTCGCCCAGCAGTGTCACTCCTTTACTTTCCCTCTTCCCTATCCTTTAAATTCTAATCACTGCTTTCCACTTAGAATTGTTTCTTCTGGCAGTCTCTTCACAGCATCTGATAACATACACTACTGCTTATGAAAGCTTATGCATTTGTGATTTAGTCTATAAGGTTCAAATCTACCCTGTCTAATTTCTAAAGGAAGCAGAATTAAAGGCAGACTGGCAAATTAACCCAATGCAAGAGAAAGATATAAAGTGTATTAAGAGACCAACATGGCTACGTCAGAAGTTCTTAAATGACCTGAACATTTTAAAAAACTGTACAAAAAATAAAGTCTTAAAAATATTTAGGTAAGTCAGAAGGATTTAAATCGGCAGGGTGTGATGACAGTCATCTGAGAATATTTAAAGAACTAAATGATGCAATTTCGTTGCCTTTAGCTACTATCTTCAAGAACTAATAATAGAGGACAGCTGAGGTCTTAGTGGACAGCAAAAGGCTTGTAGCACCTATCATTAAAAAGGAGGACCTGGGGAATTATGGACCAGTCAGCCTCATATTGATACCCAAGAAGATGCAAGAAAAAATTATTAAACAATCAATTTAAGTGCCTGAAGGATAATAAAGTAGTAAGCAACAGGCAATGTGAATTTTATAAGCAGCAGCTAATGTCAAACCAATTCAATTTTCATCTCTGACGGGGTAACTGGTCTAGTGAATGGGAAAAAGTGGAACCAAATTATATGTTGACTTCAGTCAAATTTTTGACATGGGTCCATTTGACATGAGAATACAACCAACTAAAAGACATATAGTGTAAAATATAATATGTGCTATGAACTGCAGTAAAAGTATTTATCAACTTGGGAGTGGGAGACTGGCAAATTAAAGACTTGGGAGACTGGCAAATCAAGTGCGAGCCTGCAATGGTCTGTCCTGGGTCCAGGACAACTCAATATTTACACTAGCAATATGACTCATGAAAGTTATACTCTTATAAAATCTGTAAATGAGGGGCTAGAGCTAGAACCTTTTTAGACTCAAGGCACCCCTTGGAAAATGTCAGCTGTTAGCTTCCACTTGATTTTTGACTACAGAAAAATAAAAGAACAGTTCTTCTGTTGCAAAGAAATCAGAACGACATTAATAGATCAGAATTCTTTTGACTCTGAGGATTCCTATTTGAAATCTCTGGGCTTATCCTGTGAATTGTGTTTGAACACTTAACACTGACAATGTTGTGTGGCATGCCACGGCACTCCTGAAAGGCTCTCAAGGTACTCCAACATGCCTTGGCAATCCAGTTGAGAATTACTGGGCTAAAGCACTGTAAGCCTCCTGGAAGACAGGCACGGAATCCAAAATATTAAGAATAATCTGAGAAACTTACTGAATTTCATCTAATCACTTTCAGACAGGACAAGAGTGAAGTACTTTGGAAAGGGAAATCAAATATACAAATAACTGGCTAGGCAACAGTACTGTAGAAATGAGCCTATGGTGGACCACAATTTGAATATGAATATCAATGTGTTGTTGCGGTAAAGAAGTAAGAGTCATTTTGAGATGTATTAACGGGACATATTTAAGACTTCAGTTGTAGTACTGGAGCTCATTACCACAGAGTACATAGCACCTTAGAGGCTAAATGGTTCAGAGGGGCATGAGCTTTCAGAGGCAACAACCTATTTTGTCAGGTGCTAAGACGCTTTCCTAGAATCTGACAAAGTGGGCTGTTGCCTACAAAAGCTCATGCCTCTCAGAAACAATTGGTTTCTAGGGTGCTGTCCTGCCCTTTCTGTCTGATTTCAGATTAAAGTGGCTAATCACTTCTGTGCTCAATAGCGCAGTATGTTACAGAGGGCAAAAGTATACAAAGGTTCAAAACAGGAATTAGACAAAAATGTGGGGGATAAGTACTTTGGGGCCTATTAAACACAATAATCAGAGGGGCAACTGTAGGTTCAGAACATTTCATAACCTAGGAATACTGGTAACTGAGAGGTTAAGACAAGTAATCACAGAAATCATAGAAAATTAGAGTTGGAAGGGACCTCAGGAGCTTATCTAGTCCAACCTCCTGCTCAGAGCAAGGTCAGCCCCAACTAGATCATCCCAGCCAAAGCTCTGTCTAGCCAGTCTTAAAAACGTCCAAGACTAGAGATTCTGCAGCGTCTCTGGGTAACTTGTTCCAGTGTTTTACTACCCTCCTAGTAAGAAAATTTGTCCTAATATCTAACCTAAACTTCCCTTGCGGCAACTTCAGATCATTGCTCCTTTTTCTGTCATCTGCCACCACTGAGAACAGTCTAGCTCCATCTTCTTTTGAACCCCCCTTCAGGTAGTCGAAGGGTGCTGTTAAATCCTCTTTTAGTCTTCTCTTCTCTAGACTAAGTTATGTGCCCCAGCCCCTACACCATTTTTGTTGCCCTTCACTGGACTCTCTCCAATCTGTCTGCATCCTTTCTGTAGTGGGGGGTCCAAAACTGAACACAGTACTCCACAACTGGCCCCTGCTGAATAGAGGGGAATAATCACTTCCCTTGACCTACTAGCAACACACCTACCAATGCAGCCCAGTATGCCATTAGCCGTCTTGGCAACAAAGACACACTGCTGGCTTATATTCAGCTTATTGTCCACTGTAACCCCCAGGTCCTTTTCTGCAGAGCTGCTGCCCAGCCAGCCTCTACTGGTGCATAGGATTGTTGCATCTTAAGTACAGGACTCTGCACTTGTCCTTGTCAAACCTCATGAGATTCCTTTTGGCCCAATCCTCCAATTTGTCTAGGTCGCTCTGAATCCTAGCCCTACTTCCCAGCATATCTACTGCTCCCCAACAGCTTGGTGTCATCCACAAACTTGTTGAGGGTACACTCTGTGTCATCTTCCAGGCGGTTGATGAAGGCATTGAATAAAACTAGCCCCAGGACTGACCCCTGGGGCACTCCACTTGATACCGGCTGCTAACTAGACATCGAGTCATTGATTACTATTCTCTGAGCCCGATGCTCCAGCCAGTTTTCCATCCACCCAACAGTCCATTCATCCAGCCCATACTTCCTTAGCTTGCCTGTGAGAATGTTGTGGGAGACCATATCAAAATCCTTGCTGAAGTCAAAGTATATCACATCCATTTGTCTGCCCACATCCAGGCATCAATAGATGGCAATCAGGTGGTCAGGCATGACTTGCTCTTGCTGAATCCATGCTGACCATTGGTGACACCTAGGGGGTGTATGCAGGTGCACACGCACCCCAAGATTGGCAGTGCACCCCCTGCGAAAAGCACTGCCAACCCTGCTGGCAGCGCCTGCAAGAGGTCGCTGCTCACCACCACTACTCCCCACTGCTAACACCACCAGCAGCGTCTGCGGGTCAGCACTCACCCTCCCCTCCAACCCCCACTGATACTGCTGCAGCTGCCTGTGAGAGCTCCCCACTTGTCCTGCCCCCACCACCGACACAACCAGGGCTGCCTGCCGAAGCTCACTGCAACCTGCAGGCGGTCGCCATGCCCCCCAAGCCTCCAGGGGTATGCGGTATTCATGATGCTGACTGTTCCTAAATTGCCACTTTCTCTTCCAAGTGCTTAGAAATGGGTTTCTTGAGGATCTACTCCATGGTTTTTCCCAGGACTGAGGTGAGGCTTACTGATCTGTACTTCCCTGGATCTTCCTTCTTCCCTTTCTTAAATATGTGCACTATGTCTGCCTTTTTCCAATCATCTGGGACCTCTCCTGATTGCCATAAGTTTTCAAAGATGATGGGCAGTGGCTCTGCAGTCTCATCAGCGAACTCCCTCAGTACCCTCGGATGCATTCCATCCAGCCCCATGGACTGTTATATGTCCAGCTTTTCTAAATAGTCCCCAACCTATTCTTTCACCACTGAGGGCTGCTCACCTCCTTCCCAAACTGTACCCCAATCACCTGATCAGGGCAGGAGGCTAGGAAACAGCTGTGGGGGAAGGCCAAGTCCCAGCCCCCTGCTCCAATGTGCCAGTAAGGCAGCAAGCCTCTGGCTGGGCGAGAATTCCCTGCTCAGATGAGGGTAGCTGGAAGCTATACTACCAGGGTGTGGGGGGGGCAGACAGGGAGCAGTGAAGCCCTGGCTAGACAGGGATTGCAAACTAACCGTGCAGATCGCCGATCCAGCCAACAGCTCACTTCCCACTGTCCCACCCATAGATGGCCAGTCCTGGTGCTGCTCAGCTCCCTGTTCCTGTGGGAAGTCAGAAGCCCCATAGCACCAGGAGGCATGTGGGTGGTCCCCACACTGATCAGCTACCAACTACGATTGCAGAACTGGGAGCTGCCTGCTGCCATGGCAGGGAGAACTTTTTCTTGGCCTGGGCTCAATCCCCAGCTCTTGCTTCTATTGTGGAGCTGAGAGCTGCCTGCTGCCAGGGCAGGGGGACAATGTCCCAGTCCCAGCTCTGAGCCCACCCTGTCAGCAGGCAGCTCCTAGGGGAGGGGATTGTTCTCCTAGCCCCTGCTGCCCAGGCAGACTAGGAGCAAATATGCTCCCAGTCAGCCATCTACACATGGGATACTGCAGAGTCATTAACACACAGTTAATCTGCTACCTGAATTTGCAGGTAGCAAATTAACTCCGCAACTGACTAATTTACTGCACAGTAAGGATCGGCACATGTAAATAGCGATGCTTTACCATGCCATCAATTAGTCAGCTGCATAGTAAGGAATCTTATGTAGACACGCCCATCATGTACTATTTTGTCTATCACACTAAGAAAAATGTAGACAATCTTGGAAGAACAGAACAACAGAGATGAGAAATGGTTTAGAAAACATGACCTGTACACAATATTTGAATTAACTGGGTTTGTTTAGTCCAAAAAAGAGATTACTTTAAGGGAGAACATAATAATCTTGAAATATATATATTTTTAAAGCTATTATTTAATGGACACAGATGTTCTATTCTTCATGTCCACCAAGGACAGGACAGGAATAAATAGCGCCATTTGCAGCAAAGGATTTTTAGGTTAGACAATAGGAAAAAAAACCCTATAAATGTTAGTAGATAAACGTTAGTAGAAACTATAAGTTAATATAAGTAGTTCATTGCCTTTGGCGATTAGCAAAATTAGATACTAGCTTATTGAGATCTTAATTATCTGCAGAGCCTCTGACGTTGCAATGGGTGTCATTACAAGAAGCTATTAAGTGGCAAGCCCAGTCTAAGGCTTCGCCTAACATTTCTTAAACAAAGATACTTTTGTCTAAAAATCAGCTTTTTATGCCATGTGTTGGTGCTGGTGTCTTGTCGAAAAAAAAGTCTTTGCTATGCCATACAAGTGTTCACAACATACTTGGTGGGGAAAGGTGGCTGGATTATGTCTTTTACATATTTCACCTCAATCTCGGCACTGCAAAATCATTGTTCTTTAGTGATGATTTAGCCTGTCTCCAGTAAGACTACTTAAGAGCAAGTCTTTGTCTTAGAATTATTACCAGATAAAGTCCTCGTTTGTTTTAAGGGAACAACGGCAGCTAAATCTGGCAAAACCTCTAAATCTATTCAGGTACCTCAACTTCAACTTAAGTAAAACAAGTTAGACAGACACAGTTTCTTAGCCTCTCCTCATGTAATTAGCAGTCACCATGCTCCATGAATTGGATACTTTACAGTCTTATAAAAAAGAGTCCAGACCATCAGGGACAGTTCTATGCCCTGGGTAGTGGTAGTACAAGGTGTAAGAGCAGTGGCCAGAGGTTCACTGCTGAGGGTGAAGATACCTCCCTTTTTTACTGCAAAAATGTAGGTCAAGCAGCCATTTAAGCAATGATTTTCAGTGGCAAAAAAAGAAGGTGAAAGGGGCTTACTCTGACACGCCTGTCTCCCCATAACAGTACCCTGTTTCTACCCATTGCTGCGCCATGAGCTGCTACCACTCAGGTCCTGCCAAATCAGTCACTGCTGCTATGCCCTCTCCACTGCCAGAACCAAGGTTGCTGCATGGAAATGCAGGATGCAGGGCACTGGGGGTGGGGGATGGGAGAGTACAGCACTCCCCAGACTCCATCATGGCACATCTTCCCTAGTGACCTGCTGACCTACCCATTGTTACACTGTTGACAAGAAACAGTCTCTTCATCTGCCAAGAAGATAAATGAGAGTTTCAGTTCATACCCTCCTTCCTCGTTGTATGCAAATTCAAAAGCCATGAAAAATTTCAAATTAGTTATTTATGGGCCCAGGAAAATGTACGGAATAAGACAATCCAATTGACACCCCTACAAAAAGCATCCAAACTAAAAGCATTTCCAAGGATGCCAGCTCTACTTCAGTTTTTACCTTAAGAGGAAAAAATTCAAAAGACTTCAGAAATGAAACATGAAAGCAACTAACATATAAAAAGGATAGTTGAGCTGTAGCGCTCATCAACTCAGGCAAAAAGAAAAAGAAAAGAAACAATGTCTTGCCCCCCGGAGAGGGAGAACTGATCAAAATCACAGACAGAAGAGTTTTCAGGGGAAATCCAGAATGACCTTCCTCTGGGAAATATTTTGATTTAAAATGACATTGTGAGAACCTTAATTTACATGAAAAGAAAGAGAAAGCAGGCACATTTATTTCCTTTCACAAAGAACCTACTTATATTTAGTTTAGAATCTGTTGCAATAAATTTTAAAACAAGTTTTAAATGCAATTTAGATGCCAGGAGACCAAATTATAACCCTTAACACTAGCAGCATTAAGCTTTTTATAATAATCATTGTTTCGCATCCAGTCTTTTATAGCTAGCTAAATGAGGACTGAACTGTTTAAATTCCTCCAGCCAATTCAGTTTAACCTCAGGCCAGATGGATCTTAGAATCAGAGAAAAATAGGGTGTGTGCCACCTATGCACGTGCAGCCTGTGCCAGGGGTCAGAAGAATTAATAATGCAAAAAACCAAGTGGTGAGCTTATGCCAATCAGAATACATTAGACTTATTAGAACAATCATGTAAATTTAACTTTTTCTGTGGTCTCAAAGGTTGAAAGGAATCAAACCTGCCTTAGGCTTAGAAAGCCTTCAAAAGTGGACAGAAAAGGCCATTTAAGTCAGCCCATGGAAACAATTACAATGCACAGTGTTCTGTCACTCACTGACGTAGCAAAAGCATATTTGCATATTCTAATTAGGAAAGCAGGTTGAGAGTCTGTAGCCACTCATATTGAGGCATTTCTCATTAGATTTTTGGCAGCTTCTTAGCGTAACAAGACACAAAAAACTGCCAGTGACAACAGAAGTGAGCAAAGCAGGATGACATTCTTTTAGCCAATTAATGCAGGGCTCTGAACTTCATCAAACACTGGTAATCTATAGGAAGAAAGAACTTCAAACCAAGCCTTATTAAAGTGGCTCATTAAAGGAAAAGAGGTGTTGAAAGAACATCGTCCAAAAGCTTCCAATCTAAAGCAGCAGGTAGAGTTCAGACTTTATGCAAATCCTTTATTTTTTCCGGTCCACAGGTATAAGTCCATGGGCTAAAATGTATGTTTGTCCATAAAGAGAGAAGGAACTGCTGCTCAGGAGTGTGCATCAGCTGTTCCACTAACTCTTATGTTTGCATGATCCTGTAGCAATAAAAGTTTAATATATTTCCTTAAGTTTTACCCTCAATAAAGCAGGTTTAAAGTTGGAGTGGTTTTGCTATACTAATATTACTATAGCTTGCCCTAGTATCCTTTCATATCAATAAAATCATTACATCCATCTATACCACAGTCTCCTTCACCAGGTCCTGATCTGAACTCAGTCTGCTGACACCATGACTCAGCACCTTGTTCCCAGTCCCTAAATTTTAATACCAATGTCTTTATCCTGGCAATCCCAGCTCCACTACCTTTAATCTCATAGTCCCACTTAAACTCAGCCCTGTCATCAACCTCCAGTTCCAATGTTCCTCCCATTCAAGCACCTGCCCCAAATTGCTCCACACTGACCAATATGGTTCTTGTCCATCCTGAATTCACATCAAGCAACTTCATGCACCCCAACTGTCTGCAAGTAAGGATGAAGGGATGACACTGACAGCACAGAAATGACAACCTCAATTTTGGTGCAGGACCTAAATCATTTCTGAGCAGGCAGGAACTGCACCTGCAGAGGAAGTCCTACACAGACTGACAGTCTCCAGCATGCTCAGTGTGGCATGACTGTCTTGAGATTTTGGCTACAAAGGTTTAGCAAATCTGTCCTGAGCTTGTACGACCTGCAATACTTCAAAATCTTATAATTCATCCAAATGTGTGCAGATTTTCACAAGCAAGCACAGTACAGGCAGATCTTCTGACACAAAGCTTACCCTTCCCTCCAAAATAAAAACCTTTGCTCCAAGATCCGGGAGCTCCAGAACTCTTCCGAAAGAAAAGGCCGCCAGGATTTTTAACATGGACAACATAATGTATTTTCCCTACAGACATTCTAGGAAGTGTTTTGTAAGACAGATGGACAGAATTCAGCCTGAGACAGAGGCAGACCCCCAATGGGGAAAATTTCAGCCAGTGGTTAAAGTTTGGCAAAACTGCCAACAACTGAAAATACAGTATGTTATAACTAACAATCTTAGTAAAAAGTAGTGTTCAAACAGCCCTGCCTATAATCAGTTCCCCTGAGAGTAGGATGTATGCCTTTACCAATAATTTATTCTCTTAATTCTATTTTATCCATAATTATAACTTATTTTACTATGGGCAAAAGAAAAAAATGCAGTTGAATACTTGTATTTATACTTACATTGATCTCTGCAATAGCAGTTATATAAATCATAGTCTATTGTTTAGTAAAGATAAAAATATTTAACATGTTTTAAGTTGAATAGAACTTCAGGAAAAAAAAGAAAGGTATTCTAACATGAAGGTGGAGCACATGTTGCTAAAACAAATAAAGCTAGTCACCATTCTTTATATCTAAATCCAAGCTTGTGGTACATGGGCTGTTGGTCACTTCACTTGAAAAAAAAATGGGTAAAAAATTCATTTTTAAGAAAGGCTATGAAAGAACTGGCATTTTTTTATGAATAACCAAAACTACAAAACAATTAGCATTCATTACTTAGCAGAAAGGTGGGAACAAAACAGCACAAGAGCTGTAGAGGTGAAGAGGAGTACATATCAGCAGAAGCAAAGAGGAAAGTTTGCACAGGGTAAAGAATTACTTGGCTCAAACCAAACCAGTATTTCAGTCCTTTATCTCTAGCAGCAGTTTATTTCCTTACTAATCTTTTTTTTTAAATAGATGATATTTCTAGAAGCAAAAAGGTGGATCTAAGCTTCCCCTTCTGGTGAATATTTTCAGCCAAAGAAGTATATCTCTCTTAAAGGAGCAGGCAAAATTAAACATATTTTAGAAGCAAGTGGGGGGATGGAGAAGGGAACAACTTCTGATGCTGACGAATTAATTAGTATGGACGAATGAGTGGCTGCATCACTTCTGAAAGTCAGAGCTTCTTTGGAAAGTGACCTGGAAAGGTCAACCATAATCATCACAGAAGATCTAGGAGAACAGAGTTTTTATAGATTTCAATGTTTCTCATGACTTAAAAAAAAGAAAGAAAAAGCAGCAAAACAAAAGCCAGAAAACATTGTGGTACAATTTGTCATATATCAAGCCTAATAATGGCTTTGGCAGAATCCCTCGGAGTGTAACAGAACAGGTTGCCTATTAGATTACCTGGCTTAATAGATGTACAAATTACATAACAGGTATCAGAAAATATTCACATGCACTTATAAATAAATACTGAACACATTTAAATACTGCACATCTTTGAATTCAGGCAATCACTTAATTTAAAAACTGTAAGATGTTAAAAAGGAACAAGGAAAAGGAGCATTTGAAAACAGAGGAAATGCTGTTCTATGCCACTACCATTGTACCATTAAAAAAAATTCAAACCATGCATATTTATAGTAAATACAAAAGTCACAACATTGATACAAATATGAACCGAATATTGTAAATAAAGTATAAAAATCCATATATTTAAAAATATTTTAAGATGAAAAAATAAATAATACGTCCTGATATCATAAGCCAAAACTTTAATTGTACCTTGTAAAGAAGTGTGAACAATACAATGTGCAGCGTTTTACAGTGCAAAAGCTTTGTGAGACCCTGATAGCTTGGATGCAATGGTGTTCTTTTCTTGTAGGGAGGCCAGGGGTTTCCAGGGAATTTTCCACTCTGTTTTAAACTGTTAAAATAAACAATATTTATATTAAAGACTATAGTAATGAAAATTGAAACATTCTCTCCATTATAAAGCACTCAGAGCTATGAGTTTATAGGTATATATTTTCTTTTGCTCACTATTTCTGTATCATGTTGTTAAACAAGGTTTTGCAAACTACAGTGGTTTATGGATTGAGACTGACAAAGGCTGCTTAGTATTAGTACTAGGATTCAACATCTCTGAATTATTTTTGGAATAAATCTATAAAACATAAATACTGACAGTGGTTTTTAAGAACACCTTTTTCATTTTTCCAAGAACCATACAGAACAAGACACTTAAGAATTATCTTTTCATTTAAGCAAATTTTGCATTTCCTGCTGACCACTACTGTAATATGTATTGGCATGTGTAATTTTTTTTAAGTTGTGCCTCAGAAGACAGGCACTTAAGCTTTGATATCTGAAAGTGAAACTAATTTATTTAGACATCTGCAACACCTGTTATTTAAATTCTGAATTCTCTTCAGATTTGTGTGTTCAGTACTTGAACCAACTAATGTTGATATTGGTGCATTTTCAAAGTTACAAAATGGCATAAATTAAAATGAGAAGCAAGAATTTTTGTGGGTGATATCCTTTATCATGAATGGTTGAGATAGGCTTAGACAAAATTTCAAATACAGTGCAGACATACAAAAAACGAGAACTCTTGGTTCCAAAATGATACCTTTTATTAGACCAACGGGGAAATTGCAAGAAAACTGTCCTTTTCTGCAAGCTTTTGGGAGCAAAGTCCTTTAACCAGGAAAGCTTGCAGAAAAGGACAATTTTCTTACGATTTCCCAGTTGATCTAATAAAAGGTATTATCATTATGGAACCAAGAGTTCTCGTTTTTTGTATGTTTTCTTGTCTCAAACCAACATGACTACCAAGTACATTCCAAATACAGTACATTCATTCTTCTTCAAGTGACCATAAAAATCCTTGCCTCTCCATATTTCCTTGACCAGGACAGCTTCAACATCACTCAAACACTACCATAAAATTAAAATATTTACATCAATGAACATGCAATACTTTACAGATTATAAAATAGATTATGGACTAATAGACAATAGAATATGTTAGTAAAGCGCTGACCATAGTGTATAAACACAAAAAGGCAGAATCTGTCCGTATGCCAGCATCTAAACAGACAAGTGACATCTGGTCACAGAACAGAACAACAGTAAATGGAGCAGACAGTTGTAGGAGAAGACAATGTTGCGTGAAAGACAGCAGGAGATTCACCAAAATACTTCATACACAAGTACTGCTCCAATGTAACTTGTTCCAATATAAAATTACTCCTAATGGCTCAGTACAGGCAGTCAAAGAGCCCAAGGTTGAATCAATTCAAGCTTTGCAGGTTAGACTAAACCAATAAGCAAAGGAACAGACATTCACTTTTGATTCCAGAAATGCAGCCACATGCCTGCAGTGACCAAGGTCAGAAGTCAGGGGGAGCTAAAGCATGCCTCCCTGCTCAGCTGGAACACACAGTTTGGACCAAGGCTACCCAGCCCACCCTAGGGGGGAGGATTTGTGGGGGAGGTGCAAAGCATCCTGGGATGCTTGGGGACTGTGAGTTAACTTGAATTTAGAGAAGACCTGGGACAGAAGCTCAATAAACTGATTTAACTTAGATCAATGAAGTCTAAATCTACATCCATCCAGGTTTATCTTAAATTGGTTTGGCCATTTTGAAAGTGGTTTATGTGCACTGAACTTCTGTTGTATTACAGTTTTGAACCATTTTCTGAGTACTTATACCAATTTATGTGTAATTTCTGTCCCTAGCCAATAGGCTTAAAATCACTCACTTCAATGCAGAGTAAGTACTGCCATATTCATTCCATTGGTGCAACTGGGTTTATATTGATTTAAAGTCCAACATATAGACAGGGTCTAAAAAAGGTCAGAAGCAATATCTGTAGGTACATACATCAGAGAAGCCACATAAAAAGATATTACAATACTGAAGATGATACATGAAATCATGGAAGAGATTTATGCTGAAATAAATCAAAGCAATTTTATATATGGCATTGATAGGACTTCAAATACCAAAGTAATGGAGGAAGATAAGTCAGAGTAGAATAAAGAATACAACAGAATATCAGCACAGCAGAGATAACTAAGGTTAAAAAGTAAAGACAACAGGAAGAGAAGTCAAATTGTCAAGAACAGGGGGCTTACAACATAATCCTATTGGATTTCACAATGAAGCGGTTGAAGCACAAACAGCCACTGCTTCCCACTCTTTGCATATCCCCTTCTTACTTCCTAGGTATCACTAGGTGTGCACATGTGACAAGGGTCCTGTAACCAGCACCACAGGCAGGTGAAGCAATTAAAAGAAAAGTATTGCTCAAAAGCTACAGCCACAGGCTGGGGAATGCCCAGGATAGGTTCTCTGAAATATTTAGCTGTCAAGCTCTAAGAAACCTCTAAGAATATCTAAGTTTCAGTTTCTCAGCGGCATATAACCTAGATAAATATTCAACAAGGATGGCAAACAGCAAAAGTTCTTACATAGGGTGGCCACTGATACACCCCCAAAATACAGGACAGCCCCTTGGTAAGAAGCGGGCCCACTCAGGCAATCAGGAGTGAGGGTGGGGCCACCAGGCCCCTTGGCTAATCAGCACCAAGGGACGGGACCACCACCTCCCTCCCTCCAGGGCTGGCTCCAAACCCTTCGCCTCCTGGCTGTGCACCACCTCTAGGCACAGCCAACATAACAACCAGGACAAATAATCAACATATATTTCCACCAAGGAACAGAAAAACAGGACTTTTTGCTGTTCATTCCTCATTCAGGAACAGACAGGGGACAAAGGGTTTAAAAACAGGATGGTTCAGTATAAAACAGGACCAACTGCCACCCTAGTCTTACAACAGGATGACCCCCTCCACGGTCATATTTCTAGCTCTTGCTCAGCAATGTAGAAACACAAGCACTTCACACTTAGAAACTCTTAGATTTTTCTTATTTTTTTATCATTGTTTATAAAAACTTATTTTTTCTTTCCCCTAATTTCATTCAGCCTAAAATGGCTGAACCGTTTGACAGGCTATTCGTACAGTTAAAATTTGGTAAAGTTACAGGCAACCGAAAAATGTTAGTTAACCTTAATTACAGTTGGCACCATGTATTACACCAATATCTATGGACTTAAATACATTATTGCTATTTTCATTAGAGGTTTGGAAACTAAGTCAAATTTCAGAGGAATTTACAGACAACTATATTTTACATTTTTCTAGGTTTGCAGAAAATGCTTATTTTTACTTTACTGTGTGTTAAACAAAAGAGCCAGCTGTAAGACCATGTTCTTCTCTCATGCTAATATAATATCTAGACATATAAAGAATAAGTGGAGAAGTCACAACAAAATCACAACAAAATATCACAACAAAAATTAAATTTCCTTTTTGCTCAAAATAATGTTTTAAAAAGGCGATTTATTTATTAGATAAAAGGTGGTTTATTTTTTTAAGGATTTTAATCAATGGTCATATACCAAGGCATACCCATAGAAATAAAAGGAAACTGTAGACAATTTCAATATACAGACTACTGCAATACTGCCCTTGGGAAAACTAAAATTGCTTTTTGTAATTCATGTTTACTTTGGCTTCCAGAAATACATTCCTCAGTTCAAGAATAAAAGGTTATGTATTTCATATATTTCATAGACATTAGGGCTGGAAGGGACCTCAGAACATCATCAAGTCCAGACCCTTGCCCAAAAGGTAGGAAGTTAGCTTGGTTCATAGGACCCCAACAAGATAAGCATCCAAATTGCTCTTGAAGGTGTTCAATGTAGGTGAATCACCTCCGATGGCAGGCTGTTCCAGACCTTGGGGGCTCGGACAGTAAAGAAATTTTTCCCTATGTCCAGCCTGAAACGGTCTTGTAGTAGTTTATGACCGTTCGACCTCATCATCCCTTGGGGCGCTCTGGTGAACAGACGTTCCCCCAGATACTGGTGGTCACCCCTGATAAACTTATAGGTGGCCATCAGATCACCCCTGAGCCTACGCTTTTCCAGGCTAAAAAGCCCCATGGCTCTCAGCCTGTCACTGTAAGCTCTGTTTTCCTGACCTCTGATCATGTGCGTGGCTCTCCTCTGGACTCTCTCAAGCTTCTCCACATCCTTTTTGAATTGTGGAACCCAGGCCGAGTACAAGGGGAGAATGACGTCCCGGGATTTGCTCGAGAAGCATCTATGGAT
>NW_017728949.1:44221373-44223332 GCF_001723895.1 Crocodylus porosus
TCTTCTTGAACTCCCCTCTCCCTGGGGTCATGGTCCCTTAGGGCCTGACTGACAAGCCTCCTGAGCTTGTCAAAGTTGGCTTTCCTGAAGTCAATGACTTCCATGTTGCTGACTGACTTGCCAGCTTTACAGTGGATGGTGAAGGTGATCAGCTCGTGGTCGTTGTCACCCAGCTTCCCACTGATCACTAGGTCACTGATTAGGTCATCCCCCGTAGCCAGTACTAGATTGAGCAGCACTTTGCCTCTTGTTGGCCCACAGACTTCTTAAGTCAGGTAGAGATAATCCACACACGAGAGAAAGCTTTGCAACCACTCGGATTTTGCTGAGCGATCCTCCCACAAGATGTCCGGGTAATTGAAGTCACCCACGACAACCATGATCCTGGAGCATTCAGCCTCAGCCAGTTCCCAGGAGAACTCCTGGTCAAGCTCAGGACTTCGGGTGGGAAGTCTGTAGTAGACTCCCACCATTGTGTCCCCTGTGTCGTATTCCCCACGGATTTTAACCCAGAGGGTCTCCAGTCATCCACCCTGGTTGCCAATATCAGCTTGCAGGGACATGCAGCTTTCCTTAACTTAGAGAACTACACCCCTGCCCCTTTCATCTACACGATCCCTCCTGTACAGGGTATAGCCATCTATACCCAAGGTCCAGTCATGGGTGGAGTCCCACCAGGTCTCCATTATCCCAATGACATCATAATTATTTGCACTGAGCAGGAGAACAAGCTCCTCCTGCTTGTTCCCCAAGCTCCTGGCTTTTGTGTACAGGTAGGCAAGTGTACCCTTGGGGGCTCTTGTCTTGCCCACAGATTGTACCAGGGCTGAAGCAAGGGTAGGTTCCCTTAAGTGCCTTGGCCTGCTGGCTTTGCAAGGGTTGCTCAGCAGTCCAGCAGTGGCGGTAGACCCCCCATTCCCCAATGGGCTTAGTTTAAAGTCCGGTGCAGCAGGTCAGCCAGCCTGGCTGAGAAGAGCCTCCTCCCCAGGGGAGAGAGGTGGAGGCCAACTCTTCCCAGCAGCTTGCTGCCTCTCTCGCCAAAGAGCGGGCTCTGGTCATGGAAGCCAAAGTCTTCCTGATGACACCAGCGCCACGGTTTTTGGTTGACTACATGGATCCTCCTCTCCCTCCTCAGCCCATAGCCCGAGACTGGGAGGATCAATGAGAACACCTGTGCCCCCAGACTCTTTAGCTCTGCTTCCAAATCTCTATAGCGCCTCATGACCTGGCTGGGAGTGCTCCGAGCTGTCACTGGTGTCACATGAATAAGGAGCATGGGATAGTGGTCTGTGGGCTGGAGGAGTTTTGGGATCTTCTCCGCAATGTCCCATATGCAGGCCCCCAGGAAGCAGCAGACTTCCTGGGCTAAGGGGTCAGAGCGGCAGATTGCCCCCTCAGTCCCCCTCAGGATGGAGTCTCCCACAACAAATACCTTATGTTCTGTCTTGGGGAGAGCGGGGACAGTAGCTGCAGTTAAGCCTCTGTTGCCTGTGGGAGCTGGCAACTCAGCAGGCTCTGCTGGAGCAGCAAGAGGTGTGTACCTGTTGCTAAGCTCCAGCAGGGCAGGGGCCTTGGTGCAGCAGTCCTTAGGGCCCTTGACCACCTTGGTCCATGTCCCTGTCTGGACAGAGTGGGAGCTCCCGGAGTCCTCCTTTGTCCTGAAGGGAGATGGTGATCTACCCTCCAGCTCCTGGGGGAGAAGGACCTGGCAGCAGGAGTCAATCTCCTGCTCACAGTCCCTGATGGCACACAGTCTCTGGACTGTGGCCTGGAGCTCCTCCAGCTGGCGCGCCAGAGACCCCAAAAGGAAGCAGACCCCACATGGGGAGGTGGCCATCCTCCTGGCCACCAGAGCCTGAAAAAGGGACAGGCAGCCTGCGCAGCTGAAAGCCAGGGGCTCCGTCTGCATGGAGCCCGGAACCATGGGCTCCGTCTGGGTGTCCGTCTCTGAGGTGCCCA
>NW_017728949.1:44223432-44264282 GCF_001723895.1 Crocodylus porosus
TAGGCTAGCTACGGCTGGGACTGTCTACCCTGGGGGGTTCGCAGGCAGGGTCTCAGGTCCTCCTGCGCACCCTTCTGCGTGAACTCCGTGCTAACTCATGCGCCGGCAGGCAAGAACACCTGTTTGAGTGGCTCCAGTCCCGTGGCTCCCTAGGGGCTGGGCGAAGTAGGGCCCTGGGTAGGGCTTGACCTGGCCTGGCTCCACTCAGCCGCCTCCTCCCACTCAGTGAGGGGTTAACCCCATCCCACCACGGGCCCTGCTTGCCGCTGGCTGTTCTGGGAGTTGGCGGGGGGCTCCGCGGCTCCTGGGGGGCCTTTGGGGGGCTTCGGGGGAGCGGGGCTGCGGTGGGCTTTCACCCACGCGTCTCTTGCCGCTCCAGAGCCTTGTTCAAGCTTGCAGGTAAAATATAATTTTAACTTGCTACTTTCAAAACAAAACAAACAAAAAACTACCAATGTAAACTAAAATTTGAATGGCAACAAAATTTTATGAAAACTCTGGGCTTGATTTTCAACTAATGAAATGTGTAACAGACAACTGGCTGCCTAAATTTTGGTGTACAATTACCATAACTGTGCATGCAAATCAGACACTGGCACACTCAAAGGGTAAATTAGAAACAGAACTAACAATTTGTGTATAGTGACACTGAGTGCACATAAACGAAGCATAGAGCATAACCTCATAAATCTGGCATGTTTGGGACTGAGCACCCATTGGAAATTTGAAAATTCCATCTTTTTTTAAACCGGAGCAGCAGCCAGTTGCGGAGCGAGGGGGAGGTAGCAGTGGCCACACACAGAACAGCAGCACAGGATGGTGGATGGTGGCAGTAACCACCGTGTGTAAGCTTCCCCCTCTGAGTCCAGGGGAGTGGGAGAGGGAAGCTTAAAAAGTGCCAGATTTTTCAGAACTGTGAATTAAGAGATCCAGATTTATAAGGTTATACTGTATTATGCAACTGGTCTAAAATCACAGCTCAACAGACCTTATAACTTCTCAATCTCAGATTAAGAGAATCTGAAGATTCATGAATGTCTGTTCTAGATTAGGGAACAAAGAAAGAAGTTATCGTCCTCCTTTTGGCACATTAGGCTACTAAAATGAAGCTTAATTTATTTCTGGTTCACATTTACATTAAAATCATTCAGAAATTTAAACTACTGAAAAACAAGACCAAAGTGATTTTGCTTAAAGGGATTTTAGACATTTTGTAGAAACTCACAAAAAGGTAACTGAAATATATTATTCAGTTTGGCAACTGGCTCCCCTTCAGAAGAGTAGACCCCAGTCATCCCATACTGTATAATTGTGAAAAAATGTGGAATGTTATAACATTTAGTATGTCAAAGGAAAAGAAAGCAACCACTCAACTGGCAGAATTCCACTTAACATAAATAGACAAATACTACCCATATATCTTAGATACAGGAAAACATAATGCACTTTTTGGATTTTTAAAAACTCTACTTTTTAAAAAATGCCCTAATTTAAACAGGAAGAAAAAGTTGTATTACACAGTTACATATACTGCATTCAGAATCTAAGCAACACAACCTTGTCATAGGTAATATATGAATTTTCAATTACAATTCACTATTAACATCTATTTCTTTGTAAGACACTGCTTACAGAAGAAGCAAAAATGCAAAAATGTTTTTCAACCTCAAAATGCTACTAAAGATATCTTAACCTCAGCCCTTCTCTCTAGCCTCATATAAGTAACCTTGCATGAAGATCATAGTCCTACCATAATAAAAATTCAGTGTGATGCCACTGAAATTATGTCACAAATTCTGCAGTTATACAACTTCACTGCAGGCTCAAGGTGAAGTTAAGGATTTTCTCCTCCAGCACATATTTAAATGCATCTGTTTGGTAACAGGCACAAAGTGCAACAGAAAAACAGAGCAAAATGATATTATTCAAGAATCAGTTTTTGAGAGAAATACTCTTTGACTTCTTAAATGTATTTACAAGCACAAATCCAGGCATTCTTTCACTTCCAGGGTAGGCACAGGTATCTGCTATGGTGCAAGAATGCATGTAGAGTTCAAATCCAAAAATGAAGGTTAGTTTTTTTGCATAATCTGTTGGTGTAAAAAATTTCTATAGTTTGTCCCTCAGGTCTGACATGGTTTTCAACTGATTCCACTATTTCATGTGGCAAGACTCCAATTATCCATTAACCGAAGGAAAAAAGCTATAATTTCACATTTATGTTCTAGCCAGAGGGCTTAATATCACAACTATGAATTAGGACACATCCCCAAGATTTGGTAATTTCACTCTCTTGATCAGTGCTTAATAATGAGTAATGGTACCCAGCTTATGCAAGTAGTATTTCCTCATTCCTAACTGAAATTTACTCTAATATCCTTTACCCAAAGGCCTCAAAACACTTTAGTAACACTACTAACATTTGCAACAACTATTACATTTGACAGAAATTATTGGTATTTTATTGTGATAGAGTTCAAAAAATATTAATTACAATTTTTAAATTGTGGTTCCCAACCTCAGGTCATGACCCAAATGAGGCTCATGGGGGCAATGTCGGTGGCATCACACACAAAAGACAAGCTGTGCCACGTGCCAGGAGCTCCCCCACCCCTGCACCACCAACGCTGCACTCCACACTTAGCAGCAGGTCATGGCAAAAAAGGGTTGGGAACCACGGGCCTATTAATTCTTTTAGATAGATGGACCACAAGCAAGACAAGATGAAGCCATGTCTCATCAGTACATTTTTTTCTCTGTGGTTTTCCCCAAAAATTATTCCCCCTTCTCTCTCTCCATATGCCTTAGCCAATATGCTCAATCACTACATTATCAGTTATTAGTATTTTATATATTACCTTTCTCAGCCCCCTCCCGCCCACCCAAATTGATACAAGTTCAGTGAGATGGGGATGATATATCCCCTTTAAATTCACGAAACACAGAGGAAGCAACAGCATTATTACAAGTCATGACCAGAGGAGAATAGTTTTTGTATTTTGTATGAAGAAAACCAAATTAATTTCTGTTAATATTATCATATTAGCCAACTGCACTAATATGACCCCAATTAACATGTTCTCAGCACATACTGACACTTCTGAAATATTATTAAATAGAAATAGTTAAGACATTGTGAGTTTTTCCTGTATTACGAAGTAGGCCACTATCACATTCCAAGACATTCAAAGAGATTAAAAAAAAGATACAAGTTGTTATTTGTATTAAACTACGGAAAGGTGATTTATCAAAAGGGCATTCATTATTGCTGTTGCTTTCTTTACTTTCCATTGTCTGTAATATGCCTTGTAACAATTCTTTCCCTATGAACATGGTCTGTTTTCACCTTAATTTACATAATTTTTTCTTCTTGGTTTCAACAGGTCTAAATTATAATGTTTATTCAACATACTGAGCACATCAATCTAATTTGGAAAAAAGTTAATTGGTTACCTTGTGCCTCCAGCTAGTTTTGCAGAAAAAGAGCCCAAAACTTTCATAATATGAATTTTGTTTGGTCTTCTGTATAGATGCATCCTCAGCTACTATAAATGGCTTTTGCTTCAGTGACTTTGAAATATAAGACTGGAAGGAACCCTGTGAACCATACTGTCACCTGCAATCACAGGCAACTGTATAATACATAAAATTCAAAAGGGTCTATGAAAACATCTATTCTGGCCTCTATCTAATACCACCACCACAAATCACCCTTTGTCCCCTCACCTAGTATCTTTAGTAATAAATAAATAAAAATCCTTCAAAAACTACAATGTACTACCTAAAATGGTGCCAGCAATGTCCTGGATTGTCTACAACAGGGGTGGGCAATTGGAGGGCTGCTTAAAGAGTTTTGGTGAACTGTCAAAGGCCATGAGGATAGCCCCACCCCTTGATGGATGCCCTGCCCCCATTTGCCATCTTGGGACTGGAAATCCCACCTCTAACCCCTGACCTTTGCCACCAGAAGTCCCTCCTCTTACCCCGGAAGTACTCCTTTTGGGAGGGAGCGTGCTGCTATCTTGAAACTGAAAAATACACCCAAATCATATACTGAAAAATAAAACATCTACTATACCTTATTTTAATTATTTTAAAATCTTTTTGTCCTGTTTTGTGTGCTTGCATAATGCATCTAGAGGCAATTGCATAACAGATCAAAATACAGTCCTAGTCTTGTATAGTGTGTGTGGGCAATAAAGGGGTGTATGTGGGGGACGTGGGTGTTTGAGTGGTGGGGTACGCATATGGTGAGCAAATGTGGATGGGTGTGGTGTATGTGGCTGGGGTGGGGGCAGTTGGAGGGTGTGCTGATATGGTAGGTGGGCTGGAAGAGAGGGATGGGGTCGGGTTACCAGCTCCACCACATGCGGCTCTCGCAGACTGTGCATGAACCTCCTGCAATGCAGCCAGGCAGACCAAGCACCCAGGCTCTGCATACCTGCTGGGCCCAGAGCACTGGCACAGGCTCCACACTCCTGCCCACTGCCACCACTCCCCTGCTTTCCCTCCCACATGCCCACCCACCACCACTTTCCAGAAGCCACCGCTGCCATTCCCCTCGCCTCCCTGTTACCCCCCTTCTCCCTCCACCCTCTGCTACCCATGCCCACCACTGCTTCCTGCCACTTCCCCACCCTGTCGGGCACTCTTGCTCCAGCCCGCCTCAATCAGCACCACGCAGTTCCTGGCTGTGTGGGCCTATCACAGCAACTTCCCCACCTTCCTCTGTCGAATCTTATCTGCTCTCCACTCTGACCTAGGAAGGGTGGTGAACAGCCAAAGCTGCAAAGGCTTCTGGATTGGGATGCGGGCAGTGCAGACTCAGGCAAGCCTTTCTGCTCAGCCGCTGGATCCTGCCACCAGCTCCCCCTAGGTCCTACTGCCACTGGTGCTTTGTCATCTGACAGGCAGTCAGGTGCAGATAATAATTTTCTAAATTTTTCAGGGGTCCCATGGGCTGAACAGAATGGCCTGGCAGGCCAGATTTGGCCCATAGGCTGTATTTTGCCTGTCCCTAGTCTACAATGACACAAGTTCCTTTTTAAGGAAAGACAGGCACAGACAGCCCTCAAAAGTTGACCAAAACCTACACAGGAAGGCAGAAAAGCCTCTTCAACAGTTTTTGTGAATCTGACATTTGGGTAATTTCCTTAACCCTAAATCTAATAAACAGTTTGACACTAAGCATAGTAGCAAGGCACAGAAGCCAGAAACCAGAGATGTCTTTCGGTACCAATCTTTCATCTCTGGTGGGCCAATGTTTTAGAAGAAGTAAAAAGAAGAAAAAAAACAGCTAATGCAGGCCAATAGGGAGGGAATTTTTTTTTTCCAACAGAAGCCCTTAACTCTGGAATTAATTAGTTAAAAACACTGCAACATATACAATAACTACTTCAAGCATATTGAAAGCTCAACAGGAAGGAGAATGAACAAAGAAGAAAACAAAACCAGGTCAGGTAATCTGTCACAGTTACTAAGTCTAGCCTCTCTTTCTTGTACACTGTGACATTCAAAAAGCCAGTACAGACATTCAAAAAGCCCCTGGCAGAAGTGCTCTATCACACTTTACTTAAAGAGATATAAATTAGAGGACGAGTGAATTGAACAGATGTTCAGTGGGAAGCAGAGAGGGCAGAGTGCTTGAAGCCTACCTGCATTAGCCACTGGAGGCACTCCTGCACATCTCCCATGAGGCTGGTGGAGTGGCCCCTCTTCCCACCCCCACCCCCAGCCCCACCACCTGGTGACTCTCAGCAGTAGTTGGGGAGGAGATACCCCAGACCCTTTCCCCCCACAGCCCCTCTGGCCAGGCAGCAGCACACCACAGGACCAGAGCTGCTGAGGGGAGAGAGACCCCAGCCCCCTTTCCCTACAGTTCCCCATGAATGGGCAGCCCTCTGGAAAGGGGCCTGGGCTTTGTGTCCTCACAGAAGCCCCAGTGCTAGGGTGTGCTGCTGCCTGGCTGGCACTTCTGCAGGGACACAGAGCCTAGAACCCTTCCCTGCAACTCCCCCAGCCAGGCAATGATGCACTGCAGGGCCAGGGCTGCTGCAGGGAGGAAGACCCGGGACCCCTTACCTCACAGCTCTCTGTGGCCTGATCCCAGCTGGACAGCTCTCTCAGTCAGCTAAGGGGGGCTGCAAGGGAAAGGAGTCTGGGCTGTGTCCCTGCAGCAGCCCTGGCCAGGCAAAGGCATCCCATGGGGCCGAGGCAGCTATGGGGAGAGAGAGACCGTGGACCCCTTCCCCTGGGCCCCCGGCCAGGTTACTGCATGCCATGGACGAGGGCAGCTGCAGGAAGAAACACCACCCTTCCCCACCACCATCTCCTCCCATCTGTGGCTGACAGCTGGCTGGAGGGAGGAAGCGAAGCTGACTCAGGTTAGCAATAGTCAAGAGGGCAAAGCCAGCCCAGCACTCAAGCAGTACAAATGAGCTCTGCACGGGGTTAGAGCACAATGCTGCCTGAGACAGCAGTGATTGCCCTGCCTTCTAAATTAACCCTCAAAGTGATTTGGCACAGATGTTTGATAGAGCACTCTTATAGAAAGTGCTTTTGTCTAAAACCTCATCCATCAGGGGTTAACTTAGAGCATGATCCACCATTTTTAAAGCATTCTAAAAGCTGTGAATGTCTGTTCAGTTATGGCTTTAGAGTGCTTTCTGCACACTTAAAGAGCAATATGTGTAACACCTATACCTAGCCTGCATGTCCACAATTTCCTGTACAGGCAACCCCCACTTAATGCTGTTTCTCTTAGTTCGATTTCACTAATGCTTATATTAAATTGATCCCTGATTTTACTTAGTGCTCAGCAACTTTCATTATAACACTTACGGTCACTGTCTTGGGTCATTAAAAACAATTGTGGTCACCATCTTGGGTCATCAAATACTTCTGGTTTCACTTAACAGTCATTTAACTTAACACTCGGTTTTTCAGGAACCGATTAAAAGTGCTAAGCAGGGCTTGCCTGTACTCTAAACCAAAGCATAAAAACCAAATAAAAACCAAACTCACCTCAAAAATACTGAGAGCCACCACCCTAAAATCCAGACACTGTCAGAGAACTCCTTCACACGCAAGCAGCTAACACAAAAACTGAGGCTTTCAGCCCCCATTTTTGTGTTATCAACCAACTGAACATTCAAGGCTACATATCAAAAACTTCTAACTCCAAATTAACTTTGTACTATCACACTAGTCCTTGCATTCACTCATCCAATTTCTCCTTGCTACTTTTGCCAGCTACATTGCTCAGAATACCATTCTAGAACATCACTCCTCCAGTGGTCTAAATGCATTCATACCCACTTTATAGCCATTTAATTTTATCTAGTAACTTAAACACAACATCTCCTTACCTATTATTTATTTATAAAGAGTAATCATGACCTGCTCTCTACTCCACCACAGCTGTTACAGTTCTCATCATCAGAATATTTAAAACCCAGTGGGTCTGCCTGTTGCTCATGGTTTGGACTGTTCTGGTTTGTTTTTGTTTTGGTTTTTTGTTTGTTTTTGTTTTTAAAGTTACTTTGTGGGAGACGGCAGATTTAGATCACTGCAATTCAGACACTGCCTTCCTGTTAATTAAATTTACCAAACATCATATTTGGGGCCTAAAAACACTAATGATACCATTTTAATTGCTAAATAATTCATTGTGCTATAGGGAACCCATCCCTGTACAATAAACCATGTTCCATTTTTATACTTCTAAATTCAGTCAACTTACAATGCTGTATATCTGTCCATTGCAGACTGTACATCTCTTCGGTAAACTGTTCGAAGAATTACCATGACTGGGTCAAACTCCTTATCCCAAACGTCAGCTGTTGTTTAAAATAAAGAACAAGTTAACATTAAGTTTAAATGCTGAAACTTGAGATTGTTTTGTTAATTAGTTTTAATGGATATTTATTTTAATTACATCATTTTCCGTTACATAAATTGCCTTTAGCAGCAAACAACGTAGATTAATTCCCCATTACTTTTTTCTCTATCAGTGTATTCTAATTTTGCCATTAAAGATATTTCCCCTCAGTTCCAGAATTAAAATTAAAAAGTAACAATCTATTCAGGCAATAGATCTCTTTAATTAAATGGCTCATTTTTAGTGCACTATAGTTTCATTTCTTTTTGTATAGTACTCTAGTTAAAAAAAAATCTTCGGTGTCCTTTAAGTGACAACTGACATGAGGCAGAGAGAAAAAATATATAATTGTAGAGCACAACTCTAAAATCATTTTTAAAGGCCTGAAGAACAGCATTATCTTGGTTATAATTCAGCTCATGTTTTACAGTCCTGATTTTTTTTTTTTTGCTTTTTTATTCTCATCTTCAAAAAAGGAATTTTTAAAAACATTTTCTAAACACAGGTTTAGAAATCAGAGGCAATAAATATATAGTAGTAAAAAGTTGGGTGACATTTAAGTACCAAGTACAGCAATTAAAATGCTTATACAAAGTATGTATGTATTTTTAATTCATGGTAACAAATAATAATCAGTTACTTCTCAAACATTTGTGTTCAGTCTTTCAGAAACTGGACTTCATTATTAACTATTATTTACAGCTCTAGTAGACCAGGATTATGCAGAAACAAATGTCACTAACATTTTAATATGAGCTCGCTCTCTCCAGTTCAGTAGCTTAAAAGTATCTGTTTGTATTCATTAAAGTGCAGCTGCCAAGAGAAGTCTAAATAGCAATGTAAATCAACAAAAGTATATAAGATAGATTTTTTAAAAAGCATAACTGTAAATCTTCTTTTTGAAGGAGAGAAATATATTTCCAAACTAAAATCAATTTAAATTATTTATCTTATTAAAGATTTTAGGTGATTATTACCATAACATAGCATTGAACCAGCAAGAAAAACATGAAGACAACAAGTCCATAGAATTTTAGCTCCACCAACAGGCCTAACGTAAGAGTGTACCATACTGTAGCATGCCTCAATTCTGTTCACTAACAAAAATGCCTATAGCAAAATTCAACCTTGAAAAAGGGTGGACAAATAACATTTATTGTGATGGACAAGATCAAGCAACGTTTTTAACTTGAATGTACCTTTAAGTAAATGTTCTCTCTGCTATGGGAACAGGAAAAAATCTTCTCCTGCAAACTATATTCCTTTTTCCAACATATCTTGCAATCAAGTAGGAAAAAAGATATCTTTATGTTAAAATTTTTAAATTATTTCCTTACCCTTTTAATTGAAGTTTTGACAGAAATCTCCTAAACTATTTAGTGTTAAAAAGCATTAAGAAAAATCTGAAGTAATAATGTTAAACCACTTCAGAAGATGTAGCATAACCAACTTGCTAGTTTTTTTGAGGTTAGAGTAATTATTAAATTTACATTTAATTTATGGGTTATAAAGAGATTAAAGGTATAGATACTTGATATAATTACTATGAAGTAATGTATTTTGAAATAAGAAATAGATAAAAGAAGTTCTTCCAAACTACCTATTCACAACAGATGCTATTATAGCATCTGGTCATTAAGAGGTAGGGGAACTGCAGCTGCATACACATGTTCAAATGAGCTGGAAAAATTCTTCCACATTTGTTCTCTTGGTAGAAAAACTTACCTAGGGATGCCTGAACAGACCTTCAAATGCTGAGCCCCTGAAGAGCAGGGAGCTTGCAGTGCTGATGCTGAGCAGCCAGAGGGGCCTTGTGCACACATCTCAACACACTCTGCCGGCTCCCTTTGTTTACCTGATACAGGGCAGCACTGATTGACTGATCCAGGCTGCTTAGTCAGCCTGCAGTCTCCCTGCTGCACAATGTGAGGATTATGTAAATGGCATGTTCTTCTCACTGCTTGGCTGGAGTAGTAGAGTCCAGTGACCAACACACTCTCCTAGAGAAGAAGTACCCATGGACGCTGTAAGACTCTGTTGCAACTACTAAGAGAAGAACATTCACTCTCTCAAGAGAAACTCCCTTGGGAATGATTCAACACTGGCTGCTCCATGGCCATATCATTTCCTTGAGGCATGGGGATGAAAATCTGTATTTTAAAAATAAATACTCCGGTTCTCTCTCTCTGGACCTGGCCAAACTGTGCTGACACTATCACCTCAAACATATACATTGTCTGAAGGCAGGGAACTTAACAGTCTATCAGAGAAAGGGAAACAATTTCTGATTGCGTCTTCTGAAGTATTACAGATGATGTTTTGTAATGCACAGTTGTGCAGCAAGGCAGCTTTAGCTATCAAGTTAAGGAGGTGGTATTAAGGAAAAAGTCATGTTGTATTTTTTTATTATAGGTAACTGTCAGCAGGTCCACCAAGTACCCCCTCTATCCTCGTAATTTCCGCCTGCCACGACTTGGATCTTAACGAAATGAAATAGGGAGGAAGTGGTTGGTATACCAAGGGATACCCGTGGGAATTACCACACTGAATTAGATCTATTTCACATGGCTTTTATTCAGTTGGTCTCTGTTATTTTACGGGAAACTCCCCTTGTGGGAGACTGCAGTCCCAAAGATTGGTCTTGGGGACCCCCCAGGTCTCCTGACCGGTCCCAGTCCGATAATACAGTAAGAATGAGGTTGCACACAGTCCTGGTCTCCGCAGCCAATTATTCTATTAACAGTTCGTTACAACCGCTGCCTGTGCGGCACCCACTGCTGATTATATTAGCAGCTTGTTACAGTTGTCACCTGCATTCCTCTCGGGCAGGGTCGGCGCACAGGCTCCGCAGTTCTTTCTCAGCCTGTCTTGCCCTCTGGGTCCCCAGTGTCTCTCTCCCCTCCCAGGGTTCTGGACTCACCCGGATGCTTTAGGGTCAGAGCAGGGGTCTGCCACCTGCGTCTCTCTCTCTCCGCTGTGCCAGTGTGCAGGCTCCAAGGCTCGGCTCCATCTCTTCCCACACTCACCGTCGCTCCTATTGACTCCAGGTACGTCACGACGGGGTCTGGGTTCCAGGCTCTGCCTTCCCTGGTTCTCCTCTTCGGGAAGTCTCTCGTCATTCTCTCTCTCTTCTACAGTGCCCAAAGGTGTCCCTCCTTCACCTTCTCTTCTTCTTATCCTCTGAGACTGGTTGCCATTGGCTCCTTAAGGGCAGGGGCCCACCCCCCACATGGTAATTATTTCCAGCTGCCACATTCTCTTAGCAACAGTGCCTCAATGGAGACCCTGTTACAGTAACAAAGCTAAATTTGGGGATATACATATGATACATCCATAATATGATATTTAAAAAATATTAATATTAATCCTGAAATTAGAAAATGATGTGCAACTAAAAGACACTAGTCTTTCTATTGAAAGCTTTCTATACCAGCCATCACTTCTTTACTCTTTCTCCTCTGCAGAAAGTTGACTATCTGGGTGTTCCAGAAATCAGGCTGATATGCAAGCTCTTCAGTTTTTTTTTAATCATCAAAAATATTCCCAACAGTTCAGTACTCAACAGAGCTAGATAAGGAACACATCAGCGACTCTAATGGATCCCAACAGGTTGGCTCTTTTCCATTTCTGGCACAAGAGATGCTGTATTAAATATCTAGATGGTCATCTGTCAACTGCCTACATTGTACCCACAGGAAACCAGAATGTTCAGACTTCACAGATGGACCTGGTACATTTGATTTGTACCAGAGTGAGATAAGTTTAGTGACTCATCAATTGTTTTTCCAATGTTTGGCAACTATGTTAAAGCTTTATTAGTTTCCAGGCTAAAATAAACATTCTATACAAGATTAGGGCCCTTTATTTTAGAAAGCAGTGAAATTGTTCAGTCTTTGTATGACAATAAACATGTTTGCATTTAATTATTATCTCCCAAAAATGAAAAACTCACACAAACACACTGGTGGTAACTACCTTTTGTATAACCAGCAATATAATTATAGTGGTCCTTGCCCTGCCACTCCCCCCCAGCTTCCCACAAATAACCTGAATAACCTTACAAATGAGATTTCAAAGTTGTTTAGCATACCCAGAAACTAATAAATGCATGGATTTTATTTTCTCCAAACAGACTTTCCAGGACAGACTATTTTTAGTCAACCTTATGTTAAATGACTCTGTCTTAGTGCATGGGAACTAACAAGTCTCTCTGAATCTGCTAAAAGTGCATCGCAGACATGGCAATATAACTTGGGGGTCCACTAATCTCCCACCAGTTAAATTCAACAGTAGACTGAGAATGCTGAACTGTATACTTGCGAAAATCCTGCTAAAAAAAGACCAGTCCACCAGCAATTTTAAGAAGAGGCATTAAACTCTACCTTTACTACTCCCCAAGTCAGCAGGACTCTCAAGTGTGAACAGAGGCAACGATTATACTAGCATTAAATGGTATCAGTGTAAACAAGAGGTGGAAAATTATTTCAACTGAAGGGCTGCTTAATGAGTTTTGGTGAACTGTGAGGCCTGCAAGGGTAGCCCCGCTCCTTGACAGGTGTACCACCCCACAGTTCCCATCTTGGGGCTGGCAGTCCATCACCTAAGCCATGACTTTTGCCACCAGAAGTCTTGCTGGTGCCCCTTGCCCCACAGAAGTACTCCTTTTGAGAGGGGAGGGTTGCCATTTTGGAATGCGAAAAAAACTCCCAATCATAAGATAAAAGTCAAATACCTACTATAACATATTTTAATTTTATTACAAAAAATATTTTTGTCCTGATTTGTGTTTCTGTACTGTATAGAGGTGATTGCAAAATAACTGATCACCTTCACCATCTGCTGTAAAGCTGGCAAGTCAGTCAGTAATACAAAGTCCTCAACTTCAGGAAAGCTGACTTTGACAAGCTAAGGAGGCTTGTCAGAGAGGCCCTAAAAGGCCACAACCCCGCCCACTCACACCCAGTGCCCCCCAGCCCCACGGTACAGGCAGGGGGCAGCGTTCAGCCCTGACCCCCTGCTCGCCAGCAGGGAAAAAGCTGGTGCTAAGCACGGGAAAAAGTGGCCCCTCATCCACCCCATGGCCCGTGCCCCACGCTGCAGGAGCTCGCAGCCCACGCAGGGCTGTCTGGAGCAGACACAGGCTGCCTCACGTGGGCTGCAGGTGGATGCAGCGTGGGTCACTGGCCATGGGGCAAGAGGCCACTGTTCCCTGTGTTCATGAACAGCTCGTAACCTGCCCCACTGCCACCCTGGCAGTTGGGCCGGGTTACAAGGTGGTGCTGAGCGCAGGGGGTGGAGAAAGCAGCCCCTCCCCGCCCCATGTCTGGTGCCCTGCACTGCAGCCGCTTGCAGCCCACCTGGAGCTGCCTGTGCCTGCTCCGGACAGCCCCGCATGGGCTGCAAGCACCTGCAGCATGGGGCACCGGCCGTGGAGCAGGCAAGGGGCCGCTCTTCTCCGTGCAGGGAAAGAGCCTGGGGAAAAACTGAGCACAGGAGGGAAGCAGCCCCTCCCACGCCTGGTGCCCCACGCTGCAGGTGCTCACAGCCTGCATGGGGCTGTTTGGAGTGGACTGCAAGCAGCTGCAGTATGGGGCACCAGGTGTGGAAGGTCCACTTCCCACTCTGCACTGCTTCCCTTCCCTGCCCCTCCCCAACTTACCTGAGCTTCCCGCACTGGGGCAGCCGCATGCTCCCAGCCCAGAAACCCCAGGGCTGGGGCTTCTGGCTGGGGGGTAGGCCAGGCAGGCCCAACTGTTGTTAGAGCCTGCTGGGCTTCCCCTGGGTCCTACTGCCCTTGGTTCCTGCATTTTTGACAGGAACCAAGGGCAGAAAAAGATTAATTTTCTACATTTTTTTAGGGGCCCCATGGGCCTGAGTTAGTGGATGCTGGTGGGCTGGATGAAATTGCCTGCCAGTCAGATCCAGCCCACAGGCCATATTTTGTTCAACACCAGTGTAAACTGTTTCACTGTAATGGTTACATATGTATTCTCCTAGACCAGTGAAAGTATAACAACCCTTGTATAACTAAGGGTTCATCCGGTTTCATTGAGGTTGACGTTAGAGATTTATCTCCTTTATCCCACCACAGAAGCATGCAGATACAGCCATTAAGTGTGTGCTCCTGACCAGCAACTTATACTCTGCCCTTTTAAAATAGCTGAAAAGTTACATCTGTCTGCAGAAGGTATGCACAACCTCCAGCCCACAGGCCAAATGCAGCCTGCAGAGCCATAGTTATCCAGCCCAGGGAGCTCCCCACAGATCAGGAAATTTGGTGGAAGAGGAGCAGTGGCAATAAATACAGCCACCAGCCCCCACTGCCAACTTCCCAAACCCCAAGCCCTGTGTAGCAGGTTGGAACCAGATCGTGCCCCTCCCCCTGGGGTGAATGGGACCAAGCCATGCCCCTCCCCTGGGGCAGGGCCACGCCCCCTTTGTCCCATGGGGCCAGCTCAAGCTCCCTTCCCCTGAGGAGCTAGGTTGGAGCCAGGCTATGGCACTTTCCCCACACCAGGTTGGGCCATGCCCCCTCCCCCAACATGGCTGGGTCATGCCCCCACATCCAGATTGGAGGCTAGACCATACCCTTTTCCACCCAGCAGACTAGGGCAATAGGTGACAGATAGGAGGGCCAAAGCTGAGCTCTTCAATGAGTTTTTTACTTGTGTTTCTGAACACAGATCAGGACAAATCTCCCAACTGGATTATAGATGAGCACAGGAAGGAAACCAGCCCACCAACTGTTAGCGCCAACTTAGTGAAGGGACACTTGGAGGGGCTGGATGTGTTTTAAGTCAGCAGACCCAGATGATCTTCATCCAAGGGTCCTGAAGAAATTGGCCAGTGTCATAGCAGAGACACTGGCACGGTTGTTTGAGCACTCATGGTTCTCAGGTCAGGTCCCAGAGGACTGGAAAAGGCCCAATATGGTCCCTGTTTTCAAGAAGGGGAGGAAGGAGGATCTGGGTAACTTTAGGCCAGTTAGCTTCACCTTTATCCTTGGGAAAACCTTTGAAAAAATTATTAAGGATCACATTTGTGCGAGTTCAGCAGGAAAAATAATGCTGAAGGGCAACCAGCACAGGTTCACAGCAGGTAGATCCTGGCTGACTAACATTGTTTCTTTTTATGACCAGGTCACAAATGCTTAGATGCAGGGGACACAGTAGATGTCATCTACCTTGATTTTCAGAAAGCCTTCAATATGGTATCTGCCTATTCTCGTAAATAAACTGAGTGGCTGTGATGTAGATGATTACATAGTCAGGTGGGTGGCAAATTGGCTAATGGAACGCACCCAGAGAGTGGTGGTGGATGGGTTGGCATCGACCTGGAAAGAACTGGACAATGGAGTTCCCCAAGGTTCAATCCTTGGACCAGTGCTGTTCAATGTCTTCATCAGTGACTTAGATGAGGGCATGAAGAGCGCTCTGTCCAAATTTGCAGATGACACCAAATTATGGGGAAAATTAAACACATTAGTGGGCAGGGAAGGAATCCAGGTGGATCTGAACAGGTTGGAGAAGTGTGCAGAACAGAATAGGATGCAATTCAGCAAGAGCAAATGCAAAGTGCTGCACCTAAGGAGAAGGTATTACCAACACACTTACAGACTGGGGGATGACCGTCTCAGCAGCACTGTCGCAGAAAGGGATCTCAGAGTCGCAGTTGGCTCCAAAATGAACATGAATTGTCTATATGATCAAGTGACCAGTAAAACTAACTGCGCTTTATCATGCATTAGCAGATGCAACACAAACGGTCCAGGGAGGTGATAATTCCCCTCACACAGCACTGGTAAGGCTGCAGCTGGCCTACTGCACCCAGTTTTGGGCGCCGTACTTCAAGATGGATGTGGATAACCTTGAGAGGGTCCAGAGGAGGGCCACTCATATCATTAGGGGCCTGCAGGTAAGGCCCTACAAGGAGAGATTGAGGGATCTGAATCCCTTCAGTCTCCACAAGAGAAGACTGAGAAGTGAACTTGTGGCCACCTACAAATTCATTTGGGGGGGAGGGGAGAGGAGGGAGGCAGCAAGGGATAGGAGATGCTCTGTTTACCAGGGCACCTCTTGGAGTAACTAGAAATGATGGCCATAAACTGATAGAGAGCAGATGCAGGTTAGACATCAGGAAGAACTTCTTTATGGTAAGGATTGCCAGAATCTGGAATGGGCTTCCAAGGGTGGTGGTGCTCTCCCCTACCTTTAAGAGGAGACTGAACAAGCACTTGGCTGGAGTCATATGACCCCAGCGCTCTTTCCTGCCTGAGGCAGGGGGTCAGACTTGATGATCTGCTGAGGTCCCTTCCAACCCTAATATCTATGAATCTGTGAAGCCGCTAGAGTTTAAATCCTCTGTGTTTTCCTATCCAAAAATGAAGGCAGGTTTCCTAGCAGCCACTTGGTTAAAATAAAACAAACTTTTGTTTTTGGTATTTAAGTCATGTTAAAGAAATTTATTTTTTTCTATGCTCACGGATCTATTTTGAGCTTATTCTAAAGGAGTTGCCACTCTAATGCTCATAGGCAGGCACAAAGACAACAGAAACATGAAGAAACTCATTTGGACTGGAATCAGTTAGAAAGGAATTGACACAGTGTTAGAGCCATGTTGTGGTCATGAAGGCCCAGGAATTATGCAAGAGGCAAGGATATTTTGTGGGTGATACGTTTTACTGGACCAACTGTATAGTTAGAATAAAGTTAGCAAGCTTTCAATTGCAAATTCTTACCAACTGAAAGCTTGACTACCTTTATCCCAACTATGTATTTGGCCTAACAAAAGATATCACTCCCAAAAAATCTTTTCCTCTCTCTCAGAAAGGAATCATACTTTGAATATCTAAGGTATATACTTTTTTGGATATGTAGGATTTGTTTCTGTGTAAAACAGGGCTGGTCAACTGGTGACCTGCATGTGGCCCACAAGGCTCCAACCCAGACACTACCATGACTCCCTTTACTTATGCTACAGCAGCAGCCAGAGGTTCCAAGTTCCCCTTCTCATCCCCAGCTTTTGCATCCTGCCCCCTCCCCACCCCCCCAGGCAGGGGGAGCCCACAGCCCCGGGGGGTTAGACACAGCTAGGGGCCTACACACAGCACTCTGGGAGGGAAGCGAGGGAGAAGCAGTGTGCTCACATGCATGGTCCAGAGGCCCATATCACAGGAGGTAGTACACACTCAGGCAGTGGGCAGCTGGGGAAGCACAGGGCCCATACTATTTGGGCCACCAGCAGTTTTACATAACACTGGTATAAAATATCCTCTCTGACATACAGTAGCCAGAGATTTCAAATCACAGATGTCCTCTACCTGCTCTTTGAGGATATCCCTGTTTTTTTAAGAACAAAAAAATCCTCCCTCCCCTGAGAAACAGCCTGATTCTATTCCCCTTCTTGACCTCATATTCTTAGATTAGACCACTACTGTATCAGGCAGGTTAAACAGTGGTTAGAACAGCTATGTAAGAAGTCCTCACTTGAATGTCCTGGAAAAATGTTCCATACTTTTTTACAAAACACATAGTTAAACTTATGGAATTAATTGCCACAGAAGGTGGTGGAGGCAGATAACACAGGTTCAGAAAGGAACTGGATAAATTCATGTATGATAAATCTATTAATGACTTTTAAACAGAATGGTTGAAGATGCTTCCTCTGACATCCCTACACCAATAATGGTGGATCCCAAGGAGGATACTAAATAGGGAATAGATGACTCTAGAGATACCCAGGTCACAGTGTTCTCCCTCTAGCATCTATTTCTGCCACTGTTGACCCAGTATGACAATTCTTATGTTTGTAAAGTTAAATGTTGGGGAAAACAAACAGCTAGCTGACTCCCTGCCCCTGGGGCAGGGGGCTGGACTTTATGATCTTCAGGGTCCCTTCCAGCCCTAACCTCTATGAAATCTATGAAACAATTGAAAAGCACACCATGTTTCAGAAGAGAAATAATTGGTCTGACAATAGAATTGCAGTATATTACAACAAAACTGCATTCACCTTCTTGAATATATATTTTAAACCTATCTATTGTTCCAAATCCAGTGCATTAGAATGTCCAGAACAAGCTTCTACAGTAGAATCTCATTAACTCCCACTAGTGACCAAGACAGTCACTGCAGACTGTTTACTTGGTAATTTGGAAACTGTAATCTTAAAAGACTTAAAAGACCAAAAAAGCATCTCCAGGCATAGTTTGCTCATTTATCTTGAAAGCCACAAAAGTAAAAATAATGACATTTTGATAATATAAGACATCAATAGGGCACATGGCTATTAAAATCTTCATTAAAGAGACTAATTTTTTTTACATCCGAATCATACAGTGTGCAGATCAGTACATTGCAATTAACAACATTTCTGTATCTAATTTTAGCACTGGCTTCTGATAACACAGCTAACCTTTGGCTTATTGGGGCTTATGGTTGGTCAACAAACAAAAACTCATCCTACATCAAGGCTGACTCCATGAAATGTTTGCGAGAGAATTATGAGAAAGCAGAAACAAAGGGGGATAAATCATTTTCTTTTAGCTGGTAAGTATCTTAACCTCTACATTTCTTAATACATACACAATGCCAACTTACCTTTAGGAGTATACATTCCTTGTTGCATGGAACCTCCAGGTTCAAAAACAGGAGCTTTAAAATCAGCCACAGCTGACAACACTGATTCAAAGCTTAAACTTCCTGGAATAATGCCACTTTTGGGATTTGGGTTTTCTGGAATGTGATTGTTAGGTTAAGAAAAGCAACAAATTGCTATTAAGGACTATTTACTAGCAGAAGCACAGCATATCATTTTATCTAATATTTTAATAAATTTGTATCTAGGAGGCTGAATTTTCACAATGCTTCATTTCTACCACAAGGGGTCTGTATTCCAAAGCAGTTCCACAGCAATGACATGTCTTGCTGAACTCTACCAAACATTTTGGGTATAATTCTAATTCACTTACACTGCTCCAACTGTCATGTGCTTATTAAGAAGTTCCATACTAAAAATATAGGCAACTACAAATAGTCATAAATATATTGTTAAACTTTCCTATCTTGATACTGCCAAGGTCACAGGAAGTTTCCAGAAGGAAAAACTACAAGCAACCTCACACTACTGATTAGAAATGTATACAAAACAAAGTTCGGAGATTTCTTTATATACATTCTTGCACATTCAGGTGATGATTATCACTTTTGTTTTACTAGTAATAATAGTAACCATATATTTTGTGTTTAGGACTAAACAAGAGCAAAGCTACAGATGACTGAATTCTAAAGCTCCCTGCAAGTTTTTTACCTAGATTGACCATATCTCATTTTCTGGTATTGGTCCCAAGAGAAAAAAAAACCTCATTTGCTGATCACCCTCTTTCAGCAGCTCCAGAAATCATAAGGGCAGCTCTGCTTTAGCTGTTTTGTTTTAACTAACCACTTATTTGGTCTATCAAGCAGTAGGCATAAGATTTAAGAAAAAACTGAGACATGCAAGCTGACTAACCAAATGGCTGATCTGCCCCATGAATCAAGAGGGATGGGAGGGATGGAAGATTGAAATTTGGCATTAAAAGCCACAAAGCGGAATGCTGATGAAGCACAACTAGAGAAAGACAGAAAAAGATATCCTGACGGTTCTCTTTTAAGCATACAATAAAACATAAATGCCCATTTGTGCTAAGGCCTCAAATAAAGGATGTTGAAGGAGATGATTTACAATTTATGTGAAAGAAAAGTAGTGAACAGAGTGCCTGAAAAATGCAGAGAGAGAGAAACCTGTAAATTTTGCTTAAAAATTGTCTGTACAGCAATGGAGGTGGATTAGAACTAGAAATTAATCTGGAAGAGTGACAAAAAATTAGATTAAAAATGATTCAATCATTTCAGCTTAGTTTCACATCTTTTATTGTTGTAAAATTCAATCAAGCCTTCCCATCTTTAACTTTTGCCTGTGTAAAATAATAATAAATAATTAAATAATTCCTAGCTCTTAGAATAGTGCTTTTATCAGCAGACAGTGAGTCTGTTAACAAGGAAGGTTGATATCAGAAGAGATGCATACTGCCCATTTTACAGACAGGATAACTAAGGCCCCCTCTACACATGCAGGTAAAGAAGCAATTTAATCTAATGCATGATTCACACATGCATGGCAGGAGGTGCAATTGTAGGATTGCCATTAAATCCCATTGTGCCTTATTGCCAGTGCAAGAGGAAGCCCTACTTCAGGCTTCCCCTTGCAAGCTCCCACAGTTGAAAGCCTCATACACTCCAGTTGAGGTGCTCCCAGCTGCAGGGGTATAATCAAAGCAACCCCAAAGCAGGGAAATCCCCATCCCCTGATGCATGAAACCCCCAGGGCAGGAGGATCGCCGCTGCAGTGATCTCCCCACCCTGGCAGTGCAGGAAACCTTTGGGACCAGATATCCCCAGTGTCCATGGGTTTCCCACACCCCTGAGCCCTCAGGATTGAAGCTGCCTCAATCTCAAAGGCCGGGGGGTTTGTGTATCTCTGGAGCTGGGAGCCCTGTCAGCTAATGGGGGAAACCCTGCTACACATGCAAATTAAAGCTCAAGAGCTACAAAGATAATACACATTTTTTCGGTATAAATTTACAGCTAGTCGAAGCTTTTTATTTTGATGGCTACTTTGCACATGTGGCTTCTCTCCAGGTAACTGTACTATTAACCAGTTAATTGCATAATACCTGTAAGCTATAGAGAGGCCTAAGGCACAGAGAGGCAATGTCTACAATTGGATTGTATTATTCTTTAGCGCAGCAAACACATCCATCTTACTTGCATGCAAAGTATTAAGTAGACTGAGGTCTTGGAAAGGTAATAGTAAAACAACCAACAAATAACAGGTTTTTTATTGTTTGTTTTTTAGCTATCTGAACAAAGGAAACGCACTATATTCTAGAAATGCAGCATGGAGTTCATTCTTCGTGTAAAGTTTTTTTAACGTAACCAAATATATAGTGTCCCACTCAAGTCCCTGGGGATTTTAAAATTTGATTCCGGTTTTCTATCTTTAATCTTTAAATCAAAAGCTAAGAGCAGGAGAACTGTCATGTCATCTTTGGGCATTACAGCAGTACTCACAGATCCTGGACAGCTTTGTAGTGCTAGAAATAAATGTGTATCCAAGGCCAGAAGTTCCAACCCAGAAGCCCCCATTTTCCGACATTCTAAACAAACAGATAAGTTGACACAATCCTTGCCTCAAATCCAAAGGCTCTGTTTTCTTTTCATTTTAAGAGAGGTTTTGTAAATAAATGCAATATTTTATATTGAAAACATCTAAAAATTATTGCAAAGTTTCACAACTTATTTTCCCATGCGCTAGCAAGGAAGACTGCAGTACTATGAGAGAATTTCACGGTTTCAAAAGAACACCACAAATCTATGTTATCTTTGCACAGCTCTAAAAACAAGGCTATTATTGTCAATTACATAAATCAAGTTTAAATTTGTTAATGGATGCCAAGGATATGAGATCTAGTAATGAGCTATGAGTCCTGTCATTCATACAAAGTTGGGCAACCATCTCTGCTCTGAGGATCTCGTCATCAGTCATTCCTAAAACAATAAAAATAAAATTAAATATCTGAGGGAAAAAAGTAGATACAGGTAAATGTTTTATTTAATTACATAGGTAATGTTTTAACTTACTAAAATTTAACTAGAAATGTAAGGCTCAACAATTTGATATTCAAATAAATAAATAGGTAAATAAATAAGTAATTTCTAAGCTTAAACTGTAGACATTTTCATTGTTTTTTCTATTTCTAAGGTATCTAAAACTTAATAGATTTATTTAAAAATTGTTCTAAAAAGTTTTGTAATAACTGTTCATTGAATTATCACCATATAGGTGCTGTTTGGAAAACAGCCCACTGAACACATAACACACAGCAACTTTTTCAAAGTGTCACAAAATATGGTAACAAACAAAGCTCAACAAAACAGAATAGGATGAATCAGTAATCACACTAATCAAGATTTGTAGTAATCACAGGATCAAATCTCATAAGTACCCATGAACTTTATGCAAAAGTAGTATGCATATTTACAGAATCACAACATATAAGAACTAACAACTGTGGAATGTGGAATGCTTTGTAGTTTGAGAAGACGATGCATCAAAAACAAAGAAACAAACTTGAGTTCAGGATCCTGAGGAAAGGAAGGATGGAGAGCAGCAGAGTAAGGACCCTGAACTTCAGAAAAGCAGACTTCAACTCACTCAGGGAACTCATGGGCAGGATTTCCTGGGAAGCCAGTCTGGGCGGAAGAGGAGTCCAGGAGAGCTGCCTCTACTTTAAAGAGGCCTTACTGAGAGTGCAGAAAAAAACCATCCTGACGTGCAGGAAGACTAGTAAGTATGGTAAAAGACCAGCTTGGCTCAGCAGGGAACTCTTCAGTAAACTAAAGCACAAAAACAAAGCTGATAAGAAGTGGAAACCTGGACAAATAACTAGGGAGGAGTATAAGAGCACTGCTCGGGTATGTAAGGATGAAGTCAGGAAGGCCAAAGCACAATTGGAGTTGCAGCTAGCAAGGGATGTGAAGGGTAACAAGAAGGGTTTCTACAAGTATGCTGGTAGCAAGAGGAGGATCAGGGAAAGTGTGGGTCCCTTACTGAATGGGGGAGACAATCTTGTGACAGAGGATGAAGAAAAAGCTCAAGTGTTCAAGGCCTTCTTTATCTCAGTCTTCACGGGCAAGGTCAGTTCCCAGACTACTGCACTGGGGAGCACAGCTTGGGGAGGTGGTGAGCAGCCCTCAGTGGTGAAAGAACGGATTAGGGACTATTTAGAAAAGATGGACATATGGGGCTGGATGGGATGCACCCAAGGGTGCTGAGGGAGTTGGCTGATGAGACTGCAGAGCCACTGCACATCATTTTTGAAAACTCATGGCAATCAGGAGAGGTCCCAGATGATTGGAAAAAAGCAATTGTAGTGCCCATATTTAAGAAAGGGAAAAAGGAGGATCCAGGGAACTACAAACCAGTCAGCTTCACCATAGTCCCTGGAAAAATCGTGACGCAGATCCTCAAGGAATCCATTTCTAAGCACTTGGAGGAAGAGAAGGTAATTAAGAACAGGCAGTATGGATTCACTAAGGGCAAGTCATGCCGGACCAATCTGATTGCCTTCTACAATAAGTTGACTGGCTTTGTGGACACGGGGAGACGAGTGGATGTAGTATACAGAGGAGCACCAATACATCAGTCCAATATTCGATAAGCACTGATATAAAGAAAATTGGCTGCATCAAAAATCGGTCTGATGTGGCCAATAATTTGGCCAATGCATGCCCTGTGCATGTGCCACAACGCAGCATGTAGGGAGCGAGGAACACAGCCAGGTAGCTTGGAGAGCTGCATGCAGCTGGTAAGTCTGATGAGGTGGAAGAAGAGAGGGGAGGGAAGGAGTGTGGGGGGAGCAGATCAAGGCTATTGTGGTGAGGGAGGAAGTGGGGGTGGGGGGAGTAGTAGATATGCTGGAGGGTAGGGTAGAGATTCAAAGTAACCTAAACAAATTGGAGGATCGGGCCAAAAGGAATCTCATGAGGTTTGACAAGGACAAGTGCAGAGTCCTGCACTTAGGACAGAACAATCCCACGCACCAGTACAGGCTGGGGGATGACTGAATGGGCAGCAGCTCTGCAGAAAAGGACCTGGGGGATACAGTGGAGAAGAAGTTGAATATGAGCTAATAGTGTACCCTTGTTGCCAAGAAGGCTAATGGCATACTGGGCTGCATTAGTAGGTGTCTTGCCAGTAGGTCAAAGGCAGTGATTACTCCTCTCTATTCAGCATTGGGGAGGCCACATCTGGAGTACTGTGTTCAGTTTTGGGCCTCTCACTACAGAAAGCATGTAAGAATTGAAGAGAGTCCAGCAGAGGGTGACAAAAATGGTGATTGGGCTGAGGAACATGATTTGTGAGAAAAGACTGAGGGCCCTAGGCTTATTTAGTCTAGAAAAGAGATGTCTGAGGAGGGATTTAATAGAAGCCTTTAACTACCTGAAGGGGGGCTCAAAAGAAGATGGAGCTAGACCAGGAGCAGCCAATTATTTTGTTCATGGGCCATGCAGGCAGTTCTGGGGAGCTGCCACAGCACTGCTCCCCACGCCCCCTCCCCACAACACCCCACACACCACCACCAACAGAACTCAGCCCCTGGCCTGCTCCGCCTTTCTAGGCAGCTCAGGCAATGGCAGAAGCTCCTTCTGGCTGCCACCGCCACTGGCCCCATGGTACTGGCAGGGACCCATACACACAGCTCCAACTCTGGCCTGCTCCAGTCTCAGCCCAGCAGAGCAGACCAGCTCCGGAGCAGCTGGAACCAGAACACCGCCCTAACCCATCCTGTCCTGTGCCTGCTCCGGACCTCCCACCCACACTGAGCAGATGCAGCAGGAGTGGCGGATGGGCAGAAATTGCTGCTCAAGCACCACCCGCTCCCATCCCCCACTGCTGCTGGGTGCTTCTTGTTGCAGCTGCCCAGAGCCCATACCTAGGCTGTCCTGCCACTCCCTCCGCTGTCATCACCACCGCCTTGGAGCACCGCAGAAACAATATATAGCAACATACGGCTGATTGGAGTATAGATGTTCAGCATTCAACAGCACTTGGCTTAAGTGGATACAAATATCAGAAACCCAGTATTTTCCATTAAACAATACAAATACATGTAGTTAATAAAGGAAGGTGAAAGTCACGAAAGGAAAAACAGTTCAGTCATAAATAGTCATTACAACTAAAAAGTACTGATTTTTTTTATTCAATTGGTATGCATATCCAAGCTTTAATCTGTACCCAATGCATGTACATAACAAGTCCAAACATTTATTTCAATCGTAGAAAAGAACTGACTGGATTGTAATTTATATTCCATTTCTATCCTTAAGTTGAAGTAATTGCTGAAACTGAAACCAAATTAAAAATGATTCAATTAATAGGTTCTACCTGTATTGCTACAGGGTACCTATTAAATGCTGAAAGATTGGAAACCAAATGCTTAGAAATGCCATGTTACAGTAATATATGTATCTAAATAACTGTGATTCTTACCTAAATGTAAGCGAAGACTTAAAAGAAGGACAAGAAAAGTTAAGGCTCCTTCCAACATAGATCTCTCATGCTCTGAATCAAGAACTGTATTCTGATGTTGTGATGCCATTGTTAACAGATCCACCACCTTGAATCTAGAGAAAATGGAACCAAGTTAAACAACTGACTGGATCCTTCAATATTGAGAGCCTGATGCTGGGGTACTGAATATGTGCAACTACCTACTTCTATTGAAGTAGCAGTCAGGATCAGGCCTTAAACAAATACAAAATAAAATAAAAGTAATACAATTTAATTAGATACAAGCCATGAAATGAAAGTTGTTTTTTAATAGAAAAAGCACTCTTATTTTGCTACATCCAGAAGGGATTATAGTTATAACTCACTCCATATACAAAAATGCCTAGCATTTATATCAATTGAATATTAAAAAAAACAAACATCAAACGGCCTACTTTCATATCCTACTTTTCCTTCATTCAACAGAACCAAGCAGATTGCCTGTGATTTGGCTCTATTCATTCTTCCTAAGTGTTTGCACACTCGGCCATGCAATATACACCAGAGATTCACAGAAGATTCAGCTCTATAGTTTCATAAACATAATGCACACCTTAGAGAGCAGTGGTTTTCAACCTTTTTTGATTTGATGTACCCCTCATTACACTCAAGGAACCCCTCAAAAAATGTTAGCTCTTGGTTTTCACTCATGTTTTTACTACAGAAAAATAATAGAATAGTTTTTCTGTTGCAAAGAACTCAGAAAGAAAACAACAGATCAGAATGTTTTTAACGCTATGAATTCCTATTTGAAAACTCTCGGTTTATCTCATGAATCCCATCTGTATGACTAACAGCATTAATGCGGTGTAACTTTCCGGTAACCTTCTCAAGGCACCCTAGGTGACATAGACTTTGGTTGAGAATAAGCACCATAGAGAGACTGTTCCCAAACTGTGGGTCATGACCCCAAATGGGGTCGCAGCATCAGTGGAGTGGGTCACAATAACCATGCTCCCTGAGATTTTCCATGCCCCGTGGGGTACAGGGCAGCAGCTGGGCCAGACCAGCTCCCCCTACGGCCTAGGAGTTGCCTCTATGGCTCAATGGGTGGGACCCACTGTGGGAGGGAGTGCCACACCACCATGCTGCCAAGGTGAGCCACGGCACCAGCATGGAGTTGTGCCCACACTGCTGCCAGATGAGTAGGGGGCACCTCAACTTGGCAGTCAAGGTGGCATGGTGCTCTCTCCTTCCTGTACTGGGTCCAGTCCACTGGGCTGTGGAGCCCCTGGGAGGAGGGCAGCTGGGTGGGAGCCCCAAGCCTGTAGCAGGTAGCCTGCATCCACCCCCTGCCCCCCCCCCCAAGGGCTCCACTCCAGCAGTGCTGGCTACGGTGGAGAAGAAGGGATGGGGTAAGTGTAGGGGGGAAGCCGGGCTCTGCACTCTGTTCCAGGCACAGCAGCCACTACCTCCCACGGGTGGCAGGCAGGGCTTAGGCGCTGCTGGCAAGGAGGGAGAGAGAGGGACTAGGGGACTGTGGGACCTGGCCCTGGAGCACCTAGTGATGGGCAGAAGAGCACCAGCAGACCAACAGGCTGTTGGTGGGGAGTGAGGGGCACGTGGGGTTGTGGGGGGCTGTGGGTTGGGAGTGAGGAGCCATGCTGAGAAAATGGGATCATAAATGGGGTCACATTGAAGGTAAGTTTGGGAAGCACTGCCTTAGAGAGTAAATTCAAAGCCAGTCTAGAGTGAAAAGGAGGACAAATGAAGCCACCTCACTGGAGTATTCAAGGAAAACTGTGGCATGAGAAGGAATTTAGTAGGTACGCACCTCTCCCTGCTATATAATTTTAGTTAGTAATTGGTGAAGCACCAAACAATAGTGTTCATCCTGTCTTTCAACTTACCTTTCAAAAACTGATGAAATAAAGTAATCTGGGTCAAGCCTAGAAGCACAGACCTGTAAAATGAGAATACATTAATGACATTCATTGGTTGACCATGCTCTGGTAAAGAGTACCCGGGGTCACAAAAAGTATAACTTACCTGTAATAAGTAGATATCAGGATCAATCATTGAATTACAAAAATGAGACTGCACATAAGTCATTGCTTGTCCTTTAATTTGTAGACCATTCCTTACCCACATGTTACTGTGGATTTCAGAAAGGCTTGCCTAATATAAAATAACACAAAAAGGATAGGTGAAACACATATTCGCAAACAGTTGAAGGAAATTCATGTATTTGGACAAATGGCAGCTGTGTCTCAGGGCAGCAGCAACTAGTTATCCCTCATACCTCAATATAAGTAGGGATGAAATACATCAAATATTGGATGAAAACCATATAAAAACCACACCTAAATACTTAAATAGATTTAGTTTGTACCGATATATGGCATTCTTCTTCCTAGGGCAGTAATAAATTTATACACTAAGCGTCATATTAAAATATAGTGCTGAATGAAACATAAGGCTTGGATTATTAAAACAATATTCTGGTATTTTTGCAAGTTATGCAAGACATGTTAGCAAGATATCCTACCTAAATTAAGATTCTTATGTTCCACTTTAGTAGTTATTTACTTTCCCTGCTGGAAAAGGAAATACCACACACAGGTCTGTAACACTGATACCATGCTTTCAGACCAGAGTACTCCACGATTCTATGTCCTGTAAAAGTACTTTAAAAACGGGGCATGCATATTAAATAAGCGGTCAATGACTAATCAACTTTTTCTCTTTCTTTCTTTCTAACTTCAGCAAAAATTGGTGTTGCTATATGGATTATAAAAGCAGCTAAGGAATAAAAAGTTCTCAGCCAGGTCTTTGCATTATTGCCACAAGCTTAATTTGTACATATGAACATCAATTGCATAAATCTGCATAAATGTCAAATGTGATCCTGATTCTGAGTGTACTTCTCAAGAGAGATAAACCATCCAGGCTTATTTTACAATCTTGACAGTATCACACAAACTCCTTGGCAACTGAAGAAAAAATGTTGGTTCATGTAATCTGTCAAATCACTATAATCTATATCAGTCAAATCAGTATAATCTAATTATTTAGTCTATGATAAACCTATGCTCTCACCTATTTTTTCCTTACATTCCACAATGATGTTGTCTTCCACTTACTGTATACTTAAATATACTTACATTATGAGGTACAGGTTAGCTCTTTATTATATTGTGCAACTAAACCATGATTGGGCAGTAAACACCTGTACAGCCGAGATAGAATGGGGAGGAAAGATGGGGATGTTGCGCTCGAGCAATACATGTCCTCAGCAAACAGCACTGGGTCAGAGGAGGGGCAGAGAAGTGCTCTGGGTTAGAATACAAGAGGGTCGGGGGGAAAGGGACTTAATGGTGGGTGTCTACTATCGACCACCCAACCAGGGGGAAGAGCTGGACTGGGAATTCTCAGGTCAGCTTGCGGAGGCAGTTAAGTCAAGGGACATGGTCATCATGGGTGACCTAAACTACCCAGACATCTGCTGGGAGGAGCAGTCAGCCAGGTCTGACCACTCACGTAGGTTCCTAGCCGAGATACAGGACCCTCCACCTAACCCAGGAGGTGCACAGTCCCACCAGGAGAAATGCCTTGCTGGACCTGGTCCTGGCCACAGGCAACGACCTGGTGAGGGGAATGCAGGTTCTCGACCACCTGGGCGATAGCAATCATCGCCTACTGTAATTCGCTATTTACAGCAGGGTGTCAAAGGCGTGCAGCAAGGCAGCAGCCCTTGACTTCAAGAGGGCCGATTTCAATGAGTTAAGGAGATTAGTCCAGGAGGCACTGAAGTCCCGGAGGATAGGGGAGTTGGGAGTCCAAGACGAGTGGCTGTTCCTTAAGGAGACAATCCTCCAAGCCCAAAGGGTGACAGTCCCAACACGATTCAAAGGGGACAAGAGTGCTCAAAAGCCCCCATGGCTAACCAAAGGCATTCAGAAACATCTGAAAGTTTAAAAGGAGGTGTACACCCAATGGAAGGGAGAGGCCATCATCAAGGAGGATGCTCCAATTGCTCGAGATTGTAGGGGGGCTGTTAGGAAGGCTAAGGCGGACACGGAACTGGGACTAACAACCCGGATCAGAGATAACAAGTCCTGTTTTAAATACACAGGTGGTAAAAAGAAGGTACCCGGGACCCCTGCAGGACACGTTTGGCAATTTGGTGAATGCACCAGACGATAAAGCTGACCTCTTTAACAAATTCTTTGCCTCCATGTTTCTGAGCAGGGACTGGGACATCCCCCACACTGGGATTCCAGATGAACTCAGGAGAGGCACAGCCAGGCCTAGGGTCAGGGAGGACATAGTCAGGGAACTTCTGATGGGGCTGGACGTGTTCAAATCAGCAGGTCTAGATGATCTCCACCCCAGGGTGCTGAGGGAATTGGCAGAGGTCATTGCGGGACCCATGGCACAGCTTTGCGAGCACTCATGGTACTCTGGCCAAGTGCCAGAGGACTGGAAAAGGCCCAATGTGGTTCCCATTTTCAAAAAAGGGAGAAAGGAAGACCCAGGAAACTATAGGCCTGTTAGTCTTACCTTGGTCCTAGGGAAGCTCTTTGAGAAAATTATCCAGGAGCACATCTGTGAGGGGCCAGCAGGGGAGATTACGCTTAGGGGCAACCAACATGGGTTCATTAGAGACAGGTCATGTCAGACCAACCTGGTTGCCTTCTACAACCAGGTCACGAAATCCTTAGACGCAGGTGTCGTGGTGGACATAGTCTTTCTGGACTTTAGGAAGGCCTTTGACACCATCTCTCACCCCATTCTCATTGAAAAATTAAGTAACTGTGGCATCAATGCCTACACAGTCAGATGGGTCACAAATTGGCTGGAGGGCCGCACCCAAAGAGTGGTGGTGGACGGGTCATTTTCGACTTGGAGGAACGTGGGCAGTGGAGTCTTTGGGCCCGCACTGTTCAACATCTTCATCAGCGACTCGGACGAGGGGGTGAAAAGCACCTTGTTCAAATTTGCGGATAATACTAAGATGTGGGGAAAGGTGGGCACACTAGAAGGGAGGGACTGAATACAGCTGGACCTGGACAGGTTAGAGAGGTGGGCGAATGAGAATAGGATGGGATTCAATACTGACAAGTGCAAGGTACTGCACCTAGGAAAGAAGAACCAGTGGCATACCTACAGGCTGGGGAGCTCCCTTCTTGTCAGCACAGAGGCAGAAAAGGATCTTGGAGTCATTATTGATTCCAAGATGAACATGGAGCCGCCAATGTAGGGACGAAGTCAGGAAAGCTAACCGCACCTTGTCATGCATCCACAGATGCATCACGAGCAGGTCCAAGGAGGTGATCCTCCCCATCTATGTGATGCTGGTCAGGCAGCAGCTGGAGTACTGCATTCAGTTCTGGGCGCTGCACTTTAGGAGGGATGTGGAAAGAATTGAGAGGGTCCAGAGGAGGGCCATCCACATGATGAGGGGGCAGCAGGGCAGGCCCTACGAGGAGAGGCTACGGGACCTAAACCTTTTCAACCTCCACAAGAGCAGGCTGAGAGGGGATCTGGTGGCTGTCATGGGGGACCAGTGGGGAACAGGAGAGTCCCTGTTCGCCACAAGTTGACTGAGAGTAGGTTCAGACTAGGCATCAGGAAGCACACATTCAGGGCGGCTAGGATCTGGAACCAACTTCCAAGGGAAGTGGTGCTGGCTCCTACCCTGGGATCTTCAAAAGGAGGCTGGATAATCACCTAGCCAGGGTCGTTTGATCCCAGCATTCTTTCCTGCCTATGGCAGGGGGTCCAACTTGATGATCCGCTCAGGTCCCTTCGGACCCTACCCTATGAAACCCAAGACAGAAGCCTGGCAGAATACCTGAATCTGAAGTGGATGAATCATTAGTTTCATCAGCATCTCCTGATCTGGTAAAATAGAATCCAGATCTAATTCTTGGCATTTGACAGCCTACAAACAAAATAGATACATATTTTACTGAGAATATTAAAAAAAACCCCCACATTTTCATATTTTAAAAAAGACAATACCAAACCTTGTAAAAATTAGTCATAAGCTTACCTTACTCAAAAACATTGCAAAGTAGCGATGTAGTGGCAAATGAAAAGTAACCTGGTTGGGAGCTGGCTGCAAAGAAAACACAATGTATATGACCATTGTTTACAAAAAAAAAAATGTATACATCACACACTGCCTCTGTCACCGTCATTATACTTGAGCATATCCCCATCATTAATAGATTTTCCCACTTGGTAATTGTAGCACTCCCTTGCTAAAGGCTCATCTCCCCTTATCAAGTCATACCCCAGACAAGTGGTTCTCAACCTTTTTTAGACTTGAAGCACGGCTCACTGGACCCATGGCAGCCTTCAGAAAATGCCAATTTTTAGTTTTCATTTTGTTTAATACAGAAGAATAATAAATCAATTCTTCTATTGCAAAGAACTCAAAAAGCACACAACAGGGCAGAATGCTTTTCAATACTGTGAATTCCTAGTTGATATTTCTCAGTTTATCTTATAAATCAAGTTTGCACACCTAACAGCACTAACATTATGTGGCACCCTGCTGCACACCTGAAAGGATCTCAAGACACCCCGAGGTGCCAAGAGAATCACCGCCCCAAATTTAAGTGAAGCAATCTGGGCCAACGCATCAAAACTACCCACCACACTAGTATTTCAAGTGAAACCTGGAGTACAGATTGCTTTGCATTATCACTGTTACAGCCTTTCTACCACACAAGAAAGCTTTTATGGATTCATGGCTTGAGTAAAAGTACATTTAAAATTGGTAGAGTTAAGTTCTTAAATCAGATATAACACCATAGTTATGAATTACAATGCCTTTAACAAGAGTTGTATTGTTTTTAACAAGATAAATTACACTATTAATTAGTGTACTGATAATTTTCTCTCAAGTAAAATATTTCACATTAAATTTTTGTTTTTCTACCTTTGTTTGGTTGCTTGCTTTTTTGTTTGGTTTTGGTTTTTATTGCTGGGTTTTTATGGTAATCTTTATATATTTATTAAGGATACATACCTCATCTACAAAGTTGATGGCATCAAACCAGTCTTGGAGTGCCTCAAGGCAGTACCTAACAACATTTCTTGTGTATTCTTGTGTCTCCTGCAATGAGAGAGGTCATTGCACATTGTTCCACATAATTCAAAATAATTTTGAATATTGGTGCCATTAATACAATAGTGGACATAGCTCAAGACAATGTGTGACAGTTTATTAACCAGATTTTTGCATTAGTCTCTGTTCATAACATTAAGACATGACAAAAACATGGAATCTTGTTCATCTTATTTAAAAATATATAATACATATTTAATCTTAATAAATATATATATAATCTTGTTCTTTTTATTTAAAAAACTCTCTTCCCATTACAGAAAATTAGTATATTTCAGTTATTTACTCCTGGTAGCTACAGTACTTTCATACTGAGACTTTCTCCAGATTACCAATTGGTGGGAGCTCTAGCATTAATATATCAAAATGTTTTTGCTCTTGCTTTATCTAGACCTGCTCTGAGCTGCCATGTTGGGATGTCCTTATTTATTACTTTCATCTTGAAGCCTTATAATTTTCACTTTAATATTTCCAACAATTTATCTAACTGAAGTAAGATATGCTGGTCTTCAGCTTCTAGGACCCCTTTAAAATCTTTTCCCCATCTCTTTTTTTCTATATAGATCAACTAAAAATTTATCATCCTACAGTGTAAATAGCTAATCTCAATCTTCAATTACAAATTTCAGTTCAGATATTTAAGCTTCTTGGCAATTCTTAGGATACAATTTGGTCTTTGTGACTTAAGGTTGGTTACTATATTAATTTGGTTAAGCATAAAAATATGGAGCTATACACACTAATGACCCTTCCATGCACAGATCCTGACAGGAATAACTAGCTAATAGACCCTTCTTTTTTTTTCCTACTGTCTCTAGAGTTTAGTAAACTTAATGTGTATGAAATACAGTGCAGCCAGCATCAGTGCAATGACAACTGGAAAGACTTGAGTAAATTTGTTCCTTGAGAATAAACATAAGTAGAAATACTCCATGTATAACAAACTCTCATACTGAAATGGTTTAAGTTAAATTGTTTTCTTCAGAACTAATGAGCCAAAATTAAGATTATCATTCAAAAGGAGTGGAATAAGTAACATGTGAGAATAGAAAAAACAAGCAGTATAACTTTCAGAAATATCACTTTATCAATTGCCTGATTAACGTTGCTGCAATAAACTATTAATAACACAGACCTTTAAGTGCACATTTCCATTCAGATGTTACTATCTAAAAGACACTGCACCTACATACCTTATTTAAATACTGCCAAATATTAATATTTTTTTATTTTTCATCATAAAAAGGAGACAAACATACACGTGTGTTCACGTTACAATTATTCCTCTAAAATGAAGATTTCCACCTTTTGCAATTCAATATTGTTTGACAAGCAGTAACCTATTAATTGTGTTGTAATTAGAGGACTAACAGCATAAAACAAGAACCTTCACCTCATGTTGTTAATAATCTAGATATCTAACTACTTTGGCACTTTGGTGTCTTGTTCCCAAACACAGAAACAAAGAAAATTTGTTTTGTTTAGTTTAAGCTACTTGACATAAAAAAGCCTCAAACTACCACAAAATAAAGAAATCTAATTGCACGGCAACTCTACACAACAAGTATTCAAGAAATAAATCCCAAATTGTTAGGACATTTCAATCCTGAAATGATACGGACGATATAGCCTACTGAAAAATGTGTAGTGAGTGCTCCAGCTGAGTAACTTGGACTGAAAAAACCTTGGATAAAGAAAGCCAAAAACCACTATTATGCAAAAGCTCTTTGCCCGTTTGGTTCAAATATCTTTCCAATGAAGATCTGAAGTCATTTCCCTAGGCAAGCAATTGTGTAGAAAACAATGTAGACAAGACAGGCATAATCATCTTCCATGGACTACTCTTCAAATAAAAATTACCTTTAACAAAACACTATATTGTTCATTGTATTTTAATCAACTCCAGAAAATGACACTGGAAGGATACACATGTAAGTATCTGTAAAAATCATTGAGACTACAAAAAGGAGAGCTAAACAGGGGTTTTCTGACCAATAAAGAAAGAAATCAGTCTTACCCTAACTTTGCAATGAGATAAGAGTCCCCACATTGGCTGGGCACAGGCTTCCAGTTCAGCAGCAAACGCAGCATAGTAGGTCTGTGACTCAAACTCCACATGCTCATTTAGTTCTCGTTTATTTAAATTCATACCTTGAATGATTTAAGCAAATTTATGCAACAGCAGATTTGACTATGGCTAAATGAAACAGTATTTTTTTTAATTATTCATATATGCCCACATTGCTAACCAGGGAAAAAACACCCATGCAGTAAATTACAAATGATGATCAACTGTGCCTTTAAATACCAAACAAGATTAAGGATGAAGAATGAGCAGAAGCCTTGAGATTTGACTAGAAAGAAATCAGAATCATGGCTGAAGGACATGAGCTAACTACTCTCCTGCCCACACTGGGAATGGACACTGACCAGGACTGGGCCCTCTCTCAGTCTGAACTCCAAAAAATCAAACAGACTACAAAGTTTTAGATCTCTGTATAACAGTGGCCACTATGAAATCAGGCAGGATTTTTTTTCAAAGGTTCTAAACCACAGTGAATAGAAGGGAAAGCCTGAATGCACCAAACTGAATTTAGAATTTCACCAATTTTATCAAAATAAACATTTGTGCTGCTGGTACAACTTCTTGAGAGTTCATTGTATGTTGTACAACCCCCTCTTGTGTCCAATCCTAATAGACCAGAGAGCTATTGGAAAAAAATGTCCAGTGACTATGATTTTAATTTCTGGAAGTCTCTATCCACATTTCCAGAAATGTGTAATAGATTAATAATGAAAATACTAATGGAGTAAATATTTATATGCAATGATGTATGCTAAAGCAAAGATTACACAAAAAATTCAAAGATGGTACTACAGAAAATGAGATTTAAAATTAGATATATTTCAAAAAACAGTTTATCATCACTAAATAAGAAAGCTAAAAGCTACGTACCTTGAAAGAATGATACAAAATTCATCCACGTTACTAACAGGCCATGATCTTCCAAGAATTTCTTAGCTACACTCTGGTGCGATAGTATATTAATAAAATCACTAACAAGTGGCCAGTATGTATTATTTTTCAGTAGTGCTTCCCCACAGTTGACTACTACATGTAAACTGTTTTCTTCATCTAGATTTAAAAAAAGATTTTAAAAATCACACATAACATTGTATAAGACATGGCAATTGAAAATCAACAACTGTTAAAGCATGCAGTTTATGAAAGTAAAGACCAGTTCTACATAGTAACTGCAATTCTGCAGGGGATTACCATCCATGTGAATGCCCTTCTTGAAGTACATAAGTCCCATATACTTGAGATCTGAATCTGAACAGCAGCAGGGGAAATGAGACAGATCTCATTCAAAAGAAAATAGGTAATAAGACTATAACACACTACAGGAGATCCAGGTTCTGCATTCAGACTAGAGGAGATCCAGGTTCAGATCAAGGACTTCAGCCTCAGCCTCCTACATCTGAGATGAATGGTATAAGCACCTAGCTGTTTGGAGCTGGGTCTCCAATGCCAACCAACTGAGCTGTTTGGTCTGTCTTCAGAAACGTACGCTTTCACCAGTTTGGTGTCCTACAAAATCTATTTCCTCCGCAAGGACAAAAAATAATTATATGATTTCATTATGCTTAAATATGGTAAAGGCATTTCAGGGCTAGACCTTTAAATTAGCCACTTATCTAAAAATGGAGAAACATGAATGCCTTGTCTCCCAAGATATGCTGTCATCACAAGTAGGCACCTTGTGAAAATTCTTGGTGCTGTGAAGATACCAAATGATAGCACTTCATATTGGTAACAACTATGTCTATTGTAAATCACAGATGCTTTATATGTGCCAGCTGAACTGTAATATATAACAGGCACATTAGCAGCTTCAGCCTGGAGAGAGGACATAATGGAGCATTGCCATCCTCATCTGACAGGGCAGTCAGTCTTCCCAGGTCTAAGGTAAGATGAAAAACCCAATTTCCTTTTCAATATAGAAATATAAAAAATAAAGTCACTTCCCCTGCACTCTAGAGACAACTCTGAGGGCTCCTAGTAAACAAGAAAGCAATTTCTTCATTATTTCATTATCAAAAAAGGCCGCAAACACAAAGGATGAAATGTTCATGGGAAACAACTTCCAGCACCAACTTCTGCTGGTTGTTATTCCAGATGAATACTAACAGACAGAAAAAGAACATCCAAAGACACATGTAGTGATGTTTTTTGCCAGTTTAATGTGGCTCTTGCCCGTCATGTCAATGGCCGCCTAAAAGCAAGTGCAAAATGATAAGCAACCGAGAAAGATGATTTCCTCCTATAGCAGGCTGGCTTCTTCCTGAGAGCGTAATCAGATAATTATGTTGATAGCTATGTCAGTACATGTGCTGCATGCACCTGACAAGAAAGGGAAATTAGAACAATTTGGAAAGCTTGTGATGTTACATGACTCCGAAAAAATATTCTGCTTAACAAATAAAATCTTAATTAGCCTATAGTATTTCTCATTCAAAAGTGCTATAGATACTCTGAGAGGAAACCCTGTGTTTTACATTGTACGAGTACTATAAAAAAAAACCAGGATAAAATGCTGGGTAAAACTATTCTTAAACTTTCAGAATTGTCTGAGATGTAGCCACCACAGTATGGAGCTACCTCCTGAACAATTCTAAAAATTCAATAAAACTTCTTGTAATAAGTCACTTATTTGAAATTCAACAAAACAAAATTTCAACTTACCTTGCAACTCGCTTTTAATAAGGCAACTTTCCATCATGTATAAAAGAACAGTGACCATAATATCCAGCAGCTGACATTCTTCTGTCACTTGACGTGCTAATTCTTCATTGCTGAATAACTGAACGCTGATATGCACAATTCTGTTTGACATTGTGTCTGATTCATGGCTTTTCTTCAGTGTTTTCATAATAAATGCATAATGCTGAACAAAAGTTTTAGTAAAAGCAATCTGCAAATCACAGAAATAGAAAGAACTTTAGAATTGTACTACTGTTGTATACTGCAAAGTTACATTTTCCTACTATAGTTCAATTCTCCGCTTATTGAAGCATGATCTCTTCCAACAGTACAATGTGTGATGGAAACATCACAATGGTCAAGACAAATCCATCTGATCTAATACCTTGTCTCTGGCAGTCACCAGAGTCAGATACTTCTCTTCAAAAGAAAAGGTTTTATATGCCTCTCAATCAGGGGTCAGCAACATTTTTGGCTGGAGTGCCAAAAACACCCAATCTCGAACCACACCTTCACTTGCCATGCCAGAGGCAGACAGTGGGAGAGCCACAAGGGGCCTGATCCTCATTACTGGTGGCAGATGCACACATGCTTCCAGGGAGATGGTGGGGAAAAGGCTGTTGTTGCACTGCCCCAGCCCTTTCCCTACCATGCACTGAGGTGCGTATGCAGCCACTGCCACCACAGAATCAGTGCTGGGTCTCTGGACCCCAGTGCAACTGTTTCCAGCCTTCCCGTCACCTGCTGCAGCTGCCCAGAGCCCAAGTCAACTATAGCAGGCAGCTGGGAGGTTGCAAATAGCTGCACTGGGATCCAGAGCTCTAGCACTGGCTCTGTGGTGGTAGCAGTGGCACGTATAGGCCAGAGTGTACAGCAAGCAAGGGGTCACGGTTGAACTGTTCCCAGCTCTGGTGTCCCAAGCCATGCATGCAGCTGCCACTTCCACAGAGCCTGGCCAGGGCTTCAGGGCTCGGTGCAGCTGTTTGCAGCCACCCAACTGGGTTGCTTGCAGCCTCCCTGCTGCCTGCTGTGAGCAGCCCAGGCTCCATGGCCAGTGGGAGCTGCCTGGAGCCCGGGCCAGCTGTGGCATGCCGAGCAAAATGGCCTTGCATGCCATGCTCTGGCATGCATGCTGGGGGTTGCCAACCCGTGCTCTAAATAGTTTTCCATGTCTCTGGATCCCAACTTTTTCATTTATGAGACATGGTAGACATTACATTTATGGCACAATTAATGTGACCAGAAACAATCAGCTAATTATCTACACCAGCCCAGAACAGCCCCAAGGTCCAGGAAATAGTTTCCCCTTGCCCAGTCCCTGCGATCAGGCTAGGGGCAGCACCACTGTCCACAGTAGCATAACTGAAATCTGAGGAATTTTATGCACCATCCCAAAAATCATACATCTTGCTATAAATATCTTTCATGTCAGGACTTGTGATTTTTGGGGTGGGGCATAAATTTCTTCTAATCCAGATCACACCATTATTTTAATGTCTACCAGGAGCCTATATATTTTTCCAAATATGGTGATCAGCAGGGATCTTTGTTTTCTGTGATAAAAAAAAAAAATCACAAATTCTCTGATAAAAATCCCAAAATCCATGGTTAAAATTAAATGTCCCCCTACAGCCCCATTGGTGTCCCTCACTTCCCCCCATGGCCCTTCAGCCCTGCTGGAGGGGGCCCAAGCTGCCAGGGCAATGGGGCCAGGGACCCAGGTCCACAGCCTCTTGCCCCTAATGGAAGGCAGTGGCTGCTACAGCAGGAGCACAAGCCATCTCCCCCCTGCTGCTTGCCTGCTGCAGGCTTGGGTGGGGTCAGCTCTCAGTGGCAGCATGCAGTCCCGGGGGATAGTGGGGACCCATTCCCCCACAGATCTGTGTGGAGCATGGGGGCAGGGCAGGTGCACACAGAGGAAGTGTGGCCAGGGCAGCTTGGAGCTTGCAGCAGCAGGCAGCTTTCATGCATGGCCCCACTGTACTCCAGAGGGCATGGGGGAGGGCAGCAGGGCGGGGAGCGCAGCATTAGGGACTCAGGGTTTGCAGCTTGGCAGGGTTGAGAGTTTCCCACCCCTTTTACAAACAGCTCTTGTAGGCTGGAACTCAGCGAGCCTGCAGAGTTCTTTGCAAAAGGGGGAAATCCGCGGGTTTCTCTTCTAAAAGGGAAAATCTGTGTTTTCTCTGATAAAAATGAGAAATCCATGGTTTTCTTTGGTTTTCCCATGGGAAATGGAAAACCTGGATCCCTGGTGATCAGGAAAGAGAAAAGCAATCAATGTACACACAAACTAATGATTTATGCAATGGCAGTATTAAAAGTTTAATACCATTGTATTGTGTTAGTTACACACCCTAATATTATACATGCTTTTGATTACTTCTGTGCACAAAAAAAAAGTTTGCAATGGACTATCTGCAAATTATATCAGATTACACAGAACTCCAGCATATTATCTGATAACACTGAAGTTTACTTGGTGTGATGACTGCCCATCCATACTTTTACTGTGTTGTCCTTGGATTCTTTCAGTGCTTCCTTTAGCTTTTCCCATCTTAAACATTACTAACTGCTTGCAGACATGGGGGGGAAAAAAAGTGGGGGGGCACTTTATTTTAAACTCGGTGCACTCCCACGTCAAGCCCAGTGCATGCCCAGAAGAGGCACCTTGTTAGTTGCACCCAGGTTCCCCAACATCTGCATAGACTGGGCACTTTAGTGGGGATTTTTTTGGTGCTTTTATCTAATAGCTGATTGAACTAGCTTTAAAAGTGACAAAAAGCCCCGTCAAAGTGCCCGATCTATACAAATACTGCAGAGCTGGGTCAAAGTAGTGTGCTGCTGCTTCCAGTAAAGCACATGTTTTTCCACGTCTCTCAGTGCCTACCATGTCATCTAAAAGTTTTACCTCCTCATTATTAAATTGCTTTTTTTCAGATCAATAATTAATATGCTAACAATGTAAGTTCTAGTATGACTCCTTGGGGCACATCATCTTAACCTTTCACCATACTGAAAACTGTTTACTTTTTTTTGGTCAGTTAACTAGGTTTTAAATAATTTCTAAATTCAGATTTATAAAGCTGTGAAAAAGGATGAGTTAATGCAAACTGTGTCAATAATTAAAGAAATTTTTCAATTCAAAATCTTAGCCAGCTGGCCTAAACCATCCCTTCTGGAAATGTTAAATTTTTCTGGACTATACTTTAGACACTTTGAGCTATATTTAAGTAAACTGTGGTTTCAGGTCTGTGAACACAAATCACTATTTTAGCCACATTTCAGGCTCAGCACACATACATTTCTATTACAGCCCTGAAGTACCTTATATTTATCAGAATCAATTTCTCACCATACTGTGATTCTTTAATATTGCTGCAAGACACAAAGAGGCTTCAATTAACTTCCAAGAAGAACCTTAGAACAGGGGTAGGCAGTCTTTTCCAGTTGCAGGTTAAAATGGCCCAACACAGGTGGGAGGCAGGTAGATGATAGGGGTGCACTGCTAAAGATTTTCTTGGCCAATGACGAAAGCCAATGATTAACCAACTATATCAGCCAATGCCAATCCGAAAACCAGTATTTAGTAATAGTGCAAAGCATTTTAAACTACTGACATAAATAGATCAGTTTTTTGTTTGCGTTTAACACGTATACACACCTCCTACCTGCTCCAGCCTTTAATGGGGAAAGTGGTGACCACCTTATTCCCACACACACCGCCCCTTAGCCCATAGTTCCTACCCACAGCCCTGAGCTCCCTCCACAGCCTGGGTGGGCAGCGTGGACTCTCTTTTTTTTTTTTCTTCTGTTTTTTTGCACCGGTCCTGGAAGCACTACCAGGTCAATGCATGGAGTGGATGGAGCACGCTCCGGTTCCACCACCCAATAGCAAAAAGAATCTGCTCAATATAGACCTCCTGTGGAGGACATATCAGAGACAATTACCCTGGGGAGCTCGCCTACGTGGTCAC
>NW_017728949.1:44264382-44295203 GCF_001723895.1 Crocodylus porosus
CACCGGTCCTGGAAGCACTGCAATACCAGGTCAATGCATGGAGTGGATGGAGCACGCTCCGGTTCCACCACCCAATACCAAAAAGAATCTGCTCAATATAGACCTCCTATGGAGGACATATCAGAGACAATTACCCTGGGGAGCTCGCCTACGTGGTCACTCTGCTTCCCCTGCCAGGTAAGTATCATGCAGACAGTGGCACTGGGCAGATTTGGAGCCCCAGAGCACACTGCTGCCTCAGTGCCACCTGGCCCCACACAGCTGAGCCCCTGCAACTGCCGGGGAGAAGTCACTTTTGCAAAGATGCCCAGTGCCCAGGACAGCACAATGTCCCTCACATGGAAGCTTACCCTGTCTGTGCGCAAGCCTGCCTCCACAGCAGCCCTGGCACTCAGGCCCCTGCTACACAAGCAGCCTTGCCACAGCAGCAGCAGGAGGAGCTGGTAAGGGTCCCTTTGTTGCTGAGTGCATGCCCTGTGACCACTCCCTGGTGACCCTCCCCCTCCCGCTGCTTGCCAGGACCTGTAGTCTGCCACAGGCTCAGGCTGGCGATGGGGTGGGAGGACTAGACCACACTCACCAGGGTGCTGCAGACACATAGCCATAATTATTGGCTACAACAACCAAAACAAGCCAATAGTCATTTCTCTTTTTATTGTTGCTGATCTGATAGCCAACCAATATGTCGGTGCACCCCTAGCAGATGACCCTGCCAACTCCACCAGAATTCACCGCCACAGTGGCACACACGCTCACTCCCCACTGCCAAATGTCATCAAAGTCCCATATCACGGGTCCGATCAAATGGTTCTGCAAGCCAGATCTGGCTCACAGGCCACAGTTGCCAATCATAGTATCGATGATCTCCCGAGGTCCCTTCCAGCCCTAATGTCTATGAAATCTATGAAATCATAGTACTTAGGGTCGGAAGGGACCTAAACAAATCATCAGGTCCGACCCTCTGCCCCGGGCAGGAACAGGTGCTGGGAGCATATCATCCCAGCCAAATATCTGTCCAGCCTCCTCTTGAAGACCCCCGAAGTAGGAGAGAACACCACCTCACTTGAGAGCCCATTCCAGAGCCTGGCAGCCCTAACTGTAATGTCTCCTGATGTCCACCCTGAACCTTCTCTCTAACAATTTGTGGCCGTTATTCCTAGTAACCCCTGGTGGTGCCCGGGGAAACAGAGCTTTCCCCAATTCCCTCTGGTCCCCCCTGCCGAGTTTGTAAACGGCCACCAGATCCCCTTTCAGTCTTCTCTTGTGGAAGCTGAATAGGTTCAGGCCCTTTCTTTAGCTTCTCTCCATAGGACCTGCCCTGCTGCCCCCTGACCATGTGAGTGGCCCTCCTCTAGACCCTCTCAATGCTAGTTGCATCCCTCTTGAAGTCCGGCGCCCAGAACTGGATGCAATACTCCAACTGTGGCCTGACCAGTGTCACATAGAGGGCAAGAAGGATCACCTCCCTGGACCTACTTGTGATGCATCTGTAGATGCACAACGAGGTGAGGTTAGCCTTACTGACTGCTTCCTCACATTGGTGGCTCATGTTCATCCTGGAGTCGACAATGATTCAAAGATGCCTTTCTGCCATCGTGTTAACAAGAAGGGTGTTCGCCAGCCTATACATGTGTTGCTGGTTCCTTCTCCCTAGATACAGCACCTTGTACTTGTCTGCATTGGATTCCATCCTATTATCATCCGCCCACCTCCGTAATTTGTCTAGATCTAGCTGGATTCTGTCCCTCCCCTCCAGCGTGCCCACCTCACCCCACAACTTGATGTTGTCAGCAAATTTGGACAATGTGCATTCCACACCCACATCCAGATCGCTGATAAAAGATGCTGAACAGTACAGGCCACAGGACTGAGCCCTGGGGGACTCCACTGCCCACATCCCTCCAAGTCGAAAATAACCCATCCACCACCACTCTCTGGGTGCAACCATTTAGCCAATCTGCCACCCATCTGACCGTGTTAGCATCAATGCCGCAGTCACCCATTTTTTTTTTTAAGAGAATGTGGTGGTAAGCCATGTCAAAGGGATTCTTAAAGTTCAGGAAGAAGACATCCACCCCGACACCCTCGTCCAGGGACTTTGTGACCTGATCATAAAAAGAAACCCAGTTTGTCAGGCAGGACCTGCCCTCCATGAACCCATATTGGTTGCCCCTAAGCATTATCTCCCCTGCTGGGCCCTTGCAGATGTACTCCTTGATAATTTTCTCAAAGGTCTTCCTGAGGACCAAGGTAAGACTGACTGGCCTGTAATTGCCAGGGTCCTCTTTTCTCCCCTTCTTTTAAATGTGGACCACATTGGCCCTTTTCCAATCCTCTGGTACCTAGCCAGTGCCCACGAGCGCTCACAGAGCTGTGCCAGGGCGCCACTATGACCCCTGCCAATTTCCCACTATGACCCCCATTTGTTCTTAATGGATGAGGAGCTTTAGGAAAATACATGTTGAGGCAATCTAAAACATACAGTTAGTCATGCAGTCTACACCAGCCCACAGTAAAGAGGTCAATAAGCTCCAATGCCATGCTATGATAAGGAAAAAGGTAAGACACTGATTATGGTAACCACATCAGTACAGAGTTGTAAGGTGGCAAGACAGTTTTAGACAGCGGTTTTAGCAGGCAGTGTACAGTTGCTGGGGTAGGGAACATTCAAAAGCATCAATAGTCTTTGTAGGTCTAGGATGTGTGTGCTGGAGTTGGGCAGAGGATTCAGTCCACCTCCTTGCTCTCACTTCTGATGAGTGACTCAATCAGGTATCTTCATACTGGTGATTGCCTGTGATGCACTTAACATACATGTTCCTTGACCATCAAATGGTATCAAAAACCATCAGTTTTGTATAGTGGCAGGGTACTCTGCAGGCTCATAGAACACTCTTGCTCAAGTCCCACCCGCCAAGTGCTCCAGTGACCTGTTCCTGCTACTGATGTCATGCTGAACCAAATGAGGCTGGCAGCCAGCCACCTGAAATTGCAGACTTGCAGAGCAATAAAACTTTTTTCCTAGAAAATATGGCCTCTTTTGGCTCCTTATTTTTCAAGGTGCTAGAAAACTGTATTGACTTCTTGTCAGCACATGCTCGACAAGGTAAGAAGGCATAGGATATGTGTAGAAGCAGCCTGCATGCCTAGAAGGTATCTGATCATGCTTATCACCCTCCTGCATGGTTGGGGCTGAGATATCTAGCATCTGCCATACGATCCTCGCCAAGTCCCATTATTGACAGAAAGGCTGACTTTGCCAAGGGCAAACTGATGCAAAACAAACCTAACTTATTTGGCCCTCTTAAGACGAACTTGCAAAGCCTGAGCAATTTGCCTCCTTTGTCCTGGAAGTCTGCAAAGGCAACCATCTGTGTAGTTAGAGCAGCGATTTTCAACCTTGTTTCATTTGCAGACCCCAAAAAAGTTTTGAATGAGGACCCCTTTGAATTGTAAGTTATGTATTCACATACTTTTGACTGATCATAGTTTGGATTCTACCGAAATCATGATTTCATGGAAAACGCGGAATCCAGCATTGCCCGCAAAAGTGCGCAATGTCCATAAAATCGGGGGGGGGATGGAATCAACAAAAAAACCCAATGTACTGAAAATAAGATGCTGGCTCCTCAAGGGAGCCAGCAGTCCTCACGGCATGGGGAAGATGGTAGGGGGGACTGCTGGCACACATGGGAGCACATGATGGCTGCCGCCCTCACTCCTCACTGCTGACTGGCTGAAAGGGCTGCCTGTCATGCAGCCTCACCCCTCGCTACCAATCAGTGATGAGGGGCAGGGCCATAAGATGGACATCCCTTACAGCCAATCAGCAGCAAGGGACAGAACCACCAGGATCCCTTGGCCAGAGGCATGGGGTAGTCCCAGCCACGGTAAGCACTTGAAAACAGCAAGCAGCCCTGCGATCTGCCCATGAAATTGGCCAGCTGCATCCTCAAGTTGGGTAGACCCCTAATCATTGTCATATTTTGCAGGCCCCTTAGATATACTCTGCAGACTACAGGTTGAAAACCACTGAACTAGAGGAAAGACAACTATCTCACCAGCTGGGATCCTGGTTTTCCCTGTTTAAAAAAAAAAAAAAAAATCACAAATTCTCTGATAAAAAACCCAAGATCTGTGATTAAAATTAAAGCCCCCCCCACCAGCCCTGTTAGTGCCCCTCACTGCCCCCCACACAGCCTCCCAAGTCCTGTTCGTGCCCCTTACCCCCACACACAGTCCCCCAGCCCCACACACACAGGCACGGGCACAGACACACCCCAGCAGGTGGGTGTGTGGGGAGATGTAGGGGAAGGAAGGGATTGGGGAGGCAGATCAAGCATGTGGGGGAGAAGCCTCCATGGTGATTGCCTCCACTGTACCTCTGCGTACACACAGTGGCTACCAGCACCACCGCACTGCTACTGCCATACATCCCATGCTGCTTGCCCAGAGCAGGGCCAAGGTGGCAAGGGCAGTAGTGTCCCTCTGCAGGCTGCACACACCTACCTTGCTGGGGGAGGCTGACATGCAGCGGCTGTCACCGTACCATGTACGTTGCGGTTTTCCCTCCACCAGCCGTGAGCAAATGGCACACAGTGCAGTGGTGGTGGTGCAGTAGTGGTGGCAGCCACCACGTCAGCTGCCCCTCCTCCTAGCCAGGCGGACATGTGCAGCTCGCAGAGGAACACCACTACCCTTGCCCCCCCAGCCCTGCTCCTGGCAGCAGGCACAGAGTGAGCTGAGCTGAGGGGTTGGTGCCCCAGGGCACACTCTTTTCCCCTCCCCCCATCCCTGCCTGCCTGGGTTGAGGGAGGGAAAGTTGTTGGGCAAATTCCCACCATGAGTGCCCGCCAGCTGGCAGACACTCCATATCTTCCCCCAACACATCCCCACTCCCACAGCTTCCCCCCCAGCCCTCCTCCACTTACCTCCAAGAACAAAGAGGCAGCCTCCGTTAAATCAGTGTCAGGTCCTGCCGTTTCCCCCTCTCCCTTCCCCTCCAGGCAGGGCTGGGAATTTCCCGCCCCTTTTGCAAACAGCTCTTGCAGGCTGGAACTCAGAAAGCCTGCAGAGCTCTTTGCAAAAGGGGCATATCCACAGGTTTCCCTGCTTTTGCAAAAGGGGCATATCCACAGGTTTCCCTGCTAAGAGGGAAAAAATCCATGTTTTCGCCAATTACCGTATTTTTCGGACCATAAGACGCACCTGACCATAAGACGCACCCCTCCTGGAGCCTCAGTCTCCGCGGCAGCGAGTCCCTCCTTCGGACTCCTGCCCCGTCTGTTCCGGCCGGCCATTTTTATTGCCGGCTCCCGGCCACCAGCACGGGCGCCGGCTTCCAGTCTAAACAAGCGGCGCATGTCCCGCTCGGGCTCCGCCGCCTCCGCGGGCAAGCTCCGCCCCGTCTCCCCGGGACACACACCTTCAGACCATAAGACGCACCCTCGTTTTCCCCCCACTTTTGGGGGGAAAAAAGTGCGTCTTATGGTCCGAAAAATACGGTAAACTGGGAAATCTATTGCTTTCTCTGTTTTTCCATGGGAAGCAGAAAACCCAAATCCCTGCTCATCAGGTAAAGAAGAATTTCCTCCAGTCTGGAGGCTGTTTCTAGGCAGCCCTTTTGCTCCAGGGACATGGGGACCCATATCTTTTGAGCAAACAAGAACAACAAACAGGGCAGTTTGCAAGCAGTCTGCTGAGAAGAAGAGGAAGAGAAAGAGGAGACAGGTACCAGACACTAGGCAATAGATCCTAGTCCTGGAAGGTAAGCGAGCCAAGGCTGTCTGTTTGGCTTGGTGAGTGTATGTGTGTTTCGGCATGTGTTCTGAGCAGCTGGGAGTGCTACTAGAACAGGGGTGGGCAAAATGCAGCCCGTGGGCCAGATGCGGCCCACCAAGCCATTCTATCCAGCCCGTGGGACCCCTAAAAAATAAAGAAAATTAATATTTATCTGCCCCTGGCTATCTGTCATGCAGCCCTCGATGGCTTGCCAAAACTCAGTAAGCGGCCCTCTGCCCAAAATTATGGCACACCCCTGTGCTGAAAGATGAGTGGTTGCTGCCTGTGTCTGTGTTCCCTCCCTAACAAGGGAGCAAAGCACGCCTAGGCACAGAGGGGTATAAAAGGAGATTCCCTGAGCAACCAAGGATCATGCAAACAGGAACAGCATACAGGGCAGTTTGTAAGCAGTTCGTAGATCAGTTTGCCACTCCCTTCTTTGAAGGGAAGCCTTTAACTTGAGTCCTTTCTTTAATTAAGAGGAGCTAACCTATATATTTAGCATAAGTATCTAAAACAGAGCAGTTAGATCAATACTTATGTCCCTTGTTTAACTAGAAGCCAGAGTGAGTGGGGAGTTCACTAGGGAGTTTGCCCAGAAGCTTTCCCTCTCATATTCTTTCACTGTAAGCTTGGTGAGAGGAAGCAGGTTACCAGGGAAAAGGGAACCTTTTGGGACCAAGGAGCAGTGAACAGGCCAGCTTAAACTAATGCTTGCGAGGAAAGAGAGGGACAGGAAAGAGGTAGGCTACTGATTTAAGAGACCCAGAGAGATGGCTCTAGGATGTCGCACTGCCAGAGCGTTGCAAGGTTTCTGCTCAGGTCCTGGTTTGGTGCTGTGGGGACTATGGTTTCCAGTTTCCTCCCAGTGACAGTCAAGTTGAAGAGTGCCTGTGATGTGAGCTGTGCCTCCTGATGGTTCATCAGGGACCACACAAGAGAGCTACAAGAGGAGATGTCAAGGCTCCAAAGCATCTGCAGCCACGAGGAGTTCATTAATTCAATGCTAAAAGAGACCTCTAGGACTGCAGAAGGACTACCAGAGGCAGTGCTGAAGAAGAAAGTGGATATGGACTCCCAACGAAGGTAGAAGCTGGAAGCTTATGACATCTGGCAGCAAGCACAAGTCTTCACCCTCACCTGCAGTGGTTTGGCTGGAAAACAGATATGGAGCCCTACCAACAGAGGAGAAGGAGCACATTCCATCAGTGGAAGAGGCCACATCTGCCCATTCCCCAAGCCCCAGTCCAGGGAAGGCACAGGGAATTTTTCCCCACCACTGCACTCCCTACAGCTTCCCCAAATCAAGATCACCCCAGTCTGGTTAGGCCTGGAGAACAGCTGAAAGCCTGTAGACTCCCTCTCCCAATGCTAGAAATGAACACCTGTCCTTGTTCTGTGTCTCAGTGCAGCAACAGGCACCAGTGCTGAAGCTCTCAGTGCAAGGAATCAATGCATTTGCTCTATACTTCACAACCAGCACCTATTAATCATAGGAGTATTCAGGCAATTGTCCTTATGCTTTTCTAGTCGGAAAAGAAACAATTTTCCAAACTGGTAATTAGGTCCAGGGAACTCAGAGCCTTGTCAAGATACACACAGTGCCATCAAGGCTTACAGCAGGAGGGCAACGAGTAACTTTGCCCCAAGATGCACGTCTTCCTCCTAAAACTGTCACAAAGCCTGAACTCACTAGGACCACTTTGGAATGAATGACAAGGATAGCCTTCTCCTAAAACAATTCTTCCTGGAGAATTAGTGTCCAACTGAAGGCCTGTACTCTGTGGTCTGAGGCTTATTATAAAGATTCACCCACAAGATAAACAGAGTCTACACTCCAAAACCCAGGAAGAGAAAGCCCTGAAACCAGCATATGTCCTTGGGACATACACATCCACTGAGGTTATAGTTCCATCCAAAGCCATATCTTAAAACCAAGCAACCTGAGGGAAGCTAAGCCAGTGCTAAAAAAGGGAAGAAAAATGGCACTTCATGTAATGCAGATTGACAGATTGGAACAAAGAAAAAAAACCAAGAAAAATAAGAAAAAGAAAACTAAAAGTAGCTGGAAAAAAAGGATAGAACAGACTGGCTCCAAACATGGCTATGGGCCAAGACCATAGTTAGAAACAGACTGCAGAAGCTGTCTCAAGCCAAGGAGTTTGAGAGGAACTGAGGAGCAAATATAAACTGCCCTTCAGACCCTCAGTATGGAGCACGAGGAAAGGCAGGATTTAAATTGACAGCAGGGATTTGCTATGAAAAAAAAACTAGATTTTTATCACTGAAAAAAAATCTACATATATATTGGATTAACACTATCTTTCTAAAGCTCCTGCCACAAGAACTGTCTCTTGTATCTAGAATCAAGCTGAATAATATATGAATACTAGTCAATAATTATTTTCAAGGACATCTCAGAAGAGGTCTCCTCCTTATCCTAAGTTTATAATACCCAGGCCCCTGATGCACATTCATTTAATGTCACAATGGCAGGAAGCATGTGCAAGGCAGAAGTCACGACTGTTGGGATCAGATCCCAATTGTGCCATTACTACTTGTCAGTGCAGGGGGAGCCTAGGATCATACTTGAACTAGGTCTGGTAAAGTCTGGGCCCCAGGCTGACAATCAACTGACTGTTGGGGCCAGCCCTGGACCACACCAGACCAGATTCAAGTCCCGGACTGTAGTCTGGGGGCTGGAGCTGAATAATATACGGCAGCTGACAATCAGTTGATTCTTGGTCCTGGCTGGGATAGTCTCAGTATGAGACTGGGGCTGTGCAGGCCAAGTCTACAATCAACTGATTATCAGCTCTGGCCATGCTGCCAAGTGAAGCGATCAGATTAGAGGCTCCTGACAGGAGCAGGGAACAAAGACAGGATAATGGGCTTCCACTGGGAACTTTGAACCGCACCCCTGTGCCAGGCAGCCTGGGTGCAGGGTTTAAAGTCCCAGTAGGGAAGCATTCTTTAAAGCTCCCTGTGAGAAGAGATCCAAAGTGCAGGGCACAGGCAACTATGGAGTTGACAGCTCTCAGCTCCCCATGCCCCACACCATGAAGCAGCACCCACAGCTGTGGAGCACAGCTCCCAGCTGACTCCCTGCTGCTCCTATGGAAACTTAAGGATGCATTGAGCCCGAGATCAGACAGACACTACCAGATGCAGTGCTCATGGCATCCCCGCTACCAATCTGCCTCTAGAAATCAGATAGAAGTACCAGGTCCAGGACCCAATGCCACCCCCTAGACCAATCCCACTGATCAGGCAGAGGATAGCTGTGGCTGCCCTATGCCAGATCTCTATGCTCAGCTGAGTGTCAAAATCCATCATGGGTCAGTCCCTACATGCCAAACATTCCATTTAAGTTATGATACAAACAATCCACAAAGATGTGACACATTGCTATATTATCATATAGTTCATTTGCTATATTATCATACCATAACTAGGCTTTAACTTGTGGCCAGATTTTTATGGTGCAATTAACCACTTAATTGTATCTAAAATGTAATATGTGCCAAGGCCCCAATAAAATTGAGGGGTGGTGTTGTAGTGCACTCAGGTGCCCTGCGCCTAAGAGCAGAGACTGCTCTGGGGAGACCCCTAGTGGCAGAAAGGGGGAGGCTCAGCTGCCAGTCACCAGGGCTGCACAGGTGCTGGTTGCCGGGGCAACTGGTAAAACCAGCTGACCAGAAAGAGGCTTATCCCTTCTTAAGCCCAGGTAGAAGGCCAGGAGGGCAGTCCCTCTCCAGCAGCCGTGGGAGTAGGGACTCACCTCGGACAGTCAGAGGGGAGGACTCTGGCATTGAAAGCATCCCCTGGTCACTGCTGAGAGATCGGAAGAGCGTCGTGTAGGGCTCCCCCCCGCTCCCTCACTCTCTAGTAGGGAGTAGGTTTTTGTTTGACCAGACAGTCTAGTTTTTATGTTGTAGCCCCAGGGGCTTTATGTTTACTGTTTTGACCGGAGGACCGGGCAAGGCTATTAGGGGTGGAGGAGGCCTCATAGGAGCTCCACAATAGCGTGGGGTCTCCTGGCACCAGAGAGGGCGCAGCTTTGTTTGGGGGCGTATTGGCCCCAGCCCCGGAGCTAGGGGGGTGCGGCGAGAAGCCCCGGAGCTAGGGGGCCATGGGGAGCCCCAGAGAGAGAGAAGGGGGCCGCGGGGAGCCCCAGAGAGAGAGAAGGGGGCCGCGGGGAGCCCCAGAGAGAGAGAAGGGGGCAGCAAGGAGCCCCGAGAGAGAAAGGGGCAGCAAGGAGCCCCAGAGCGAGCAAGGGGGGGAGGGCAGTGAGGAGCCCTGGGAGTAAAGAGGAGGGGCCAGAACATAACAAGGCCCAGGTCAAACCACATCAACTCCATCTGCAAGGCTTGGGCTGCGGTGTAGGGGAGGAAAAAGGAGCCGCAGGTAGTGCCCCCTGTCACCAGGGCGCGGAAAAATGGGTAGCCTCCCGCTGATTACAACCATCTTCTAATCAAGTAAGATCAAGGCATGGCAAGTGAGTATGCAGGCGGTTGGCCCATTACAGGAGGGCAGGGCCACTCCCAGAAAGGCTCCAATATTGATACTCCTGTCACAGGTGGTTTTGAAGAAACAACTCCAAGACTAGAAGTAACTGATAAAGCCGTATAGAAACCTACCCTTCAGAGCTATATTTTACCGTACCTGCTCATTCAGCCAACTATTTTAAGTATTCTGGCACTATTTTAAAACTCCTAACAGACTACTATGGATGAAACAGTGTTCTGCTCCAAAATACTGGTAGACGGAAATAAAGAGACTTATACTGAAGTATTTGGTATATTTGTATTTGACAGGGATGACAGACAACTGCAGCTTTGCAAGCCAATCCTTCATTATCAAACAGCTTTTTGCAAAAGCTACAGTTACTTCCCTCTTCCCCTCCCCACCCAGAAAAGAGCATAACCCAAAATGGTAGTATAAAGCTCTAAGGAAAAAATAAATGTCAGTTAATCTCACAGCCTGCAATACTGCTAACTTCAGTGAGGGCAAACACAATGATGCTTGCTGTTTCCTCTGCAGTGTTGTTGGTAGCTTGATTGTTTTCAGAAATAAAAAGCTGAATGGTAATGATACTTGGTCTCCAGGCCCAGCTCTATAAGATCTCAGACAGGATTCCATGTCATATATGAGAGTTCCTGCTATGAAACACAACTTCATGCAAGGAGCTTTAGTCATACAGTCCTCAGCATCCTCTTGTCCATCAGCCACATCGGTGATGAAGTGTGGGACTCCAAGTTTGGTGCTGAAATCCAGTCCAGCTCAGAGTATAGAAAGGTGTCTCAGACACTACCAGAGGTTCTTTTCTGCTATTTTTCTTTCCTTTTGTCTTTTTTACAAATTGTCTTTGTGTTACTTGTTATAATTCAGTACATCATGTAGCTTAGTTGTGTTCCCATTAAATCATACTCTTAACAACTCCCTCAAAAAGATTCATATGTTTAGGGTCCTGACTTCAAGACTTCCTGTACCCTTGGTTCTCACTAAACAAGGAGATTCAGAACCTAAATACAGCTTCAGCTGGAAGCACAACAGGAGAGTGTGGCAAAAAGCTAGAAGAAAGTACCTTGTGTAGGTGCACTGACTCCTGGAGAACACAAACACAAATGGACTGAACCTGGCTACATACTAACACATGAACAGGAAGGTGACATCCTGTCACCATGTTCTAAGAACAGAAGAAGGCATATAGGTAAATAGTCCATCAAGTCAGAGAAGGGTATAAAACAATGTAGGATAGCAGCTGGAGGCCTACCAAAATAGCCTGGAGATTAGACACAACCAATGCAACATTTCTATAACTTAACATCCTGCAAGGGGAGATTACTGCTGTTTCCAACACAAGTAAAGCCATCACCATCAAGTCAGTCAGTCACAAAATAATTACATTATGTGGATGAAGATCTTTATTAAGAAATCAATGCAATCCAGTTTGCAAAGTCAACTACTACTGCAGACCGCCTCTAAAGCAGTTGAGCCAAACTCTGAGGTAGGCAAGCTGCAAATTAGCCCCATGCTTTCCAATGCCACTCCAATTCCATTCCTCCACCAGATCTGTTGCTCTGCTTACTGCTTTCTTCTCTATGCTCCATGAGATCTGCTCTACTTCTTACTTCTTGCCCTATGCTCCCTGCTCAATCTGTTGTTTTGCTTTCTGCTTCCTGCTTTATTTCCCCTGCCTGATCTACTGCTCTGCTATCTGCTCCCACCTTATGCTCCCCATCTGATCTGCTGTTCTGCTTTCTGCTTCCTGCCCCATCTGCTGCTGTGCTGCTTGTTCCCTCCCCAGTCTGCTTCATGCCATAAAGCAGGGGTGGCCAATTATTTCAGTTGGAGGGCTGCTTAATGACTTTTGGTGAATGGTCAAGGTAGCTCTGCAATCTTGACTGGTGTCCTGCTCCCTGTTGGAACATGAAGTCCTGGCCCTGACCCTCTGACCTTTGCCACCAGAAGTCCCTCCCCCTGCCCTGGAGTACTCCTTTTGGGAGTCACCCAAGTCCCTTGCCACAGCTGATGGCAGGATGTGCAGCCAGCCCCATCCAGACCCATAGGGCACAGCTTCTGTCCAAGTCCTCAGCCACACATAGTTGCAGCATGTGAGGCCAGCCCAGCCTGACCCCACAGCGTGCAGCTCCCCACGCTCCCACTCCCTTTCCCACAACGGGGTCCCTGGCCCCGACCCAGTGGGGCCCTCACCTGCATTCCCAAGCTCACAGGCAGGGAGGCTGGGAACAGCCTTGGGGTGGCCAGGCACAAGCTCTGCCAGGCAGAGGCATCTTGTGTGTAGCACCCCCGGGCTTGGGGCTTGGGTGGGTCAGGCCAGGCTGGGGCAGGTTGGTGGGGAGTTTGAATGCTTAGCAACCAGAGCCCCACCACCTGCACAGAGGTGCCAGCTTGCAGAGGAGCCCTGAGGGCCAGACAGAATTGCCTGGTGGGCCAGATCCAGCTTGCCAGCTGTATTTTCCTGCCCCTGCCATACAGGTTGCCTGGGCCACTTGTGGCAGGCATACTGCAGGCTGGCCACCTCTGATTTGAATGACGTTTGAGAGTCAAGACAGGAGATAAAAAAGAAAAAAAAAATGCACAGCCTGGTCTTTGATTATGTCTGATCCGTTTTACCTGCATTTTGCTTCATGTATTTGTTAGCACACCCCAGTTGTACAATTACTCAATTAAAAATACAGGCCTTTATATGAAAACAAGTTATATATTAATCACATATGGTCTGACACAAGGTACAATACATATGAAATATGAAAAAAAAGGAAAGCTGTTGGTAGAGAAAAGGAGCAAAAATACCTTATAATCTTGATCTGGTAGCATGTTGAGTAAGAAGGTTACCATCTTCTGTGGAAATTCATATTTTATCGTCCAAAATAATAATTCCTCTAGAAAACATTTATGCTTCAAAACATCCATAATGGACTGATCTGCACAAAAATGTGGAGAAAGGAGATGGGGGAGGGAGTAAAAATGTCAGAATGATTTTAGGTTTCACTGGAATATTAAAAAACGTGATGCTTCTATCCTCTGTAACCTATTGGATTAGAAAAATCTAAGAATCAGAAATACCTTAATGCTACATCCTGCAGATACTGATAATAGTATTTATAAACTCCTGGGGAAAAAATAAATATGGTCAGTACTGTTTAGTTCCCAAGCCTATAATAGTTCGTGTACATAATCCCAAAGTCATCAGACAGCTTTCAGCTGCAAAAATCAGGCTCTTGCATAGGATCCAATTTGCCAGGCTTACACTAAATAATGACTTACTCAAAAAATACATGCATTGGACCAGATCTTCATGTAGTACTCAGCCTTGTGGCTCAGAGCAAGTGTACTTAACTATCACAGCTCCACTAGTTTCAAATGAAATTCAGAATTTTGCCTTTGAATTCAGTGAGGTTACTGATTGCATGTTCAACATAGGTGTGGCAAAATCTGACCTCCTATACACTGGACATTACCATTTATACTAGATTTAAAAAATTAATAATTTATATGATATATTTACCAGCTTCAAAGCTTTTTAAATAAAAATACTCCATGTCACAATTTATATCTTCAAAGCAATTTATATGCTAAATAATTTTAAGAGCAATCCTGTGAGGTGGTAGGAATTACTTCAGCCCTATAAATGGTTAAACTAAAGAATAAACCAAGTTCCCCAGAATTAACCCAATAAGGTAATGGTAGAACAAGGACCAGAATACACATTAATTTTACTTTCCCACCCCATTCTATTAGACCATATATTATGTTTAGTCTTCTTCAAAGCCAGGGTACTTAACAGTCCTGATAAACAGGCCATGTTTACTCTTCATATATAGAGAAATTTAGGCAAATAAACTGCTGCCTTGAACCTGTAGGAGTTAACGGGGCAGGGAGAGGGCTTCAGTACTACCCTTTCCCCATTCCTCCTTGGGATTTATCCCAGTCAGAGCAGAATTAAAATTCCAGTAGGAGGTCACCCCCATTCAAACAGGCTGTCCAGGAATGCTGAATCAGTTCACCTTTTGGCATAGCACCATCCCCTATAAGGCCAGCCACTACAAAAATTGAGGGCTGCACTGAATGGCTTTAGGCCCATTAGTAAAGCAGTAAAGCAGATGCATTTTACATCACAGTGCTCCAGGCTCAAGATAAGTCTAGAATTACCAGGGCCAGGATTCCACTGTGATAGGTCACTACCTGAATCTAGCCTGTTGTACTAGATATTTTCAGAATTGTTAAAATATGAACACTTTAAAGCGAGGGTCAATTTGAAGATGAGCATCTCTATCAATCCAAAGAAAGAAAAAAGATGTTTTATTGCATATTCTAGAAGTGTTGAGATCAAGGATTTTTTTACCTCTCTCGATCCTCAATATTTCTATATTAAAAGTATTCCACAAAAAAAATTACAAGTCACTTACTACATCAGACATGCTAAAATCATTTATGTTCTCTTCTTTCTCCCTTTTTAAATGTTGTATGTATGAATTGACTGCTCATGAAAGGTGCCAACTTGATCCTCCATCCACAGAATAGACATCATGGTTTTACGCACATTCCAAATGTCCCAATGTGTAGGCACAAAGAATGTATGCTGTTGGTGCACATTCTTCATCTACTGCTGAAACGCAGCTTCCTCTGACATGGAACATGACAGTTTAACACCACGTAACAATTCTATCCAACAGCTTTAGGACAGAGAGAAAAGAACACCATATCCAATTATACCTGCAGGAGAATTTAAGTAGGCAGAGTGCTCTTACCCAACTTGGAATTTGTCCAGGACATCAAGGCTAGCACTCCTACTCTTGTGAAAAGTGTCATATGTTGTTAAATTTCTTTTGACAAACAAAAAGGTGCCTGCAGAGTTGAAACTATCTTAGAAATTAGATCTTTTGGATGGACAAGTGTTTTACAAACAGCAAAACATGGGAAAAAAATTACAACCTGCTGCTTAGTACCCAAATCTATGTCCATATGGGTGACACTTCAGCACAAAAAGTCCATTTAAAATAGACCTTTCAATCTTCCCCATCATTATAAAAAGTAGCAGCTGTTTAAAATATTATTTCTAAGACAATCTTAGCACTCCAAGGTATCACCAATACATAGCCTGGCATGATGACAATACCCAGATTGCTGAAAGTAGGGAGTCTGCTTTTATGGAAAAGGTAAATCTGTTTTTATTTAATACTCAGTTTTCTAAAATTTTCTTTTAATACTCTTATTTTATACCATATAGGACATAAAATACGAATACTGAAAACTTCAGAAAACTATTTAATATTTAATAAAAACAGAGACTTACCTTTCCCCCATTGGCAGACTCCCTCCTCTGGGGCTGATATTAGGAGCTATCAACATCATCAGCACAGTCCGTGTTGGGATGCCTCAGAGGGGGAAGACTACAATCCTGGGTGGAAATGAAAGGTTTAATTAAAGAATCATTTTGCTGAAATGCCTCTGCCTCTAGTGATGTCCATTCAGAGATCTGGCAACCTCTGGACCAAAGTTTCCTACTGCCCTGTACCAATTCACTGCTATTAGGGAAGGTGCTATCATTCTAGGGTCAGCTGTCTTACTTTTTTTTTTTTTTTTTTTGCAGAGGTCCATCAATTTTCTCAAATTAAAATAAGTAAAATTTACTTTCTCTTTCCTCGAAAACTCCATCCTCATTCTCTTGTTTTCTAAAATTGTGCTGCTTCCACATCACCATTGGCAAATCCACTGTCTTCTGTCTCGGGAGAGCAACTTTAAAGTCATCCTCAATGACTTTATCTGTCCTCTTCCTACATTTGTGAATGTATATATATACCTCCAAGCCCTTGAAAACTATCATTTATTTTTCTCCAGCATTTCTATCCTTACTGTACCACTGCTGAAACTCCAGATCCCTTTGCTCTGCCTTCCCAGTCTCTTGGCTCTCCAGACTGTCTGAAATTCTCAAAAGAATCAATCTTCCTCTCCTACAACCATCGTAGTCCTTCAAAGATGTAGCTTTGCATCTCAAATTCAAAATCTAAATCCTCACTTTCAACTCTTTCCAGAACCTTGTTCCTGCCTTTCTTTCAGCTTTCCAACAAGTGTTCTGTTCTTGAACCCTGCTGACTACTGACAGCTGGTCTCTTTCACACTAGCTTTCCATTCTCCCATAATCATAAGCATCATGCCACACTAATTTTAAAGAAAGGCAGTTATTTGGCTACTTAGAATATCAGACCCTATGCTGGTCATTAACCATTGTCAGTAGCACCTTTTCAACATAAATGACTTCTCAATGAAATGTGTAAGAAATAGATGCCCTCCTACCTCCAAAGACATGAGAAAGTCCTGAAGCACTTTCACTGACCTCAAGGGGAAAGTTGCTTAAGTCTAAGGATTGCAAGATTCACCCCACAGAGGTGAATAATTTAAGCCTATTGTATGGAGTTTCAAAGGAGAATTCATTTGAGTTCCTTCTCCTACAGATCTCTCTTTTCTTAATTAAAATGTCAGTAGAGTAACCATTTAGGTAAGACCAAAAAAGATCAGAGGGGAACCACTCTTATCTGACCCAAACATCATTCACACTGCACACTCATTTGAAGGAAGAAGCTGTTAGGAACAAACAAGACTTCAGCTTTGTTTTTAAATGTTTTCTATTTTTAAAATGTGTCATCTACACAGTGACAACGGAATATTTAGTTACAAGCTCCCTAGCAAAAGGAAGGTCAAAACATAATCCATAAGCCCTAAATACTGAGTTGGTGGCACTAGCTCCATCATGAGCTGCTGTTAAAAACTCATTCACTTGCTGTTCTTCCAAGTCAGTACTCATTCCCTTATATTTGATGTCTACGTCACATGCAGCGCCCCCAGTGCTTGAAAAGTGAATTAATATTCTTAGATACTTTAAAATAAATATAAAGCAAGAATGATAAACCGAGATCATTACTTTATAAATACCTTTGGTGGTGCTGCTTAGTTTCACCCTCTTGCGCTTGCCCACACCTTGGCTACCATCCTGGTCCTCCTGAGGTAGGGGGAAGAGTTTAAAAATTGAAAGCTGCATATATAGTTGGAACTGCAGAGAGACTTTATGCTCTCTAAGTTGCTTCTAGTTTACTTATAAGGCTATAAAACAAAAGGCCCCTGAATATATGCAGGAAGAGGACAAAACTTGGTCTACTCATAGAATCTGGGACTCAATACAACTTATTAGAAAAATACAATTAAAAAAAAAGTATTTCTACCCTCCAGACAAAGAGCAACATTGTTGTTTGTGAGATGAAACATTTTTAGCTATTTAATTGTGCTGGGTACTTGCCTTTCTTACTGAAATTAAATGTCTAGGAAATAGTTAAACCTACATAAAATACCTAGATGCTATACATATAACTAAGGTGGATTTATTACATATCTATAGGAATTTTTCAGCCTTTTCTGTCTTTTCCAACACCATAATGACTAAGAATCAGAGGGAAACACAAACTAGAAGTTGTCCAACCATTTTACAATCAAGTAATGTATTCATTCTTAGCAGCTCTAAATAGTTAATTTCAATTAGAGGAGTCCAATAGTATACTGGTAATTCATATTTATACAAGTGCTTGTTATAGGAAGCTCTCAAAGTACTTTTTAAATGAAAAGCCCAAGTCCTATGAGTCCAATTTCAGTTAAGAACATCATTACCAAAGTTTTACAAAGAGTCAAGATGGGGCACAAGCAGAGGAAGTGACATGTACAGCAGATTCATCAAAATGGAATTATGGAATATGCAAAGACCATTATAGACAGACATGAGAGATTCCACAGGTACATGAACTGTCAAAAGATTACTGTACCAATATTTCATCTATCTCAGTTTGCTAGTGACTATATCCTTGGTTAAATGGATAAGTAATGTTTCCCACAGGGACTAATCTCAATGGGAGGTATTTAATGAAATAATAAAAGTATCCATCTTTTTTAAGTTCTGCCCCCAAAGTGAAAGAGAATATTTTGGTATTGCTTGGTTCAAAGGATAGAACTGGTTAGTATGCACTAACTGAGGGAGAAAGGTCACTGATGCCAGAATGACAGGCCCTGAAACTAGCCCTGAGTGCATGCCCTAATGCTGATCTCAGAAAGCAGCAGCATCAGAAGTCAAGAGGTTCAGTTAACTAAGAAACTGTGACAATGTGAATATGTGTACACACAGTAGAATTGGGATAGTAGATTTTAGTGTCTAAGTCCAATATTCTAAGAAAAAGACTGCACTGCCTCCTAGAAAAACAAGATCAATGGATTTCAGTCTTCCTTAGAATTTCTGCAAAGTGTGACTTCATCCATTAAAAAAGTTAAGAGTTAGAATCTGTTTGGAAAATAAGGTACAGCTTTTCAGAATAACATTGAAGACTGAATATTTTCTTTCCTGAAATGTGTACTGGGCATTTAGGGCATTTGTACACATGCCTGCGCTGCAACACCAGGCACTTTTAAAAGCACCTGGCGCATATATTTGTATAAATGGAGAAATGCACGTCAGCACTGAGAAAATGATGATGGAGTGCTTCTCATCTAAATCACATCAAAGGCAGCTGTTTGTAGCCAGTCCCAGCTCTGGGCAGCTGCAGCAAGCAGCGGGCAGGCTGCAAACAGCTGCGCCAGACTCCAGAGCCCCAGCATCAGCTCCATGCTGGTGGCAACTGCGCGTGGACCTCAGGACAGACAGCAGGGCAGCACAGCCCGCCCCAATGTGCCCGTGCAGTTGCCGCCAGCATGGAGCAGATGCTGAAGCTGTGGAGCCCAGCACAGCTGTTTGCAGCCTGCCCGCTGCTTGCTGCAGCTGCCCAGAGCCTGGGCCGTCTACAAACAGCTGTGCCGGGCTCCGGAGCCCCACCATCACTTGTGCCAGGAGCGCAGGAGAGACCGGGGTTGCACTGTCTCAGGCCCCTCCCACACTGCCCACTCCAACATGTGGTGCACATACCAGTATGGAGCTGATGCGGGGGCTCTGGAGCCTAACACAGCTGTTCGGAGCCTCCCGGCTGCAGCCGGCCCTGGCTCTGGGTAGCTGCTGCCAGTTGGGAGCCTGGGCTGCTCCCAGCAGGCAGCTGGGACACTGCAAGCCCATCTGGGAGCAGCCCAGGCTCCAGCGGCTACCCAGAGCTGGGGTAGTTGCTGACAGCCACAGAGCCCGGGCTGGGAGGCAGGGGCTCTGGGTGCAGGGCAAGGGGCAGCAGAGCTGAGGAGCAGGGGTTTTGGGTGGCGGGCAAGGGGCACAAGCAGGGTATCCTGCCATGTACCCCCTACCCTCATTTTTTTTTCTGGCATGCCGGTACTGTGGCACCTTCCAAGGTAGGCATTGTGGTGTTTTTCGGCACTCTGACCAAAAAACATTACCTACCCCTGCTGTAGCTTTTTCTAGCTAGAGGAGCACAATAAGAAATTGTTTTAGTAACCTTTTTTTTTTCCTCATCTTTCTCTCAAACTATAGTTGCTTTTGCCTGTGTGACTTATTTTTTTCTGTAATTAAACCTTTTTTCTGGTTACTTACTGACTGATCACCTGTGGCCAACGTAATCACAAAGCAATTGATGCTTCAAGCATTCTTCTTCCAAGGAAGGGGGGAGCATGGAGAGGGGTCTCCTTCCCCTTTTTTTGCAAACCCAGGATAATAACCCCAGAGTGACAGAGCTGCCTCTGCTGCAGCTGTGAAGGTCTAGAAGGAGACTACAGGTGGCCAGGGGTGAGGTGTCACCTCAAAAACAAGATCTAGTCCATCCCCTAGATATGGCACAGAAAAGAGAAGCTTGGGCTCCAGGGTCACTCCAATATCTTAAAAACATAGGTTTTGTCACAAAATATACTTAACATGGAAGCTGACAAAGGTCTATACCCATTTTCCACTTCACAGAATTGTATGGGGAAGGCCCCCGCATGAGCTGATCAGCCCCGTAACAGAGCCAGCTCGAGAAGGGTGCAGAGCCTAGGACATCAGCTCATACGGGGACCTTCCCCCATCCCAGAATCAGGTCTGTGGGTCCCCACACGAGCTGATCTGCCCCAGCCCTGCTGGCCCCAGGCAGCAGCACCCGGCTCCTGTCATCCAGCAGGCAGATAGGGCCCTGCCGGCACTCCTGGTGCCAGAGTCCTCCCAGGGGTGCATGCCCGAGATCTGCCTGCTGGCTGACAGAAGCCAGGTGCTGCCGCCTGGGGCCAGTGGCAGCACCAATCTTCCCGGCGCTGAGTGCTGGTTGTGCCCATCTAGCAGGCAGATCAGGGGCCCGCACTCCAAGGAGGACTCTGGCATAGCTCCCGCAGACCTCCCAGGGATGCAGGCAAGTCCCCAATCTGCCTGTCAGATGACAGGAGGCGGATGCTACTAGCTGGGACTGACGCTGAAGCCAGTAAGCCTGGCATCAAAACTCAAAACATTTCAAAACTTTTGTAATGTTTCAAGTTCCCTCGTTTCGTTTCGAAGCTATTTCGAAGACTTTTGCTTCATTTTGATTTTGCTGTTTCGAGCTCAAAATGCATCGAAACAGCTTTGAAACAAAACACCGGGCAAAATTTCACACAGCCCTCATGCACAATACTGGCTTTTTAACTAGTTGTTATGATACAAGAAAGAGACCTTGGAGCCACTGTAGATAGTTCTCTTTAAAAAAAATCAGCACAATGTGCAGCAGCAACTAAAAGACAATAAAATGTTGGAAATTGTTTAGAAGCGAATACAAAACAAAAGAGAGAACATGATCATGCCATTATACAGATTTATGGTGTGCCCACATCTTGAATACTGCAAGCATAGTTCTGGTGTCTGCATCTCAAAAAGGATATAGTAGCATTAGAAAAGGTAGAGAAGGGCAACAAAAAGTATGGGGCAGTTGCCATACCAGATGAGACTGGAAAGGCTAGGGCTCTTCAGTTTGAAAAGAAAGCTGAAGAAGGATATGACAGAGGTCTATAAAATCATGAAGGGTGTGGACCAAGTGAACAGGAAACTGTTATGCATCAAGTTCAAAAATACTAGAACTAGGGGACACACACTGAAATCAGTAGGAGACAGTTTAAAACTAATATGACAAAATACTTTCTTAGGCAATGTGTAGTTAAAATGTGGAATTCATTGCCACAGGAGATGGTACGGGTAGACAGCAAGGTAGATAGCTGTTGAACAAAAGGGTTAGAGATGTTCCCTCTGGCATTTCTAAACCAACAATGGTGGATGCCAGGGAGGTTAATGAATAGGGGATAGATCACTTCAGATCGATTCAATGCACTCCCTCTAGCATTCACTTCTGCCACTGTCAAAAACAGGATACTGGGCTAAACAGAGCACTGGTCTGATGCAGTGTGGCACTTTTTATGTTCTTAATTTAAAAAAAGAATAATTCCCAACCATCACTTATTTGAAATAAATAAATAAATAAAATCCAATGATCTCTAGCAAACTTATTTTTGATAAAGCAGTTCTGCTTTGGTCTCCTTAGTGAAGGATTTCAACAGTAAAGGGTTATAGTGAGTGAGCAACATTAAAAGCTTTTATTTATCAACTTTTCCAAGACAAAGTTAACTGGATTTATAATAATTAATGTGTATTTCAGGTCTCACATTTACAAAAGGCTCTTGCCTTCTTTTTTGCTTGCTAAGAGGACTCTGAAGTTATTTTTACTCTCACTCCCCATTACTGCTCACTTCAATTCAGCTAAAAATATGAATGGGAAATTCAGAAATATATTTTTTAAATGTACTCAAAATTTTTTATTCATTTGTGAGTTTCTGACTAAACCACTAATATTATCAACTCTTTTTGCCATACGCATTTCTGTACAAGTCTTGGAACTAAATTTGAGTATGCCCACTCATACTCTTTGAGATTACATTTCAATGACATAACGGACATCTTAATTCAGACACCAGATAGCTGACTATGTAGGTCAAATCTTTCAGTTTAAAATGAGTCAACTCCACTGGTAAAAAAAGTAACTTTGCCAAAGTTTTCTCGGACAATTTCTATCTGTATAATGAAGAACAGAAATAATTAAGTATCTACAAAGTGCTACCTGACAGGCTACTTTGCAATCACTGCAATTCCAGTAGTTCCTCTCTCTGGAAATTTATAAACTATTCTCCAATCTCCCCTTCAGACCAATCCATCATCTAGGGAAACAATACTTGCTTCCTCTCCACAGTACTCGGACATTTTCCTAGTCCCCCCTCTAGTCTTTCCCACCCCACACAACCCATAATGAACACCATATCTGATCCCTAAGCTACCAAGAGAGCTTCAGTTTCCTTCCCGCACAGGAAATTAAGAAATAGGAAGTCTAAGCATAATTTTGAATTTAATTCAAGATGGTCTTTGATATTATTAAGATAAACTTGAATTATCTTTTTCACTTGATGTCAAAACAGTAATAAGATGGTGAAAGAACAGCAAGCAATACTTTGAAAAATGTCATCTTATAAATAGCACTGCTGAGAGCATAACAGATGCTTCTGTGTTGATGACAGAGGCAAACATGTGATACAACTTGTTGTAGGTATAAACAAACAAAAGATTTTTTCATTTCTACACCTGTTCAAATAGAATTCAGCATAAACAAACAGCCATTGCCAAAGAGACTGTTCTACCTCTCTCCCCCAAATGTCTGAACCAGAGGACAAATGGAAAAAGGCTGCTGTCTACACTTCTGTCATCTGAGATCAAGCTCAAATCTGAAACACTGCTAAAGACTTCACAACTGAAATTAAGTCCATCCGTAATATTTCAAGTAAATTAAAAACAAAACCTAATAGCTCTTTGACTATTCAGTTATTCCTTTTAAAACCACTTGCCTCCTCTGGCTGATTCTATATGAAGGCTGTCTCCTCCTCCTTCTACCCAAACTCCTTAGTAAACAAAGTCAAGTCTATAGCAGGGAATTGACATAAGAAAAAATTCCCTCTGTTGCTATCACCAATTCAGCTGCCCCCATGTTAATAACACTGGGATCTCCAGCACCCAAACTTGCTGACAGTGCTTTCATCATCATTTATATCAAGCCTGCTTAGATCAAGTTTAATTGGCAGGGTTCTGAAAATGTACAGATATATACATATATAGAAAAAAAATATATATATATATATTTATTAGTATTCCCTAAGCTGCTTGTACCAGTTCAACTGAAGTTGTGATAGCAAGGGATTTTTTTAAAGTTCCTTAATGCACCAAAGGCATAAGGAATCTGGCCCTGTGTGTCCCTACTAAGAGGTGTGCTCTCCACTGAACTAAGTGCAACAGTAAAGACTTGCAACATCTGCCCTTGTGTACTATCTTTGTTTTGTATATTGTTACACTTCCACTACATTTTTTTAAATAAATCTCACCTCATCTGAAGACTCTCCTTCTCCTGATGTCGCTGTAGCACCTGCTAAACCTTTTGAAATAGAAAAAATTCAAGAGATTTCCTTCACAATTCTCGTACTGAAGGCAGACAGTTTATGAGATTTAATGAACCTTACAGAAAACTGAATAGTATAATCTTAGCTACATCCATACCACTTCACACAGATCTTGCGAGCTCTCACAAGGTGAGCAGGATTGGGTCTGACACTACTCAGAGGAAAGGTCTCCAAGAGATACCCAAAGTAATTTAAGAAGTAGTATTTATGTTTTGGAAATACATCCCACTATACTGCTTCCATACACTGTGCTGGTGGAGGTGTGTTTTTTCAAAGGAGAGATAAGAGAGATCCTGACCAGACCTGGACATCAAAAATTTTGAGACTTTTATAATACTAAGGCTTTTGTAATACTTTGGTTGCTGTAATTGGTTTTATAGCCAATTACAACCATCAAATGCCACTATGAGTAATTACATTTTGCCTACTCAAATTCCACAAATATCATTGGAGAAGGATTTTTAATTCATTTTGTCCTTAAACTACTATGTTTAATTTTGCTGGTGCAGTTATGACAATTTCTGCTTGTTGATGGTGTGTGAAATGGCCCCTGTAAGTAGACTAAGCCCATAAATTGCATCAAATCTTGTATAAGAAACTAGAAAGGGCAGTTTAAAAAAAATCAGGTCTTTTGTTAAAATGTTATTCTACACAAACCTTGAACTGCTAAAGTGCTAGTTCCAGCTGCTTGCTCCTGGATACCACATGCAAGTTTATCCTCAGGAAATGCCAGTCCAGAGCCTTTCAAAGCAACGAGGTACTTTTCATGACTTTTCTTTGCACATGCATTTTCTCCAATACCTTGAATACATATTTAAAACAACATTAAATCAAACACACACACACATACACACAAGTACTTAGGTTAACACAAAAGATCTTCCCAAAGTTTATAAGACTAAGCCATTTAAAAAGTAGTCCACAAACCTTCTTTAAAAGTTATGACTATAAGCGCCCCTCTACCCCTTACATTTATGCCATAATTAAGTTTAATTACGGCATAAATGGAAAACAAGTCATAAAAATGTTCCACATATAATGTGAACCATTTTTATGACCGATTTGCATGGCTCCTTAGTTAGAACATGAAGCTTCTGTATGGGAAGTAAAACTGGCCTCAGCCTTGAAACAGCCCAGGGTCTCCAATCAGCCCCAAGACTGACAATCAGCTGATTGCCAGCCCGTTACCCAGCTTTCAGTTCGATCATGATCTCAGGCTTCCCCTGCACTGGCAAGCAGAAAGGATGAAATTGGGATCTGATCCCTGGTCCCAAAATAATGCCTCCTGTCATGCATGTATGACACGGCAGGAGGCCCAAATGCTGGAATTGGAATTGGGGCTCAGATCCCATTGCAGCATTAAATGAAGTTGTGCCATAGGCCTAAGATTCTAGGTGCAAGTCTAATGAGTTTCAATACAAAATGCAAGAATCCCTTTTAGTTCTTTACTTTTCTCCAAATCATGCACCTCCTATTTTCATTGAACCAGGAATGCTACTACTGTATAAACATAACAGTCCTTTAGTTCAAAAGACAATCTGTTTTGTAAAGTTAAAGCATATTTAAAAAAATAAAATAACAGACCTAAATTATGTCCCCACATTGTAATCTCTAAATTCTGATAAAGACTCTCCTGAGAGGTCCAAAAGCATCAAATAAGGAAAGCGATAACCATTATGCTTTTGGATCCCAATAAATAAATAAGTAAAATCAAGTTAAATCTGTGCCCATTGCAGTTAACCAAGACTATCACAAGATAGTGGACACTTCTACTTGACATTCATGTTGCTAACTCTCAAGAAATAAAATGGTATACACAGGGTTTAAAAACTCCATAAAAATTACCTAGGAAAAGAAATGGTTCCCTAACAGAAAAATGAAATTGTTTCAGGTATTTAAGCAAGATGTTAAGCAGGGGAGGAAAAAAAGACAAGATGAAAACATTTACTTTCACAATTATCGAGTACAGCTACAGCTTCACATGAATTCTTAAGGCCTTCTTGTACTCCACCTTCATTGAATCTGGTGTGTATTGAGAGGGGCTTTCCACTGTTGTAACAAAGGCTGCTGCCCTATTCCATGTTCCCTTCTTCTCAAAAGCAGGCTCTTCCATCTAGGCATAGTGTACTCAGGAAGCATGCCCACTTTCTGATAAAAAGCATTAAACTTCTCTCATTCAAAAGGGATCATTCATTGCACCTCAAAGATTCTTATAAGATATGAAGTTGGGGGAGAGGAAGAAGACAGAGAAAGCCAACCTTTCAGCAGCTCTCCCCAGTATTTCTCAATCAGGGAAAGAAAAATGCTGTCCCAGAGACTAGCCATCCACAATAAAAACAGCTTAAAGCCAGAATAATTCTTAATTTTTGATAGCAATATGAAGGGCATTTTTAGAGGACTGAAAAATGAGAGCTGCAGGCTGTAGTGACTGCATAATGTTTTTGATTGGACGGGGGGAGGAGAAAGGGAAAAGAATAGCATATGGCTTAGGCAGAAGGCTATTTTTCACTCTGAACAGAACATGCTATGGTCTCACGCAGCTCGGAAGGCCGCAGGTATTCTTTATAAGAACAGATTCTAAAACAAATGAGATACTTTGCCACATGGAAAGAGCTTGATGTTTTCATTTAGTAATATTTAAGCTGCCATATTTAATTTAAGACAGAGAGAACATACATGTCGCATAATATATTTATACAGTCAGTAAATCTCTGTTCCTGATCTTGACACTTATTAAAAAATGCTTATTGCAACTGTATATTCCTTGTAATATTACTTGGGCCACTAAAGACAAAAGACCTTGTTCTGTAGATCTTATTAAGTAAAATTCCCACCAGCTTTATGTGCCCTAAGAAAACCCAGACATATAACAACATGGCCAAGCACACAGGGCAGCTGCCATACACAGGGACAGCACGAACTTCCAGATGCCAATGCCAGCAGAATCATACAGCTGAGCAAAATCTACCACCAATTCAGATGTCAATTTATAATTATCCTTAAAATGCACATAATCTTTTTACGGGGTTTTGTGAAGTTAAATTTAAAAAATATAGGACATAGGGATAACAATGAACAAGTGTGACTTCCATTTATAATTTCTCATCATTTTTAAATTTATTAATAGAAATACAGGCAGTCCTCAGGACACAACTGGTTCCTGAAAACCGTGCCTTAAGTCAAAATGTTGCAACTCGGAACTGATTTTCCCATAGGAAACAATGTTCTAAATGGGGGATTGGTTCCTGAACCAAGGCCCGATACCCTATTTTCACCGAAAATAACCCAGAATTTTGTACCGTATTCACTCAACTATATAAAACAAATAAATGTAGCTATATTACTTGTCTCTTTGTATTAATTTATGTATTTATATTGTAAATAGCGATCATATTTATTTGGAAGGATTTCGAGGTGACTTTGTTGAATTTTCTGAAGGGTTCTTAGCTGGAGTCTTCTTAGGAGTCTTGGCTGCTTTCTTAAAGAAAGTGTGCAAGGAAGTTTGGACAGGTGTGCTCTTCTTCTGCTTGTAAATTTCTCTGTAGCAGCTGGATATGCCCCTATTTACTGATGCAGTATGTTCAATGTTGGGGTCATGTTCCTCACACAGGGACATGGCAGCTTCCTCAAACAGGGACATGGCAGCTTCCAAACACTTTTGTTGTCAAGACTTTACAAGGAGGAGCCTCTTGAACAGTAGGTGCATCTTCTTCCTCTGCCACTTTTTGCTGTTCCAATTCAATGAGGTCCTCATAGGTTAATTCTTCAGAATGGGATGCCAGTAACTCATCAACATCTTCTGGTACAATGCCTAAGTTGAGTTCTTTGCCCATTTCAACAACATTTTTGTTCACCTCTTCAACAGCATCTGTAAAGCCTTGGAAGTCAGACACAAACTTAGGACACAATTTTCTCCAAACACCATTCAAATTTGATTGTTTGACTTCATTCCATGCCTCACCAAAGTTCTTAACTGCTCGGTAAATGCTGAAGCCCTTCCGGAATTCCTTCAGAGTCAGTCCACCTTCCTTCTTAATTGCCCTGATGGCCTGGGCAAATGTGCACCTAACATAGTAGGCCCTGAAGGATGCAATTACCCCCTGGTCTGTAGGTTGCAACAATGAAGTGGTGCTGAGGAGCAGAAACACCACTTTGATGTCACGGTGCATGTCATCAAGGATGGTTGAATAACCAGGAGCATTGTCAAGGATTAACGATGCTTTAAATGTAAGATTGTTTTTGCTGCAATAATCCCTGACACTTGGCACAAAATTATGATTAAACCAATCCTCAAAAACGGTCTTATGGACCCATGCCTTAGGATTGTATTTCCATATCACTAGGAGAAATGCCTTGGAATGTCCCTTCAAAGCTCTGGGGTTTTCCAAATGGTACACAAGTAAAGGTTTACGTTTAAAGTCACCTGCAGCATTGGCACCAAGCAAAAGAGTGAGCCTATCTTTAGCAGCTTTGTACCCTGGCATGGATTTCTCCTCTTTGGCAATGTAGCTTCTGGATGGCATTTTTTTTCCAAAAGAGTACAGTTTCATTAACATTAAAAACTTGCTGAGCACAATAGCGATTCTCTTCAATGATTTCTGCCAATGTCTCAGAAAAGCATAAGCTACCTCTTCATCAGCACTGGCAGCTTCACCTGAGACCTCGATGTTATGCCAATTGGCCCTGGCTTTACAACACATAAACCACCCCTTACTTGCAGTAAAAGGCTCAGCATTAGAACTCTCCCCCTGTTGTTTCTTTAGATCATCATAAAGGCTCCCAGCCATTTCCTGAATGATGCCTAAACTCACAGGAGCACGGCATTTATTTTGATCCTCCAGCCAAATGATTAACAGTTTCTCAACCTTAGCAATAAGTCCAACACGCTACTAAGTTATCTCACAGTTGAGTGCATAGGAGCTGAGTCTTTAACATGCTCCTGAATTCTTGCCTTGACTTTCAGGATGGTCACAACAGTCATTCAGGGGATATCCAAAGCTCTACCCATTTTAGATGCAGTCTCACCTTTTTCAGACCTCTTAATTATTTCCATTTTTGCTTCCATAGTAATTGTTCTACCTTTCTTAGAAGAAGAACAATCACTTCCACTGGATTTATTCCACTGCCATTATTATGAGCAGTTTGGAAAAAGTATGGAAACAGCCACCCGGCTCAGCCCCAGAACTGCCTGCCTTGCCCCAGCAGGGGCAGCCAGGGGACCAAGCAGATGAGCCTCGGCTAGAGCTGCGGTTTCTCCTGTGGTCATCCAGCGCAGCCCTGGCACTGTCTGCTTCACCCCGGAGGGGGCAGCCAGGGGAGCAGTCAGACAAGCTGTGGCTTTTCCCACCACCCAAAGCCCCCACTCCTAGAGCCCAGTGCAGCCCCATCTAGGCAGCATTTGCCCAACCCCCTGTTCCAGCCCCAGCCTCCTCCTCCCCCCCACAGGGGCCCTGATCTGCTCCCACACAGCTCTTTCCTTCCCCCCGCCCCTTCCACTGAGACCTATATCCTGCACTCAGCATCGTAAAGTTGAAATCCATGTCCGAACTTTGAAACCCAGGTGTCAATTTACAAACATAGTAACTGCGGTTTGTCGAAACTCAAACCATCCTAAGTTGAGCACTGCCTGTATAAATAAACTCACCAGAGCTAAGATCTTTGTAGAACTGTTGATTGGTCAAAACCTGAGTAAGGACTGATCGCATTGCTCCTCCCATTTTGGTCAACTCTTCTAGAAAAGAAACGTGAGGCTCCAAAATCTGAAGGGTTTTGTGAAGGTCTTTTTCTGATGGCAGATCAGCAGCTGAAAAAGAAAAACAACAAAAAAAGCTGTTTAAGAGCAGAAGAGAAAGATGGGGGGGTTGGGTTTTAATTATCTCAATTCATCAGCGAAACATTACTGGTGATCTAACCAGCATCTTAGGTTCCTATAAATGTGTTCAGCAATATCAATCTATTTTACCTGGATCCTTTTTCCCCATTTTCCAAATATGCAACAATATTAGACATATGGACCCAAAATCCTCAGGAAAGATCCAAGACTGGGACAGCAGGAGAATTACACAGTGACACTCCTGCTGCCCAACTATGCAGCAAGGTGGTGATTTAAAAACCACCCAGTCCTGGCTTTGAACATGCAGTGCTGGGGAAATGCCCCCTAAGAGCTGCATGTCTGCAGCTTCTTAAAGTGCAGTCTCCAGTCTGGGGAGGAAGCCAGGGAGCAGTGGCTGCTGCTCCCCCACTTCCCAGGCTGGGAGGGGAAGGGAGCAGTGGAGCCAAGCTCTTGGTCCATTCCCCAAACTGGGCAGTCTTCGTTTCTGGAAAGTGGCAGGCACCACTCCCTTCCCCTCCCAAACCAGAGCAGGAGGGGAGTATACCAGCATTCATTCTTGTGAGAGAAAAATCTCTCTCAAAGAAGATCTTCCAGGGTCACACCTGGAAGGTCTTGCTCCCAGAAAGGAGACGTTTCTCCCAGGGAGAAACCAAGTGAACACTTACACACTTGTATTTTCTACCAGGAGAGCAGAAATTTTCCCATTGAAATGTAATACCTGTTGTGTCCATCGATTATGAAAACCTAGTACTGCTATCAATTACCACATTTGCTCAGGTACCATAAATATGCGACTAAGGATATAAAGGCCCCAGCCCTGTCAATGAAACATTATTATTTTTGGTTTTAATAATAAAAAGGTCATGAAATTACACATGACCACATAATCAAAACTACAGTCAGGATGCTTGTGCAACCTTAGTGCAGCCCCCCTCTACTCATGCATTACTAAAAAATAATATTGTACAGGAAAGTTAAAGTTAAAAAAAATCAGCTCTTAGAAACCTCCAAAGCTCACAGGCACAGAGAGACCATGTGAAAACTGCTGTGCCCCAGCAAGGATTAAGATAGATTTTATTACGGACATTTAGTTCAATTTAGCCAAGACTCATGCAAAATTGTCTCCCTGAAAGGAGCCACTTCTACATTTCAAAGGGCTTTAAAACCCATGCATATAAGATTCAATTTGAGCCACACACTGAGTTCTGGAAGAACAAGAGGCAGCACCAAACAACTTTAATTTTGCCTTACTAAAGTACTTTTGAAATGTAGAAGTGGCTCC
>NW_017728949.1:44295214-44306267 GCF_001723895.1 Crocodylus porosus
ATATATATATATATATTTATTAGTATTCCCTAAGCTGCTTGTACCAGTTCAACTGAAGTTGTGATAGCAAGGGATTTTTTTAAAGTTCCTTAATGCACCAAAGGCATAAGGAATCTGGCCCTGTGTGTCCCTACTAAGAGGTGTGCTCTCCACTGAACTAAGTGCAACAGTAAAGACTTGCAACATCTGCCCTTGTGTACTATCTTTGTTTTGTATATTGTTACACTTCCACTACATTTTTTTAAATAAATCTCACCTCATCTGAAGACTCTCCTTCTCCTGATGTCGCTGTAGCACCTGCTAAACCTTTTGAAATAGAAAAAATTCAAGAGATTTCCTTCACAATTCTCGTACTGAAGGCAGACAGTTTATGAGATTTAATGAACCTTACAGAAAACTGAATAGTATAATCTTAGCTACATCCATACCACTTCACACAGATCTTGCGAGCTCTCACAAGGTGAGCAGGATTGGGTCTGACACTACTCAGAGGAAAGGTCTCCAAGAGATACCCAAAGTAATTTAAGAAGTAGTATTTATGTTTTGGAAATACATCCCACTATACTGCTTCCATACACTGTGCTGGTGGAGGTGTGTTTTTTCAAAGGAGAGATAAGAGAGATCCTGACCAGACCTGGACATCAAAAATTTTGAGACTTTTATAATACTAAGGCTTTTGTAATACTTTGGTTGCTGTAATTGGTTTTATAGCCAATTACAACCATCAAATGCCACTATGAGTAATTACATTTTGCCTACTCAAATTCCACAAATATCATTGGAGAAGGATTTTTAATTCATTTTGTCCTTAAACTACTATGTTTAATTTTGCTGGTGCAGTTATGACAATTTCTGCTTGTTGATGGTGTGTGAAATGGCCCCTGTAAGTAGACTAAGCCCATAAATTGCATCAAATCTTGTATAAGAAACTAGAAAGGGCAGTTTAAAAAAAATCAGGTCTTTTGTTAAAATGTTATTCTACACAAACCTTGAACTGCTAAAGTGCTAGTTCCAGCTGCTTGCTCCTGGATACCACATGCAAGTTTATCCTCAGGAAATGCCAGTCCAGAGCCTTTCAAAGCAACGAGGTACTTTTCATGACTTTTCTTTGCACATGCATTTTCTCCAATACCTTGAATACATATTTAAAACAACATTAAATCAAACACACACACACATACACACAAGTACTTAGGTTAACACAAAAGATCTTCCCAAAGTTTATAAGACTAAGCCATTTAAAAAGTAGTCCACAAACCTTCTTTAAAAGTTATGACTATAAGCGCCCCTCTACCCCTTACATTTATGCCATAATTAAGTTTAATTACGGCATAAATGGAAAACAAGTCATAAAAATGTTCCACATATAATGTGAACCATTTTTATGACCGATTTGCATGGCTCCTTAGTTAGAACATGAAGCTTCTGTATGGGAAGTAAAACTGGCCTCAGCCTTGAAACAGCCCAGGGTCTCCAATCAGCCCCAAGACTGACAATCAGCTGATTGCCAGCCCGTTACCCAGCTTTCAGTTCGATCATGATCTCAGGCTTCCCCTGCACTGGCAAGCAGAAAGGATGAAATTGGGATCTGATCCCTGGTCCCAAAATAATGCCTCCTGTCATGCATGTATGACACGGCAGGAGGCCCAAATGCTGGAATTGGAATTGGGGCTCAGATCCCATTGCAGCATTAAATGAAGTTGTGCCATAGGCCTAAGATTCTAGGTGCAAGTCTAATGAGTTTCAATACAAAATGCAAGAATCCCTTTTAGTTCTTTACTTTTCTCCAAATCATGCACCTCCTATTTTCATTGAACCAGGAATGCTACTACTGTATAAACATAACAGTCCTTTAGTTCAAAAGACAATCTGTTTTGTAAAGTTAAAGCATATTTAAAAAAATAAAATAACAGACCTAAATTATGTCCCCACATTGTAATCTCTAAATTCTGATAAAGACTCTCCTGAGAGGTCCAAAAGCATCAAATAAGGAAAGCGATAACCATTATGCTTTTGGATCCCAATAAATAAATAAGTAAAATCAAGTTAAATCTGTGCCCATTGCAGTTAACCAAGACTATCACAAGATAGTGGACACTTCTACTTGACATTCATGTTGCTAACTCTCAAGAAATAAAATGGTATACACAGGGTTTAAAAACTCCATAAAAATTACCTAGGAAAAGAAATGGTTCCCTAACAGAAAAATGAAATTGTTTCAGGTATTTAAGCAAGATGTTAAGCAGGGGAGGAAAAAAAGACAAGATGAAAACATTTACTTTCACAATTATCGAGTACAGCTACAGCTTCACATGAATTCTTAAGGCCTTCTTGTACTCCACCTTCATTGAATCTGGTGTGTATTGAGAGGGGCTTTCCACTGTTGTAACAAAGGCTGCTGCCCTATTCCATGTTCCCTTCTTCTCAAAAGCAGGCTCTTCCATCTAGGCATAGTGTACTCAGGAAGCATGCCCACTTTCTGATAAAAAGCATTAAACTTCTCTCATTCAAAAGGGATCATTCATTGCACCTCAAAGATTCTTATAAGATATGAAGTTGGGGGAGAGGAAGAAGACAGAGAAAGCCAACCTTTCAGCAGCTCTCCCCAGTATTTCTCAATCAGGGAAAGAAAAATGCTGTCCCAGAGACTAGCCATCCACAATAAAAACAGCTTAAAGCCAGAATAATTCTTAATTTTTGATAGCAATATGAAGGGCATTTTTAGAGGACTGAAAAATGAGAGCTGCAGGCTGTAGTGACTGCATAATGTTTTTGATTGGACGGGGGGAGGAGAAAGGGAAAAGAATAGCATATGGCTTAGGCAGAAGGCTATTTTTCACTCTGAACAGAACATGCTATGGTCTCACGCAGCTCGGAAGGCCGCAGGTATTCTTTATAAGAACAGATTCTAAAACAAATGAGATACTTTGCCACATGGAAAGAGCTTGATGTTTTCATTTAGTAATATTTAAGCTGCCATATTTAATTTAAGACAGAGAGAACATACATGTCGCATAATATATTTATACAGTCAGTAAATCTCTGTTCCTGATCTTGACACTTATTAAAAAATGCTTATTGCAACTGTATATTCCTTGTAATATTACTTGGGCCACTAAAGACAAAAGACCTTGTTCTGTAGATCTTATTAAGTAAAATTCCCACCAGCTTTATGTGCCCTAAGAAAACCCAGACATATAACAACATGGCCAAGCACACAGGGCAGCTGCCATACACAGGGACAGCACGAACTTCCAGATGCCAATGCCAGCAGAATCATACAGCTGAGCAAAATCTACCACCAATTCAGATGTCAATTTATAATTATCCTTAAAATGCACATAATCTTTTTACGGGGTTTTGTGAAGTTAAATTTAAAAAATATAGGACATAGGGATAACAATGAACAAGTGTGACTTCCATTTATAATTTCTCATCATTTTTAAATTTATTAATAGAAATACAGGCAGTCCTCAGGACACAACTGGTTCCTGAAAACCGTGCCTTAAGTCAAAATGTTGCAACTCGGAACTGATTTTCCCATAGGAAACAATGTTCTAAATGGGGGATTGGTTCCTGAACCAAGGCCCGATACCCTATTTTCACCGAAAATAACCCAGAATTTTGTACCGTATTCACTCAACTATATAAAACAAATAAATGTAGCTATATTACTTGTCTCTTTGTATTAATTTATGTATTTATATTGTAAATAGCGATCATATTTATTTGGAAGGATTTCGAGGTGACTTTGTTGAATTTTCTGAAGGGTTCTTAGCTGGAGTCTTCTTAGGAGTCTTGGCTGCTTTCTTAAAGAAAGTGTGCAAGGAAGTTTGGACAGGTGTGCTCTTCTTCTGCTTGTAAATTTCTCTGTAGCAGCTGGATATGCCCCTATTTACTGATGCAGTATGTTCAATGTTGGGGTCATGTTCCTCACACAGGGACATGGCAGCTTCCTCAAACAGGGACATGGCAGCTTCCAAACACTTTTGTTGTCAAGACTTTACAAGGAGGAGCCTCTTGAACAGTAGGTGCATCTTCTTCCTCTGCCACTTTTTGCTGTTCCAATTCAATGAGGTCCTCATAGGTTAATTCTTCAGAATGGGATGCCAGTAACTCATCAACATCTTCTGGTACAATGCCTAAGTTGAGTTCTTTGCCCATTTCAACAACATTTTTGTTCACCTCTTCAACAGCATCTGTAAAGCCTTGGAAGTCAGACACAAACTTAGGACACAATTTTCTCCAAACACCATTCAAATTTGATTGTTTGACTTCATTCCATGCCTCACCAAAGTTCTTAACTGCTCGGTAAATGCTGAAGCCCTTCCGGAATTCCTTCAGAGTCAGTCCACCTTCCTTCTTAATTGCCCTGATGGCCTGGGCAAATGTGCACCTAACATAGTAGGCCCTGAAGGATGCAATTACCCCCTGGTCTGTAGGTTGCAACAATGAAGTGGTGCTGAGGAGCAGAAACACCACTTTGATGTCACGGTGCATGTCATCAAGGATGGTTGAATAACCAGGAGCATTGTCAAGGATTAACGATGCTTTAAATGTAAGATTGTTTTTGCTGCAATAATCCCTGACACTTGGCACAAAATTATGATTAAACCAATCCTCAAAAACGGTCTTATGGACCCATGCCTTAGGATTGTATTTCCATATCACTAGGAGAAATGCCTTGGAATGTCCCTTCAAAGCTCTGGGGTTTTCCAAATGGTACACAAGTAAAGGTTTACGTTTAAAGTCACCTGCAGCATTGGCACCAAGCAAAAGAGTGAGCCTATCTTTAGCAGCTTTGTACCCTGGCATGGATTTCTCCTCTTTGGCAATGTAGCTTCTGGATGGCATTTTTTTTCCAAAAGAGTACAGTTTCATTAACATTAAAAACTTGCTGAGCACAATAGCGATTCTCTTCAATGATTTCTGCCAATGTCTCAGAAAAGCATAAGCTACCTCTTCATCAGCACTGGCAGCTTCACCTGAGACCTCGATGTTATGCCAATTGGCCCTGGCTTTACAACACATAAACCACCCCTTACTTGCAGTAAAAGGCTCAGCATTAGAACTCTCCCCCTGTTGTTTCTTTAGATCATCATAAAGGCTCCCAGCCATTTCCTGAATGATGCCTAAACTCACAGGAGCACGGCATTTATTTTGATCCTCCAGCCAAATGATTAACAGTTTCTCAACCTTAGCAATAAGTCCAACACGCTACTAAGTTATCTCACAGTTGAGTGCATAGGAGCTGAGTCTTTAACATGCTCCTGAATTCTTGCCTTGACTTTCAGGATGGTCACAACAGTCATTCAGGGGATATCCAAAGCTCTACCCATTTTAGATGCAGTCTCACCTTTTTCAGACCTCTTAATTATTTCCATTTTTGCTTCCATAGTAATTGTTCTACCTTTCTTAGAAGAAGAACAATCACTTCCACTGGATTTATTCCACTGCCATTATTATGAGCAGTTTGGAAAAAGTATGGAAACAGCCACCCGGCTCAGCCCCAGAACTGCCTGCCTTGCCCCAGCAGGGGCAGCCAGGGGACCAAGCAGATGAGCCTCGGCTAGAGCTGCGGTTTCTCCTGTGGTCATCCAGCGCAGCCCTGGCACTGTCTGCTTCACCCCGGAGGGGGCAGCCAGGGGAGCAGTCAGACAAGCTGTGGCTTTTCCCACCACCCAAAGCCCCCACTCCTAGAGCCCAGTGCAGCCCCATCTAGGCAGCATTTGCCCAACCCCCTGTTCCAGCCCCAGCCTCCTCCTCCCCCCCACAGGGGCCCTGATCTGCTCCCACACAGCTCTTTCCTTCCCCCCGCCCCTTCCACTGAGACCTATATCCTGCACTCAGCATCGTAAAGTTGAAATCCATGTCCGAACTTTGAAACCCAGGTGTCAATTTACAAACATAGTAACTGCGGTTTGTCGAAACTCAAACCATCCTAAGTTGAGGACTGCCTGTATAAATAAACTCACCAGAGCTAAGATCTTTGTAGAACTGTTGATTGGTCAAAACCTGAGTAAGGACTGATCGCATTGCTCCTCCCATTTTGGTCAACTCTTCTAGAAAAGAAACGTGAGGCTCCAAAATCTGAAGGGTTTTGTGAAGGTCTTTTTCTGATGGCAGATCAGCAGCTGAAAAAGAAAAACAACAAAAAAAGCTGTTTAAGAGCAGAAGAGAAAGATGGGGGGGTTGGGTTTTAATTATCTCAATTCATCAGCGAAACATTACTGGTGATCTAACCAGCATCTTAGGTTCCTATAAATGTGTTCAGCAATATCAATCTATTTTACCTGGATCCTTTTTCCCCATTTTCCAAATATGCAACAATATTAGACATATGGACCCAAAATCCTCAGGAAAGATCCAAGACTGGGACAGCAGGAGAATTACACAGTGACACTCCTGCTGCCCAACTATGCAGCAAGGTGGTGATTTAAAAACCACCCAGTCCTGGCTTTGAACATGCAGTGCTGGGGAAATGCCCCCTAAGAGCTGCATGTCTGCAGCTTCTTAAAGTGCAGTCTCCAGTCTGGGGAGGAAGCCAGGGAGCAGTGGCTGCTGCTCCCCCACTTCCCAGGCTGGGAGGGGAAGGGAGCAGTGGAGCCAAGCTCTTGGTCCATTCCCCAAACTGGGCAGTCTTCGTTTCTGGAAAGTGGCAGGCACCACTCCCTTCCCCTCCCAAACCAGAGCAGGAGGGGAGTATACCAGCATTCATTCTTGTGAGAGAAAAATCTCTCTCAAAGAAGATCTTCCAGGGTCACACCTGGAAGGTCTTGCTCCCAGAAAGGAGACGTTTCTCCCAGGGAGAAACCAAGTGAACACTTACACACTTGTATTTTCTACCAGGAGAGCAGAAATTTTCCCATTGAAATGTAATACCTGTTGTGTCCATCGATTATGAAAACCTAGTACTGCTATCAATTACCACATTTGCTCAGGTACCATAAATATGCGACTAAGGATATAAAGGCCCCAGCCCTGTCAATGAAACATTATTATTTTTGGTTTTAATAATAAAAAGGTCATGAAATTACACATGACCACATAATCAAAACTACAGTCAGGATGCTTGTGCAACCTTAGTGCAGCCCCCCTCTACTCATGCATTACTAAAAAATAATATTGTACAGGAAAGTTAAAGTTAAAAAAAATCAGCTCTTAGAAACCTCCAAAGCTCACAGGCACAGAGAGACCATGTGAAAACTGCTGTGCCCCAGCAAGGATTAAGATAGATTTTATTACGGACATTTAGTTCAATTTAGCCAAGACTCATGCAAAATTGTCTCCCTGAAAGGAGCCACTTCTACATTTCAAAGGGCTTTAAAACCCATGCATATAAGATTCAATTTGAGCCACACACTGAGTTCTGGAAGAACAAGAGGCAGCACCAAACAACTTTAATTTTGCCTTACTAAAGTACTTTTGACAGGGACTAAAATTAAATAGATCTAACAAAGCACTGACCCACTCAGCCAGTGGTAAGGGATTTATTCAACATAGACTGAAGTTAGCATCTTCACAGAGAAAAAATAAAAAGATAGAATTAAAAACTCTATCATTCACATGCAAATTAAAAACATACCAGGTTCATTATATCCTTCTCGTAAGTACTGAATAAGACTAAAGATAAACTGTGGAAGAACTAGTTCTGACATCATCAACAAGTCTTTCGGGATGCATGGAACATTTGAACTTGACTTAATCCGGTGTCTTTTACAAAACCTACAAAGCAGAAAGAAACAAAATGTTAGCTAGGTATACTTCAAAACAAGTACCTGACAAAAACCAAGCACCAGGTACCACTACTTTCTTTCCCTTACACAGCTGCCTTTTAATATCAAGAGATATTCTGCCTTTTGCCTTTTAAGTTTAGGGCTATTCTGGTGACAAAAGGGGAAAAAAAAAAAAAACAGAAAAATCCAAAAGTTAGGTCAAGTTTGGGCCCTACTAACTTTCAGTATCTTTTGAATGAGAGTAGTATTATTTTCTGTTCTTTGTAGAGTCCGCATTTTACAAGTTTGTTTCTCTCATTCAGCAGATGTGAAATAAAAGGAGAGATCAACACAGAGGCATTTAAGATTCACGGAAGGGCTCAACTGGCACACATGGACCTTAAAAGCACCAGCTCTAGCTAAGAGCTTTTCCCAATGGACAAACTGGAAAACAGCCAGAACTTGCTTAGTTAGGATCCCTAGGGAGAGGACTGAAGCACTGCAGATTCCAAGAAACGTTATAGACTACAAGCCAAGCTTTGGAAGGCTGATGTAACTCAGACTGCGAAGCCTGTCCACCTTACAGCAGGGCCCCAAAACATGAAGGATACAAAGATGACCTAAAATGTATCAGATGCCCACTGTGATGGACTAGCAGGGAGCACTCCTGTACTAAGCCACCCACCTCAATATGCCCGACCAAAAACCAGACTTTGGGTGTCTACCCTGGGGTGCCTCTGGCCACCCCCCTTCCTGGAGTACACACGGAAGAATGGGGTAACCACCACTACTACCCAGGCTCTGGTCTTTGTTAGGGCTCTGTGCAGCCCGGGATACACAGACCCTGTTGATCTTGAAGGTTCTCAGCCCACCATGGTATTTTGGGGTGCTTTTTTTTTTTTTATCCTGAAGTCTCCTGTACAGGAGGAAAGTAAAAAGCCACACCCACCTTAGCCAGCTGAGCAAAAGGGAGCTAAAAAGGCTTGCCTCACCCCTCCCAAGCACATACAGTGAGGTGTGCTATAACGGATAGCTTTATTGATCAAAGAGGGAGAACCTGGGGAAAAGGTATGAGACAGAGAAATATCAAAAGAAAAAAAAAACAACACCCTGAACAAAACAGAATAGGCTTGTTGGCCTTTTGATACGTGTCTAGATTACTTCATCCTAAATTACTGGCTAAATTTCAGCTAAATTGCTCACAAGTTCATCCAGAGACTGATGGAGCTCTGGAGGTTTTTTGCTTGCTTCAGTATCCCGTAAGATGTCTGACCACTCCCAAAATGGAGTGACCTCTTTTTTAAACTTTTGTGACCTGATCACTAAGTCCCAACCAGAAACAGGCAGTATTGGATGCAGACCAATCCTCAGGTAGAGAGACCAGGTTGTTCAGTGGGAAAACAAAACAGGACAAAGGAAGAACAAACTCCTCCCTCCCTATGGAATTTTCACACCTAGTCACCCACCTTGCCCAGGTGAATCCAGCAGCCAGAGTTCGAAAGCAGGGGCTCGGCAGACTTAGAGCAGGGAGGCAGACGAAAAGGGCCATTCCTTCACATAGACCTCCCCACCCAACAGGGATTTCAATTTCAATTCAGAAACACTTACTAAAGATAACAGGCAGATTCTGCAAAAACTGTGCGTAGTAGGAAAGGAAAGGAAAGGAAAGGAAAGGAAAGGAAAGGAAAGGAAGGAGCTGTCCTTCTTGGAGAACCAAGCAGATGTAAATAAACCAGTTTGGCAAATTCCTAAGGACAGGACGCCTGTCCCAAAGCCAATTAAAGCCATCAGAAAGTTTTTTCTCAATCTCACTGTGCTTTGAACCAGACTCATGTGAATGAATCTGGGATATTTACTCACACCAAAAAGGAGCTAATGACATGGAATAAGAATTCTAAGTATAAACCATTTAAAAACAAACATTGGTTTCATGGTATAGTTAAATGTTATAATCATCTATAAACTTCTCACTATAAAATTTAGAAATCGATTTAGTGTCAGAGAAACGGTTGTCCGAATATTAAATTACTTCTATATTTATTCATACATTCATTAAATTTATGAAATGTAAACCTCTTGGATTATCAAATGTAGTCCCCTGCTTAAGAGCCGTCCCTAAGGGTGTATGGAGCCTGGGGGTGGCAGCGAGCAGGGGAAGGGGCTGGTGGCTAGCAGCTGGAGTGTGGAGGCAGTGGCACATGGCAGCTGTAGCGGAACTGGTGGCCACAGCAGGGCCAGTATGGCACTGTCTGTGGGGCTCCCCAAAGCACAGGTTCGCCCCAATTTACACCCCCTTCCCCCAGGAACGGCCCTGCCCCTGCTATCACAGGTGCCACAACAGATGATCTTCAGTAAAAGGTCAAATTCCCATCTTAAAAGCATTTAGGTTTTTTGCCCCCGATCTTGAATGCTGGTCTGAAGCTTGAATAATCTAATGCAGGGATGAGCAACGTATGGCCTGCGGAACTGGGAGGTTTTGACAGCAGGGGGCTTCATCCCCAGCAGTGCTGGGGCCAGGCGGCAAGGATCCATATCCACGCCATAGCACAGGGTGGAGGGTGGAGAAGGGGCAGCAGGGAAAAGTGGCATAGGCAGCCAGCAAAAAACACCAGCATGCCTTGGACCCAAGGCAGGTTGTTCTGACCCATAGCTCCAGAATGTTACTAACTGCTGATCTACTGCTTAGGAACTCTTTTAATTTCCACACTAAATTATTCAGAGTCAGTTTGTACCCTTTTGTTCTTGTGCTCTTTAGTATAAATATTTTCCCCCCTCCAAAGTATTTAACCCCCTCTCCCCCATGTGTTTGTAGACAACCCCTTTCAGACTTCCAAAGTGCAAGGTTAGGTAAGGCCAGCTCTTCTAGTCTTCTCTCATGTGACAGGCTCTCCATTCCTCTGATTTTCCTAGTAACCCTTCCTTACACCTGTTCCGGCACAAATTCATCTGGAGTACTGTATACAACTCTCATCACCTGTGTTCAAGAAAGATAAAGTCTTGCCAATCACAGTACATGCTTCCTATCTCAGAAATAATGTACCGTATTTTTCGGACCATAAGACGCACCGGACCATAAGACGCACCCCTCCTGGAGCCTCAGTCTCCATGGCAGCGAGTCCCTCCTTCGGACTCCTGCCCTGTCTGTTCCGGCCGGCCATTTTCATTGCCGGCTCCCGGCCACCGGCACGGGCGCCGGCTTCCAGGCTAAACAAGCGGCGGATGTCCCGCTCGGGCTCCGCCGCCTCTGCGGGCAAGCTCCGCCCCGTCTCCCCGGGACACGGCATAAACAAGCGGCAGGTGTCCCGCTCGGGCTCCGCCGCCTCCGCAGGCAAGCTCCG
>NW_017728949.1:44306367-44329063 GCF_001723895.1 Crocodylus porosus
GCTCCGCCGCCTCCGCAGGCAAGCTCCGCCCCGTCTCCCCGGGACACACACCTTCGGACCATAAGACACACCCTCGTTTTCCCCCCACTTTTGGGGGGGCAAAAGTGCGTCTTATGGTCCGAAAAATACGGTAAATCTCTTTTCTGATGAGTTGCAAAATAGCTTTTACTTTTGTCACAGTTGCATCACATTGAAGCAGGTCATCAAGTCCGACCCACTGCCACAGGCGGGAAAGAATGCTGGGGTCAAACGACCCTGGCTAGGTGATTGTCTAGTCTCCTTTTGAAGATCCCCAGGATAGGGGCGAGCACCACTTTTCTAGGAAGTTTGTTCCAGCTCCTAGCCGCCCTGACTGTGAAAAGTGCCTCCTGATGTCTAGCCTGAACTTACTCTGAGTCAGCTTATGGCCATTATTCCTTGTTGCTCCCAGGAGTGCTTGGGGGAACAGGGTTGTTGCCTGCTGGTCCCCCTTGGCAAGTCTGTAGATGGCCACCAGATCCTCCCTCAGCCTTCTCTTGTGGAGGCTGAACAGGTTCAAGTCCCTTAGCCTCTCCTCATAGGGCCTGTCCTGCTGCCCCCGATCATGCGAGTGGCCCTCCTGTAGACCCTCTCCATGTTGTCCACATCCCTCCTGAAGTGCAGCACCAAGAACTGAATGCAGTACTCCAACTGCGGCCTGACCAGTGTTGCATAGAGGGGGAGGATCAGCTCCTTGGACCTGCTTGAGATGCATCTGTGGATGCATGGCAAAGTACGGTTGGCCTTCCTGACCGCATCCCCACACTGCCGGCACATGTTCATTTTGGCATCAATAGTGATTTCAAGATCCTTTTCTGCCTCTGCACTGACGAGAAGGGAGTTCCCCAGACTGTAGGTATGGTGCTGGTTCTTCCTCCCCCTTTGGCCGAGTATGCATGTGCATGCATTCTGTAAACTGCTGTATTCATTCGGTTCTAAGCCACAACTCTGGAAAAATATTTTTTAATACATTCTGCCTTTCAGAAAATAAGGTGCATGTCTTATTTAGGAGCATATGGTATGCAAGAAAATATGATAATAGGGCAGAGACCTTGAATAGTTCCCTTGTCTTTACTTACGCTCCATCGTTCTCTCATTTAGGAGTGTGAAAATTACATGATTCAGTCAAGAATCCTTAATAGAACAAGTGAAGCCAGTTAGTTATGTCAATTCCACTTCTCTGCTCTTTGAGAAAGTTATGAGTCACAAACAGGAACAGGAATTGTTGTTCCATAGACTCTGAAGGTGACATTTTTAGAAAATTAAGGTTGGATGGGACCTCAGGAGGTCATCTAGTCCACAACCCCCTGCTCAAAGCAGGACCATCCCTAACTATATCATCCCAGCCAAGGCTTTGTCTAGCCAGGTCTTAAAAACCTCCATGGATGGAGATTTCACAACCTCTCTGGGTAGCCTGTTCCAGTGCTTCCAGTGGCTGTCTATAAACTCACCCGGGGCGGGGAGGGGGACCAGCGGAAAATAGGTGAGGCTCTGTTCCCCTGGGCACCACCTGGGATAACAACGAGTAACGGCCACAAATTGATTGAGAGTTGGTTCAGGCTTGATATCTGAAGGCACTACTTTACGGTTAGGGCTGCCAGGCTCTGGAATGGACTCCCAAAGGAGGTGATGCTCTCCCCTACCTTGGCAGTCTTCAAGAGGAGGTTGGATAGATATCTGGTTGGGATATTATGATACCAGCACTCATTCCTGCCCAGGGCAGGGGGTCAGACTTGATGATCTGTTCAGGTCCCTTCAAACCCTAGAAACTATGAAACAATGATACTCTCAGTACTAGCTGTAGGTCGTCTGTAGAGTTAGGAAAACAACACCCCACTAGTTTACTCTCCATTCATGTTTTCAGAATTAACTTTGCATACATCAGGGCCAAAAATCTCCCATTTTATCAACTGAAATGTCATGCAGGCCATACAAATATAACAAGAGGGCAGAAGCTAGTCCGCAAACTGAAATCTGAAAAAATCTTACTTCACAGGTTAGGACTTGCACCTGAAATAGCAGCTGGAAAACAGCAGCCAGTAAAGATCAGAGTAGGTCCACCATTACCTCTGACTTAGTCCACTGTTGCAGTCTAAGTACCAGAGCCAAGGAATCCTAAATAGAGTGCACTATAAAGCCAATGAAATGACCACAGCAGATCTTGCTTTATTTTAAAACCAGAAAGAAAGAAAGCTTTCTGGACTCACCTCACAGGCTGACAACAAGCCACTTCTTTTACCAAAATTCTAGACAGCCTATCCCATTATCCTACACTACTTTCAAATCCTAAGATCTTTGTCCCAGGCTTATTTCACAGCTCTACTGACTTGTCAGTTTCATACATTGTTTTCCAAGTGCATGCATGTGATAACAGTCCCCTTGGCCTCCACATCAGGGACTTACACCTCTAGAGCTAAAAGCATGAGCTGCCACAGTTCGAGCTAAAGAGCCAGGATTTGAACTCTGGGCTGGCACAGACAGCATCCTATAGTAAAACATACAGCCCTAGTTTACACGTACACTCAATTCACTGAACAAAAGGCAGGAAAGCTTTTTCCATAATTACTACCCTATATTACCGAAGAGCACACTGACAGGGACATCAGTTAAGCAAATGTCTAATACACACATTGTTAAATGTCCCAAAGGGCAGTTAGAACTCTACTGGGATGCACCTAGGAAGTGAGCACATTCAATATGCTCACTTGGAGTACTGCTTCCAGTTCTGGGCACCGCACTTCAAGAGGGATATGGACAGCATCGAGAGGGTCCAGAGGAGGGCCACTCGCATGATCGGGGGCAGCAGGGCAGGGCCTATGAGGAGAGGCTATGGGACCTGAACCTGTTCAGCCTCCAAAAGAGAAGGCTGAGGGGGGATCTAGTGGCATGTTATAAACCAGTCGGGGAGATCAGCAGGCATTGGGGAAGTCACTATTCCCCCGTGCACTGCCACGTATGACCAGGAATAACGGTCAGAAGCTGGCAGAGGGCAGGTTTAGGCTAGATATCAGGAAGCGCTACTTCACGGTCAGGGTGGCTAGGATCTGGAACCAACTTCCAAGCGAAGTGGTGCTGGCTCCTACCCTACGGGTTTTTAAGAGGAGGTTGGATGAACATCTTGCTGGGGTCGTCTGACCCCAGTATTATTTCCTGCCATGGCAGGGGGTCGGACTAGATGATCTGCTCAGGTCCCTTCCAACCCTAGAAACTATGAATATCCCAGGCCCTCCCCGAAAACACCAGGCCACCAGTAGAATAATTCCAACATCTACAAAGACTGACAGTAGCACTGCAACTACACTCATGCTTTCTAAATGGGGATTCAGAAAAAAGTAGCCTCTAATGTAAGCAATACAATGCTAGGCATTCTTTATAGATATCTTACCTTTATTTACGCTTGTCTTCCACAGTAAAACAACAGAAAACACTTAAAAGAGTGTGCTAGAAGGCTGATGGACTAGATATCCAAATAAGCCATTTTAATTTCTAATTTTTATTACTACAAAACTTTAATAACACAAAATAAGACCTTTTCAGACAATATAGTTTATAAATAGATCTTTCTTAATTTATTTTTCTTATGATTTTTGATTTTTCCTTTTCAAATGGCTTTACCACTATTCTTGTTGGATAATTGTAGTTTAAGACTGAAAGCATCTCAGACAGTAGTGTTTCATTAGTCAGAAATGTTCAAATGCCCCGTTTTATTTGGAATGTTTTGTTTTAAATGCAAGCTTCAGAACAGAGAGAAAAAGCATTAACCTTCTCTATTCTTATACCCATTTTAAGAATAACTTAGTGAAGTTTATGTTTGTTTTCTTTGTAAATTTGCTACCTTGTAACTTTTTTTTAATTACCAGGGGTCATGTCCAAATATACATTTTCAACCAAAAGAGAATTTATTTAATGAGCTATAAGTAAATGAAACTAGAGATTTACAGCAGAAGTGTTACTGCAACTATTTTCACAGTACCACATTATAAGGAAATAACATATAGATCCCACAGATTTACTACACTGGCAAACTTGCACAGGATGCTCTGCATGTTTTCACTGTTTCCTGAAAAACCTTAACTTCAGAATGTAACCTGGATATTTGATTTCACATATTTGATACCCCCATTTTCTGTCAATTTTAAGAAAGAAAAAAAAATCACACACAATATCTGAATCGCTCTAATTGTTACCATTTTACAAATCACAATTCAATCCCAGCAGAACACTGCCATCAAGCCTGTCTTTTTGCCTCCTCCATGCCATTTCAAACACCCACCTCTGTTTACAGGAGCATAAAAACAGCTACAGCACATTAGTAGGGAGCTGTGGGTGTGCAACTATAGGAGTGCCCAGCCTGATCCCTCTACAAGCAAGATAAGGAGATAAAGGACCCACCATGAAGCCTTGTAAAGCCAATTCCTCTATCAGTCGAATGAACAAAACTGTAAAGCCCTCAATTTTCTCAAACGGAGACCCTGCCATGCTGTGGGAGCCACAGCCAAGGCCCACCTTTACAGCCCATCGGTGTTCTTGCAGTGCTCTTTATATTACAGCCTGCAATATCTCCCATTTTAACTTCATTCCACAAGATTGAACGTAAGATCACGCAGTTACACAGGCTAGTTATTTTTACCCTCATCTCTCCCCTCCCTGCCTACTGTTTGTCAAACTCACTTGTTTTAAATTAGATAAGCTGTTCAGTGCAAGCTCCACAATTTCCAGTGAACAAATGAGCAAGCCCTTGACTTGATTAAAACTTACGGGTACAACTGGAATCTAAATAACGATTAGCCTTATATTCTGTGAGGAAAACCAAATAAAAGAGTTGGTGCAACTGATTAGTGAAATTCAATTTGCACTCTCCAAGTGCCCAAAATAAATATTTCTTTGAATTTTGGTTTTGGTTATGTAAGGGGGTACACTTTTAAACATTTTTTTAACAACTTAACATAAATAAAAAAAATGGAAATATATCATTCCACCCTAATTATTGTACGGTTGATAATATGCTGAATAATATTTTCGCAACACATTCAAAATAGAATGAAACCTAATTACATTTACAAATAAAAGAACTAAAACACTTGTTTGGAAGAAGTTTACATATTCCCCTAACTGCAACACTGTCTTACAAGCTGTAGATAATGAGATAGGAAAAATGTACATGGAAAAAACAAAGAATAAAAAGTTATCTGAATTTCTTAGCACCTGCAGAAGTTTCTCAAAAGTTCTTGTTAACTGTATTATTTTCCATTTTCTTTAGTTTATGTAGCTTTTTAAAATATTTTTACATTTCACTGTTAACTTATGGAAGTCTAATTCATCTTTTTATTTCAGAAATAGAAATTGTTATGCTGATACATAAGGAATCTAGCACATTATAACTCTGGTTTTGGGGGGGGAGGGGTTCTATTGTCTTTATAGAGCTGGGCTTGAATAAACCCACTTGCTTACTAACCAGTGGCAAACAGGTAATCATCTTTTGAGAGAACAATAGAACAAGCCATTGTTTCTGCAGCATTTAAGTTTTTACTTTTTCAAATGCTTAGATTCCTGCTCTCAGATTGCAAAGATAACCTTTCAGATGTCAACCAATACAAAGTTGGAGACCGTCCAGCGGAGGACAACAAAAGTAGTTAGGGGGCTGGGACACATGACTTCTGAGGAAAGACTAAAGGAGCTGGGCTTATTTAGTCAGTACGCTCCCCCCATCCCCCAATGCAACGACTCACCAAAACTCCCTATGTGGGATGGGGCCCCAGGTAGGCAGAGAACAGTGTTTGGGAGCAGGATGGGCAGGATCATGGGCGGTGACAGTATGGGGGCCAGAGCAGAGCCATGATCCACTCCTGCATGTCCCTGCCTGCAGAACCCAGGGCTCTGCCCCAACCCCATCCCCACACTATCACTACCTCATGATTCCAGGTCTACATGGAGACAGGCCAGGAGCTGCACGGGCAGGGCGTGCAGCCAGACAAACAAGATGGGGCCACAGCTGGGCACGGAGCTGTGTCCAGGGCTGGGATCTTGGGGCAGTGACAGCACGAAGGCAGGGCAGAGCAACAATACACTCCCCGCACATCCCTGCCTGCAGAACCTGCGCCCACTGCAATGGCGTTGTAGGCGATGGATAGCAACTGTTCCAAGCTGCGGCCCCAACCCAGCCACCCAGCTGAATGCCCTGCCCATGTGGGTCCTGCCCCCAATGAAGGGTCTAGCGCGGACAGACTGGGGTGCACAGGCAATGGGGCCAGATCTGGTGGCTGCAGCAGCTGGAAAGAGCCACCGCCACCAGGGCTGCTGGGAAATGGGAGTCCAGCCACCCTTCCACCACGCTGCAGCACTCCCAGGAGCAGTGGGACCAGCTGAATACACCATGGCCCAGGCTGTCCCCCACACATAGCATGAGAGGAGCCAAGGGACCCACTGAGGCTAGACAAAATCCCTCAGTGGGCCACAACCAGCTCACAGGCCATATTGTACCCACCCCTGAGCTAAACTGTTCTCAGTAGTGACATATGATAGAACAAGAAGCAATAATCTCAAGCTGCAGCAAGTGAAGCTTAACTAAAATATTAGGAAAAACTCAACTCACTATGGGGATTATTTCAAAGTTTCTAGGGTTGAACAGAACATCAAGAACGAGTGCTGGTATCATAATATCCCAATCAGATATCTATCCAACCTCCACTTGAAGATCCCCAAGGTAAGGGAGAGCACCACCTCCTTTGGGAGCCTATTCCAGAGCCTGGCAGCCCTAACCATAAAGTAATGCCTTCTGATATCAAGCCTGAACCAACTCTCAATCAATTTGTGGCCGTTACTCGTTGTTATCCCAGGTGGTGCCCAGGGGAACAGAGCCTCACCTATTTTCCGCTGGTCCCCCTCCCCGCCCCGGGTGAGTTTATAGACAGCCACTGGAAGCACTGGAACAGGCTACCCAGAGAGGTTGTGAAATCTCCATCCATGGAGGTTTTTAAGACCTGGCTAGACAAAGCCTTGGCTGGGATGATATAGTTAGGGATGGTCCTGCTTTGAGCAGGGGGTTGTAGACTAGATGACCTCCTGAGGTCCCATCCAACCTTAATTTTCTAAAAATGTCACCTTCAGAGTCTATGGAACAATTCCTGTTCCTGTTTGTGACTCATAACTTTCTCAAAGAGCAGAGAAGTGGAATTGACATAACTAACTGGCTTCACTTGTTCTATTAAGGATTCTTGACTGAATCATGTAATTTTCACACTCCTAAATGAGAGAACTATGGAGCATAAGTAAAGACAAGGGAACTATTCAAGGGGGGCAATAATTGCTGGGAGGAGTAGGAGGAACCAGAGGAAAGACTTAGCATTGTTTTCCACATCAGAAAACTAATTCGATAGCACTCATTCAGGCTTTATGCCCAAGTGACAAAGCTGTCTTGCCAGGCTAGGCTAGAAATCAAAAAAGATTATACAATTTAAAAAGCATCCTTGCAGAAGGATGAGGTGGATATGTCGCTAAGTGTTGTACAGAATGGTAGTGACTTCCAATAGCAGACAAAGAAACTCTTAAGAAAGAGCCTATATAGGGAGCTAATACTACTAGGGTCCCTCAGGCAGTAGATGGCTAAACACCTATCAAATTAGACATACATGTAGCAGGTGTTATTTGTTTTAAATCAGATTCTCTGTTAAATACTTTTAATCAAATAAATCATACTTTGCTTTAAGAAAGCTTAGTGTTCACAGCTTCTCACTGTTACAGCCTTAGAACTGAAGGGTCCTTATCAAAAACAGATCTCCCAGATGACTACACTTTAGATCCAGTCTGAGAGTAGGAGAATTCTATAATTCTATCTCAAGCAAGTTCACAGCTAGAGATCCAAAAGTTAGTGGGCTGGGATATTTAACAGACCGGGAGTCTTGAGGCACAGTTAGTCACATGTGACATAAATAATACAAGTACTTACATACAGAGACCACAAGAAAGCCCCCATGGCACATATATGGTAGCAGTAACTGAAAGATACAATTCCAAACACTGCAAACCACGCTGCACATGTCTGTGTGTCTTTGCTGTCCAAGCAGCAATTCAGAAAGATAGATCTTGCAAAATGGGCAGCAGCTGGTTGTTCCATCAGTAGCTCAGAAAAAAAGAAAATGTAGAAATAGGCAACAAATTATGACTTATCATTTTACAGTGATTGATTCAAAACCACAATGAATAGTGTGTTCTTAATTAAAGGTTACTATGAGACTAAAACATTCAGTCACAGTGACATTCAGAAAAAAGACAAGTCACTAAAAAGGTAGAACGGAAGAATCTTGTGGGAGGAAAAAAATATAAAGCCCTGAAAAAAATTACATCAACATGATGTGACTGTTTAAGCTGGCAGCATCAACAAAACTGCTCTTCAGGAATAGTACCTGGTATTTCCACAAACTGCATATTCGTGCAAAAGTGTAAAAGGACAAAAACAATTTGTCATTTCTTTCATATTATTTACTTTCCAGAATTACAAGGCTGAACCAACTACAGCAACATATTAATAACCTGATGTTTTGTGTATCAGATATTGTAGGTGGAAACTGTAGGGGAAAAATCAATTTTCAATAGGAGTGCAGTGCAAGCTGCCTGGATGCTGCTGTGGTAGTGACAAGTAAGAACAAGGGACTGGGTCTTCATATAGAAAACGTATGACCAAGAAAATGCCTGAAATATTTTGCATTTAAAAAAGATGGTAAGTCATTAGAAGGCATCTAATGAATTATCAGTATTTTTGCATTTGTCTGCCAAGACACAGATCTGGTTGCCCAGAAGCCCAGGACAAGACAAGAGCAGTATGGGCAACTCAAGTCAATTTTCCTACTTTCTAAACAACCACAAGAAGAATGGGTAACATCAAACACAACAATACAACAATACGAAGTTCAGTAAAAGGGGAGAGCAACTGAGGACCGACTCAGCTGGACCTTGGTACAACAATAAAGGAGGCATGTCAGTCAGAAAAGGACATAGAGGGAAGGGCTAATTAATGCAAAAGAGCTGAGTTACTGAGTTAAGTGCAAAGTGGAAAAGGTAACGTCTTAGAAAACAGGCAGTATCAGGGAAGACACTGCTTCTAGGCAAACATGAAATAGAGCCTCTGCTTGAACATAATGTCCACTAGCACTCCAATCACAGGTCTGTGGTGACTAGAACAAGAAATTAGGTCTGGGCATTTCAACTACAGAGTAATCACCAGTTTATTTTTGCCACAAAGACAAGGAATTTCTCATCCAAGCCAAAATAGCCTTTATATTGTATATTATAATCCTTATTTCATGACATCTTTGAGCTTTAACATACCTTAAATTAAAACTCATTTTATATAGGTTTATTTTATTTTTTTTAAAAAGATCTTAACAAAAATAAAAATATAAAAATTTATTATTTATATGCCCCAGGCCTTTAAGAAAAAAAAAACAAAAACCCCGGGTTCACCAGCTCCTGCAGCAGCCTCAGGGCTTCGGAGGGCTCAGGACAGAGCCCCCTCTCCCCCCCATGCAGTGTGGGGCAGCAGGAATCACCACCTGCCAAGCAGCAATCAGTTAGTGCGGGCTTTTTTTGTTTTGTTTTTTTCCAAACAGCCGGGAGCTGGGCTAGACAGGGCATCCATTGAGAGTGGGTTGGGGATGGGACCTGTGTGATTCAGAGATTCAGCCTAATCAGCAGCAGCCAAACTGTGGAATCAATTTGGGACAGTGATTTGAATGACCGAATCAAATCACTGTCCCTCAAATCAGCCAAATCTGAATCCGAAGTGAATACTAGCCATTTCGCACAGGCCTACTTAACAACAGTATATGGAGATAAGAAATAACAGATCTGATTACCCACCCAAAAACCCTCTGGTCTCTCTGTACACAGTCAAGCCTTTATGTCTCTCTAAATGTGCAAAGTTTCAAGAAGTTAAATGAATAAAGGATATCAAATAAGAATGCACTTTTTGTAGAAAACTGATTAAATTGAGGCTTCCTGACCGAAATCTGAGGCTTCCTGGTTTAAATCGTGCTTTAAATCATGATTTAAACTGATATGATTTAAATCAAATCCACCCTGGGCAAAACCAAATATTTTTTTCTGAAACCAATGCTAAGGAAACAGCAGAGATGCTCTGGCTGAAAACTGCCAAGAAAATTCAGCTTCAGGGAGACAACGGATATATAATTTTAGCCTATAAGCAACTGAGAGTTTGGTTAGTGCCGGGTAACTTTAATAACAGGTGGCATTGCAGCCCCACACCCATAACGCATTTGAAGAGTGCCTACACACATCAAAAGAGGAGTATATCAAATTAACCTCTTTCTTGGAGAAAATAAGGAAGCTTAAATAAAAAGCTTCAGTTCAAATCAAACAGAGCAAGCATAAAGCACAATGCATGTATGATAATTATGTAAGGAACTTTTATGTAAATACACGTCTCAATATTTTCAGTATCCCTGGAAAGGTAATGGTCCATGGGTTTCATATTAGAAAGATTAAATATTATATAAAAATCAAGAAAAGCATTTTGATAAAGGCAATCTAGGTACTTATATGGATCTCCTAACTATTACCCCAACAGCAATCCTCTTCTAAGTTAGTATGTGAGAAGCAGATACTCTTTTTCATTGATTATAAATACATTCCTATTACTAGACAGCCCCATAAAAAGATCTTATAAACCCATTACATGTTTAAAGAAAAACTTCTTGAAACTGAAATCAAATAGGGGGAAATGGCCTTGATTTTGGCCAAAGATCTGAGATATTAGGGGAAAAATGGACTTAGGTTTATTGAGATCAAGAATCAAAAAACTGGTCTGGAACTTAAAATGACCCTGAATATTCTACAGCTATGGAATTTGTTGCAGAATTCATACTTTGCTGAAGATGTGTCTTAGAATAGCAATTCATTCAAAAACTGTACCCCTTGAGGTCCCACAAACGGCTAAGTCCCCAACCTTTTGTTGATGGGGTGGGGAGGGAAGAACCCAAGAAAAGATTACCACATTCTAAACTGATACAGTATTTATTTTTGAAGCTCCCTGACAATCAGAAATAATAGCTTACAGAGAGAGAATCAAGAAATTCATCTCTATGAAATGTAAATTCTGAAGCAGACAAACACATATTTCAAAGTTAGCCTTATTCATTAGTTTACTATAAGCATTATCTGAAACATGCAGTTAGCAGGCCAATCCTAATCCCTGACAGCCCCTTATGCTTTTCCAAGTACCAAAGCCACCAACCATCCTTTACCAAAATGCCGAACTTTCCAACTTCCCCTTCCAAATTCTACAATTATATGTTGTCAATGCAAAAACCTAGGCCCCATTATGGATTTAAAATACCATGTATATTATGGTTCATTTTACAGAAAGTAAAATAATTAAGACCCTATTTGTACAATACAACTGAAATGTCAACAAGATGTTTAGAAGGCCAAATAATCTAGGTATCTTGCTGCAGCAGGTAGATCCAGTATGCTATGAAATACACAGATTCTTCAATTCAGACAATATATTAAGAAAGTGTGGACAATTCAAACAGCATACAGGTTCAGGCAAGACATAATGCAGCACAACACAAGGTGTATCAACCACATTTACCTTACTCTTCTCAAAACAGATTATTCCTATTTTAACATGTTTAAATTTAGATTTTCAATTTTTATACTACAAGATCTTCTGGACAAACGTTTATTATGTTTGTACAAGGACCAACACAAAAGACACTCAACAAGGTTAAAGCATCTAGTATTTCATTTTAAACCAATTAAGTCCAAAAAGATAAAAGCAGCCTCAAGCTCTTTCTGAAGCTTTTATTGAAACAACTGTGAATTAGCTCTGAGGTATGCATCAAGTACAATGTGTTGCTAGTCAAGCCAAAGCAGTGAAAGCAATAATCCAAAATCATAATTTGGCTATAACCTATTTGGAACATACCAAAGCAACTAAATTCAGAGAACACTGTAGCCCAAGGTAGGGGCATTCTTCAGGAAGTCATGGCAGGCAATTTTATAAGCACAACATATTCCATGATGGATTTAAAGTTACCATAACAGATGAAGTCTCTCTCATTTTTCAAGGATAGAACCTCATCTCAGGCTTTTCAGAAACTAGAATTCAAAAGCAAGCTGGAATTCTCAGCAGTAAAAGGCAATACTATCCCTTTTTATTTGAGGGGAAAATATTCATTTACCTACAGTAGTTCTTTGAGATGTTTGAGATGTAGTATGTATGGAGCTCACACAAAATACTTTTCTTTCTTCCCTTTTTTATTTTTATTTTTTTTTACATAGCACCATTTAAGAGGCATACTGTGCAAGATGCAGGGTGTCCCATGCTCTGGCATCCTTTCATCTACAGGAGACGGTAGATATTGCAGCCTGACGTAGATGGCTTGCAGTGTCTCATGTGACTAAGTAGTCCAATCTGAGATTTGTATGATCTGTGGCAGGGGTTACAAATGTATATGTTATGGTTGGGTGGTTCAGGAGCTGCTTGCTTCCTATAGACTCTTTTCTCTTTAAGCTGCTGGAGCCAATTTCTGCCATGGACTCTGATGCCCTGATAGAGACAATGACACCACTTGTTACGATTGTTTGCTAGATTTCCCATTGGTCAGGATCGATTCCAAATGCCTTCATATCTCACTTGCATGTGTCTTCATAGTGAAGCTTGAGGCATTCTATTGTTCTTGTTCCCTCTGATAGTTCCCCATATAGCCGAACTTTCCAACTTCCTTGAGTATGCATCCATCTTCCAACCTGCTCAGATGGCCTAGCCAATGCAGCCATCTGTGTGTGAGTAGGGTCATCACACTTGGCAAATTTGTCCTTTGAAGAACCTCTGCCTTGGTAATTTTATCTTGCCATTTGTTGTTGACTGTGGCATAAAAAATGCAGGTGGAAGCTGCACTCTCTTGATGTGCGTAAGTCGCCCATATTCCCTCCCCATACATGAGAGTGTGTATACAAGCCTTGTACACTAGCATTTTGGTCTTGATGGTAAGCATTGAGTGGTTCTATGCTCTGTGGGGAGTGCCATGGACTGGACAACATGGCCCTGCATGCTGGATTGGGCATACAAAGCAGAAAAGGGTCTGATCCCTACACATGGGGGAAAAACAGGGTTCTGGGGCCTGGGGTAGGTGGGTGAGGTTGGCATGAGGCCTGACCTGGGTGTGCAGGGCCAGGCAGAGGCAGCATGGGCCCCAGCCTACCCTGCGGGCCAGCCGTTCGCTACAAGATTGACTACCACTGACATAAAGGATAGAGTTGCTATGATATTTTCTTTATTCCCTCACTACTCAAAAGTTCTGGAGAGCTTTAAAAAGTAAGATGGGTTTATGGGATCCATACTGACTATACCTCCGCACCTTCAAAACCATTCAGACCAGTCTGATAGCCTGATTCCTCCAGAGTGCCAAACCCTTGAAATGTGTGGTCCAATGAGCTCCCCAGCCTTTCCCTAAGACAACTATGATCAATCTCTTTGTTGCGAGGGTACTGAAAAGAACTCCTCTTCCCATATATTTGTTGAGTTTCACCATTAAATCTTCTTTGCTGGGTCACTGAAATTTTATCTATTTGATGTCTTGGCAGAGTCTAGACCAGAGGTGGGCAATTATTTCAGCGGGGGGCCGCTTAATGACTTTTGGTGAGCTGTCAAGCGCCACAAGGATAGCCCTGCCACCCCTTGAAAGGTACCTTGCCCTCTGGTTGCCATCTTGGGTCCGAAGTTCCTACCCCTGACCTTTGCAACCAAAAATCCCTCCCCTTCTCCCCCAAAATACTCCCTAAGGGGTGGTGGGAGGGGGCCATGCTGAAACCAGAAAAAGCTAATCATATACTAAAAATCCAACATTATAACTTCTTATTTTAATTGTCCTGATTTGTGCGTTTGCATAGTGTATATATAGTCAATGCATAATACCTCAAAATAAAGTCTTAATCTTGTATATTTGTGTGTGGGGAATATATGCAGGAGTGTGTGGGGTGTGGTTGGGGGGGGGGAAGAGTTATAGGGTTTATGATGGGGTGTGGGGGATTGTTGGTGTGGCCATGGTGGGTGCTGTGCGTGTGGGCCCCCTACAAGCTACAAGCCCACACTGTCAGAAGGAGCACCAGGCTCCCAGGGCCTACAGCAGGCGGAGCTTCCCCACAGTGGCTCTCGTTGAGTCCTGGGAGCTGAATGGAGCAGCATGGAGCCAGCTGTCCCAGCCCAATGGCACACAGCTCCCAGCTGAGGTGCCAGAGCCCCACATGGTTGCACAGAGTCAGCCCAGCCCTAAGGCTCACCACTCCCTGCTAGACTGCCAGGTTCTGTAGGAAGCCACATGGCTTCAAGTCGGGCCAGCTCCATGCCACCACATGGGACTCCCAGCACACCAGCAACACATGGTGGCACAGTGCGCCTGGGCCAAAGGCAAACAGATCCAACCTGCAGTGCCAGAAGCCCCATGTGCTGGCATGGAGGCAGCCTGACCCGACCTGGCACAAAGGTACGTGGTTCCAGCTCCAGTGCTGGGAACCCCAAGTGCTGGCACAGATCCAGCCCAGCCCAATGGCACACAGCTCCCAGCTGGAGTGTCAGGAGCCATGGGAAGTTGCATACCATCAGGCCAGGCTGGCACCATGCCTCTATATGGGGCACTCAGCATTCCAGCGGAGAGCCACATGTGGAGGCACAGACCAGCCCAGCACATAGTTCCCGGATGGAATGCCAGGAGCAGCACAAAGCCTGGCTGGTCCAGTCACACATGGCTCCCCACTGCTCTCGGCTGGCATGCAGGGAGTCCCATGGAAGTGAAAGCACAGAGCTGTCCCAGCCCATCCTGATGACGCATGACCTCTGAAAGCCTGCACCTCCCACTAGCTTCAGAGGGGTAGCTGTGGACTCTTACTAGTCTCTTGGAGGGGCCTTGCAAGTCAGATAGAATGGTCTGGCAGGCCGAATACGGCCCATGGGCCCAGAATTGGAAGAAACATAGGTGAAGTCTCACAAGTGGCACCATATACGGGCATACTGACATAAAACCCAGCACTGCCAGATAAAACTGTACTGCATCTAGTTTTGGGCTCCACAATTCAAAAAGGATGTGGAGAAGCTTGAGAGAGTCCAGAGAAGAGCCACACACATGATCAGAGGTCAGGAAAACAGACCTTATGACGACAGCCTGAGAGCCATGGGGCTCTTTAGCCTGGAAAAGCGCAGGCTCAGGGGTGATCTGATGGCCACCTATAAGTTTCTCAGGGGTGACCATCAGTATCTGGGGGAATGTTTATTCACCACAGCGCCCCAAGGGATGACGAGGTCAAATGGTTATAAACTACTGCAAGACCATTTCAGGCTGGACATAAGGAAGACTCTTAACTGTCTGAGCCCTCAAGTTCTGGAACAGCTTGCCATCGGAGGTGGGTCAAGCACCTACACTGAACACCTTCAAGAGCAAACTGGTGCTTATCTTGCTGGGATCCTATGACCCCAGCTGACTTCCTGTCCTCTGGGCGGGCGGCTGGACTCAATGATTTTCCAAGGTCCCTTCCAGCCCTAATGTCTATGAAATCCATGAAATCCACAAGGTAAGTCTGGTTAATGTCTGTTAAAAGGAAGAATGCCTGTAGTGACTGGAACCTTTGACTCCAGATCAGAAGAGGTACATGTGCCTAATCACAGCTGCTTTATGTTCCATCACCTGAAAAATGAAAGGAACACAGCTCAGACTACAAAATAGGGACAAAATATACTTAAAGCTCTTTGCTGCATCTTGATATCTCCCTCTAAATACCAGATGTTAATTCCCTGCCTCTTATGGGGAACAGCACAACCTCAAGGCAATTTGTAAATACTCTTGGTGCTGGGTAGGACTTTACACTGACAGTGTTGAGCTCCCACTGTGAATTTCACATACATTCTATGTGGCAGGAAAAGGACAACAGTGCAAACAAACGTCTTGCAAATGGTAAACTATGAACCAGCCTTCAGTCTAAAGAGACAGGATAAACAAAAAAAAGTCTTATCATCCTAAATCTGATGGCAGAATATATACGTGGTTAGTCAAGGATTCCATCATGTAACACTTTTGACAATAAGGGTGATTTCCTGATGTAGAAGAAAGACTTGTATTTGGCGAATAAAGTTGGATAATTTGTCACATACAGTTGCATTGAGATGGGTAAGACAATCATTGAAAAAAATCTAACAGGTACGTTTCTTGTTAATTTTGGTGTTTTCTTCACTATTGCCATTACCAATGATCCTGGCCTTGAATAGGCCTAAGTAGACTCAAAGATGTTTTCAAGGGTCCTGATATCACTCCTCTTCCTGCCAAACGTAGCCTGGGTAAAAAGAAGACAACTAGATCCCCTTGACCACTTTCACTATCCCTTAATTTATAGAACTGTGCTTTCAGAATGTCAAAATGTTTGTGTCGTTTCTCTTCTATAACAAGTGTTTCAATATTCAGGCTCTCTACTAGATGAACTAGACGCCTGGCTGCGGGAGCCTGTGGTTTGCCAGTCTGCAGCCACTTCTGCTCCGGCAGCCAAACCTGTTGCAGACCAGCAGTCAACCTGTGGTGGCCCAGCAGCGGGCTGCGGCCAAGGGATTGAGAACCCCTGCTTTAAAGGCATCAATTAGTGCAACTCTCTCATCAGGCAACAAGACTGAGTCATGATTGCTCTATCAGTGCTCCCAGGTGACATCTAACTGTAGTGTTGATGGTCTAGGTAGCGAAGTCATCAGGGAGCCTGATCATCTCCTCTCGTGAATGGAAAATATCTGGTAAAAGATGCTGGAAATGACAGTTCTCACTAGATATAGTACAATCTTGTTGGCATAGTTTTGCAGTAAGTACTGACCATGTTGCAACTGGTCATATCTCAATGTTGTTCCCATCTTTTTTACCTCAGACCTGTAAGCAGCCCTGCAGTCAGTGCTAACAATTTACATACTACTCGTTTGGCAAAAGATTTAAGACTTATTTTTCTGAAGCAATTACTAAAATGTAAGATAACATGACTTTACATGATTGGTTTACAAAACAAATGAAACAACCTCACACTATTTGTGAACCAAAAGTGTTTACAAGAACAGTTAGTGGAGAGCAGCTAGTATGCTGCAAATTCACATTCTAACCTATTGGGTATTAAATTCCCAGTGTAGGCAAACCCTTACCCACCTAATCTTACAGGCCTAATGTCACTTCCCCCATTTCCTTGTAAGCTGTTCCTTCCAGCCCTACCTTTGTATTAGGGCACTAGCACTGGTTCCAACAATGAGGCTGCCAGAGTCAGAAGAGACATTAGGTACCAAAATGGTATCTAGCTTCAGCCCTGAGACTGACTGGTGATGTCAGCAGCTCCCAGGACAATGAGACCAGTATCTCTTCAAGTTTTCTTGTTTACTTTCTGTTGTTATATTCCAGGATGTGATACCAGCACAAACTGAGGATGGCTCTTTGGGTTCCTTGGAAATAGGTGAAACCTCCAGGTCTGAAGCAACAGGCATCAACTGCTTGACTAGGTATGTTTTTAGCCAAACACTTAATAGGGACAAAGCTTTCCTAAAGAGGAAAAAGCATGGCCTGTACCAGAGGTTCCCAACCCTCGGGCCACAGCCCACTTGACTGCCAGTCCACAGGAAGGTTGGCTGCTAGACTGGAAGTCCAGAAGTGACCAGCATACTGTGGACTGGCAGCCAACCCTTTTTTATAAAGCAGTATGCTGGTCCAAAGTCACTTCCAATCCATAGTCTAAAAAAGTTCAGAACCACTGGCCTATACCCATGAACAGGGAAACAAGTCTCATGCAGGTCAGGAAAAGCTTAAACTCTGAAGGTTTATAGTCTTCCATGGTAACAGTTGCAAACACCTTATCCTGCAGCAGACTATGGGGAACTCTTCCTGTTAAAAAGGAGGAAAGAGTTTCAGGGGCCTGGGACATAAGTTTGTAAACTAGAGGCTTAATTGAGGATAAGGAGAGAGTATTATTTCAAGTTACTTCTAAAATGAAATCTGAAGCCTGGAACATGGTGTAGCGTCAACTATGAATGATAAGACAAAACTAATGGGGTGCTGTGGATCAAGCCTGTGGTGGAAGTATGGCCCAGCACAGTTCTCTCTCTCTGTCTCACACACCCCAACAGCCACTGCTAATTTAAAAAAATCGTGGAACTATTTTTCTGACGACTCACAGAAAGAAAAAAAAAGAAACTACCTTTTCATTCAAGCAATATTGACTGAGCCAATGGAAAAAAAGGCTTACTATAAGCAAAAAATAATTAATTCCTTGCTGTCTTCCCAAAGAAAAAAAAACTCCATTTAATTTCAGAGGCCTTGAAAGCCCTCCTGCCATTTTTGATCATTTCATCAGCAAGTAAGGAATCTCTTCACTGGAAGTAACAATCACCCAAGTCAACTGACAGTTACTCAAGTCTATATTTCCTTAACTCAGCTTTGTGTAGCACAGTTTTCAACAAGATGGGGCTCATCTATAATATTAAACTGTGAGGTTATTTAAATGCACTATTTTTTTAGTTTTTCTTCAAACCCCTCCCTCTTCCTTATTAGTTATTTTCTGTATATTTAAGACATTTTACTTACACTCTCCTCTAAGATGTCTAACTGTGAGCAACAAAACATTTTAGTCTGGAGACAGGTCACTAGCTCTTAATATATGTTAAAGCACAACTGTAATTACCAGCTTTTAGTCTTCTAGTCTAGAAAGCAGGTGTCCAAGTAAAATTTCAAACAACCTACACTGTTCAAGGGCATAGTTTTGATACTGAAAAAGACTATGCACATACCCAGACTATGCACTTACACTGAGTCAATATAAACAAAGCTCAATTTCAGGAAAAGCTTTTCACAGTTTCATTAAGACTGGTTACCTTATGCCTTTTGCAGGAATCTTGAAATGGACAGGACCTAGTCAGTTTAGAGCTGCTTTAGAAACCTGAAAACTGAGTGCTGAAACAGACTAGAAAGAACTATGCAGTCAGAGGACAATTAAGTTACAAAACAGACAGCGGGGCTGAGAGATCCTATTGTGCTTAAGTGGCCTAGGCACTTAACTGATGTGCAGGAACTTGAATTTGTTAGGATATAAGCATTAGGCAACAAATTGAGACTGCCACTCTTGTTATTCAGTTAAGGAAATTATGCACTTATCTGATAAGCACCTAAGTGGAGTATACTGTTGATAATGTCTCAAGTCCAAGGTGTAATATCAGAATTACATGTGCAATGGATACTGCTTAACAGGTTGTAGCAGAGATGACAAATGCTGAAAACTGCCTGAGAATTAAAAGGTTTGTTTGTACAACATCATATAATCTAAAATAATTCACAATTCAGCAAGCCATTTGAAACACAATCAGCAGCTGTATGCTATGCTAGAGATTCAGGTTTCTTTGCAACTATGCAGTATAAACTTTGCAAGTATATGCTATACTGATATCTTTAGGAAGTTGGTTACAAGCTGAAATAAAACCATTGTGGAAGCATTTAGATAAGGGTGCCTGAGGATCCTTCCAAGGGTGCCACACAGTTGTAACACTGTTCAGTGTGCAAACATGATTTACAGAATAAACCCAGAGGTTTCAAACAGTAATCCCTACTGTTAAGACATTCTGACCTCTTGTACTCAAAAGCACTGTACTATCATTTCCAATTAAAAAAACAAGTGAAAAGCTAGGAGTTGTAATTTTCCGAGGGGTGCCTTGGATTTATTAAGGGATGCCTCAAGCCTAAAAAAATCAAGAACCACTGATTTAGATACATACTTTTATATCGCAGCATGCTAGGTTCCCCATTAACACCTTGAAAAAGAGAGCACGCACTAGATGGTGAGACTGATTTTCTTTCCAATAAGTCAGTTACTGAACACTTAGTTAATAGTTGACACTGAAAAATATTTTCTAGTATAGTTTCTTAAGTCAAAATTCAGAACATGGGAGATCAAGTTATTGTGTACCAAAAATTCTGTCTTTCCCATAGAGTAACCAGACAAAATTTCATCTGAGCCAGGCAAATGGCAGATAAAGTTTGCAAGCAAGTTCCACACTTGAGTCTCTCTACTATTAATAGAAACCTGGGCAGACTGCAGTGACCAAGGTTACGTCAGGCTAGAAATCAATGCTTCTGTTGCCTAAATCTACAGGAAGGCTGATCTTAACATCAACACATAAGCACATTTTACCTACTTACAAGCTTCAGTACACACAGAATTGAACCAGTTTAACTAAAGATACAAACATACAGTAATTTAGTTAAGTTAGTGAAATTGTATGTCAGGATATGTGAATTTAAACCCCTCTTAACTTTTACTTAGGTGTTCCCCATACACAAAACTGTATCAATTTAACATAAAATCTTTAAGCAGGTACAATTTACATTTGGAGACCAAGCCCCTCACAACATTAACTGAAGACTTAAAGGAACAATTTTATTAACGTGAATAATACTTCCCAAGGGGGAGGGGGGGGGAAGTCAAACAAATATAGCAATAGCTAAATACTCACAACCCTTCTTCTTCCTTCCCATTTATCTGAACTGTATTATTAAATACATAAAATAACTACCCTTTCACATAACACTCATAGCTATTGAGTGAAAAAGCAGAGACTACTTCATGGTTTTGTTTTTTTTAATTGTTCACTCTGGATTTAATTTCATTTTTCTTTATAAAGCCAATTTCCCCCAGAAAAAAGAATTTTTTTAAATAGAAAACTATGACAATAAAAATTATTAAAATGCTGGATGAAATGTCTTCTCATAAACTACTATCTTGAATAGATATGTTCTCAATTCAACATTGCCCCTGCATGATGTCCAAGTCTGTCCATCTTGAACCATAAGCAAGTGACAATAAACTCTTTTAGCCTCCCAGAACCAAGGGGGCAAGCTGGACTAATTTAAATAATTATTTTAATCACTAGGGGGAAAGCTTTGATTTAAAACGTCAATTTTAATCAACTTTCTCTTTTTGTACTTTAGTTATTTCCTAAAGACTAATGCTTGCTTATAGGTTGATATACCCATTAAAGCATGTAGAGTTACAACTCTGTAAAACCTTTGCAGTAGATTTGATACACCTTTCTACCATCTAGGAACATATACTGTAACTATATGCATTTATTGAAGCAGCTACACAATTTAATATTCCACATTTGTAATTGGTTTTAAATGGTGAATATAGTATACTGCTGATGGGCCTGCAACAGGATCAACAACTGTGCCATATTTACAAAGTTGGCCTCAAAAATCAGGTCATCCTCTTTCCCATCCCCCCCCTCAACCAATTCTTTCTTTTTATAAAAAGTGTGCAGTCTGTAATTAAAAGTTTCTGATAGAGGTTTGTGGGTTCAGTGTATATATAATTTTTATTTTAAATATTTGAGCTATTACAAATAATTCAGGCCTTAACATATTTTGTATTACATTCAAACTTCATTTAGGATTATTTTAAAAAATAAACCATTTTAAAATAACAAAATAAAATAAGCCCACTGTATTTTTCTGTAATGTTTAGGAGAGAGCTGGAGTAGACACAGCTCACTTCTGCAGAAAAACAGCAGCACCTCAAATCCCAATGGTAACGTGCCATGATGACCAAGGGAAAAAAAAGAAGGAAGGGACGTTCCCTCCTGAGAAGAGGAAGGAATCTCACTGACAGAAGGGGCTGGGAAACAGGAATTCAGGAGACTGGCTAGAAGAGAAAGAAGAGGAAATACCCTCCCAAACTAGGGGATATGACAGAGTTAGCTGTGGGCAAGAGAAACAAAACATTCAAAGCAGAGAAACTTTTTTCAAAAAATAGGGAAGGCTTCATGAAGAGAGAGCCCTAGAGGAGTGTGAAGAGGGGAGAAACCCAGGACAGAAGGATATTTCAGATCAGAAGGACTGAACATGTGAGGGGAAGAGAAAGGCCTCCTCTTTCAAGGCTCTGGTCTGGCCCCCTGCAAGAGCGCAGGCCCTGGGACTGGGAGCGCCTGGTCTAACACCATCTGATGCCTCTGGGCACTGGGGCGTGCCAGGCGCCATTCTCTGGGTGTCAAACCCAGACACGCGCTCTCCACGGCTGGTTTTCAATTGCGCTGTTCCCCGGGCCACCCGCTCGTGCCTCGGGCCTGCCCCCCGGCGCCCCAGAGCAGAGGGCCGCTCGGCCCCCCGGCTCCCGTGCCCCTCGCGGGTCTGTCCCCGCGCTCCCTCGACCAGAGCCGAGCCCGGCGCCCGCCGCACCGGGGCGCCACCACTGGAGGAAACGCCCCAGCTCCCGAGCGAGGCGCTGGTGCGCGAGGGCCCGCCGCCACCGCCACTTGTTTACTAACTTCCCGCCGGCCCCCCTCGGCCCAGCGCGGAGCCCTCCCGGCCCGGCGCCGCTCACCCGGCCTCGCGCATGACGTTGCTGTCGCCGCAGTCGCAGGCGCCCCCCGCCTGGCTCCGGAACATGTTGTAGTCGTGGCCGCCGTGCTCGCCCTGGTGGAAGCACTCGGCGCACAGGCTCATGCAGGGCGAGATGCCGCACGTCCGGCAGCGGTAGGCCACGAAGTTGGCCGTCCACACGAGGCCGCACAGCGTGGCCGGGTCGTAGGCCCGTACCGCCTGCACGAAGCTATCCCACGGCTCCCCGCCCGCCAGCAGGCAGCGACACCACTCCAGCGCCTCGCCCGCCG
>NW_017728949.1:44329256-44368205 GCF_001723895.1 Crocodylus porosus
CGCACACGCCCCCGCTCCCCGCCCCGCTCCGGCCCGGGCTAGGGGCTGCCCCAGCCGGGGGGGACCTGTGCAGGGCGCTCGTGGCCGCTCCGGGGAGGCGCTGCTAGGCGTTGGGAATGTAAAATCCCGTTTGTGTCTGGGCGTCGCACGTCGGCCGGGGCCGGGGCCGGGGCCGGGGCCAAGGGTGCAAGCGCCCTTGCTGCAAGCCGCGCTGGGCAGGTGAAAGCCCCGCCGAGGGGCTCCTGCTTCGGCTGGGTTTGCACCGCGAGGTCGGTGTGGGCAGGGCGGTGCGGCCCGGCCCAGAGGAAACCCGAGTGAGTCTCGAGGCCCGGGGCCCCCGGGGGGCGGCGGAAAGGGAAACCCGGGGGCTGCCCAGGGCAGGCGCGAGGCGAGGGGAGCCGGTCCCGGCGGTGGGGCCGCTGCGCCCCTGGCTCCGGTCCCTTCGGCCTGTCCCGAGCAACAGGGGCGGGAGGCGCGGGGGAACCACCAGCGCCGGGCTCCGCTGCCGGCGGCGAGGGGACGAGATATGCGGTTGCTCTGCGGGGAGGGGAGCGCTTAGGCTGCTGCACCGAGGTAGGGCCGGGGGAGGCGAAGGGCTGAGGCCCCCAGCCGCGTGCCCACCGGGGCCGGGGGGGCAGCCCGTGTCGAGCTTTGGGGGTGGCTGACAATACAGCTCGCCATCGTCCGCGGCTGAGGCACCGACTCAGGCGGCAGAAAGGGCTCCTTGCAGGGGAGCAGTGCCCACGACTGAGGGGAGCTCCTGGTTTATTTGAAAATACCTTGGGGGGGGGGGAGATGATGATGGTGATCAGGCCCCACTTGGCACGTGCCAGGGAGGTGGGAGGGAGCCTTGCTTTCTATGCCTGCCTCAGCCTGAGGAGGCTGAAACCCAGATGTCACAGGTGGAGAAGGGGGCCCTAGCCACTAGGCTACCATCTTGCGGAGCCTGGAAACACTCCACCCCTCCTGCTGAGGGCATGTTACTGTGCGGAAAGGAATGGCGGGTTCCTTACTGTGTGGAAAGGAACACAAGAAGGAACTCAGCATTGCAGCTTAAGGGTTGGGGTCTACAGCTGCGAGATCAGTTCCAGCCCCTGCTCCTAGTACACTGAGATTAAGCAGTCACTGGATGAAAAGTAACCAACATCCCTCACACACAGTACTTCTGGGAGCAGGGAGCAGAACCCCTGGCCAGCTAGGTTACAGGCTGGCGTTCCTCTTGTGTTCTTAGATTTTAGATATGACCTTTAATCTCCTTCTGCCTTAATCCCTGTTTTAGAGATGGGGAGTTATAGCTTTTCCCTACTTCACAGAGAAAAAGACATTACAGAATGTGAGGTATTGGGATACTTATACACTCCCCATTACAACTGTATCTAAAATGAAAAGATCAGAAGAGATTTTATCAGAGTGAGTGATTACCAGCGAATCCTCACAGTATGTAAAAACCTTGGTTCAAGGATCATGAAGTGATGGATCTGGAATTCACTACCTTCTTGTATCTGGTGAACATATTTTTTTTCAAAGCATAAACTCCACTGCAGGATCTTTCCCAAAAGACACCATACATGTCCAGCTCCCCTTGAAGTGAATTAGTAGTGAGGGTGCTTAGCATCTCACCAAAGTGGGCTTTCTTGTGTCAACTACAAAAGCTTCTGATAGAAGGCATTTGAAAAGGAGATGTGGCATAAGTATACTTTTTGAAGATAGTTTTAAACTTTATATTTTATAATAAAAGAACATAATCAGATACAGGTTCACAATGTTAAACTGTTTTTTTAGTTGAAAAGACAAACATGAAGAAGTTAAAGCTTAAAGAACTGGAAAGCCGTCTTCAACAAGTTGATGTTTTTGAGAATCCAAAGTTACTACTTGAACAGTATCCAACAAGGCCACATATTGCAGGTAGAGATAATATATAATGCTGGCATTAATTCACACTCCGTTCTAATCATTTATAGCTTTTTTTTAAAAAGTGTTTCTTGTTTCTAGATTTTTTTTGGTGCAATAATACTCATAGAAGCTTTTGTATTGTTGCCAGGAACTGTTCAGAGATTGTGCATGGCAAGGGGTATGGTCTAGTCGTTTACTAGATTTTGTTGAAAATACCTATTTTCTTATACAGTTCTTTAAGATTTAAAGTTTAACACCGTGTATTTCACCTATCTGCATATAAATAGGTATAATTCATTTACGTGGACAGCACACGCACTATTTTGCTGTCTGTATTATCACAAACCCTGGTTACAAGTTGTGAAATACTGAAGGGCATAGAGGCTTTTTGGCCCCACTGTCTACTTTTTAATGGTCTGCATAATTAGCATAAAGCAGTAGGAGCCCTTAATCGTAACATTTCTAAAGAAATCTTGAACTAAATCATATTATAGAGCAGTAGCTTGCAACCTTTTTAGGTTTGAAGCACCCTTCAAAAATGCTTAGTTTTTCACAGACAAGGTTCTTTGGGTGAATCTGATATCTTTTATTAGACCAACTTAAATAATTTGAAAACAGTTATTAAGCAAGCTTGTTTTCCAACTATTTGAGTTGGTCTAATAAAAGATATCAGATTAATGCAAAGAACCTTGTCTGCCTATGTCCTTAGACCAACGCGGCTACAACCTACACCCTTAGTTTTTGCATGTTTTTTCATTGGGGAAAAATAATAGAGCAGTTTTTCTGTCTCAGAGAGCACAAAGCCCACAACAGGGGAAACGTTTTTAGCACAGTTAATTCTTATGCAGATCTCTGTTTTTATCTTGTGAATCACATTTGCACACCTAACAGCGCTAACATTGTATGGTGATGCCCCGCAACACCCTTGAATGGCTCTTGAGGCACCTTAGGGTAACACATGACCCTGGTTGAGAATCACTGTATTAGAGGTATAAAACTCCAAGTAACAAGGAAAATAACATTACTGAGGTGGAAAAGCTTAGATCAGGGTGGGCCTAAAATTAGTGAACAGTGGTTACATTATGTCTAATTAGTGCATGGTCCTTTTTCAGTCCTAAAGGGAGTGTTAGTATGTAGTGGAAATGTTTGTATACATCAAGAAAAAGTGTAAATACAGCTCTGTCTTAGTCCTTCAGTAAAAGCATTTTATATAATTAGTCAGAGATAGTATTAATACTGATAGTTCAATCACAATTCCCTGTATATTCCTCCTGCAATCAGAGTGATTGCTTTGCATGAAAACTACCCATTAGAGCAATGATCTGAAGTCCTTATCTTTATATTTTTATTTCCATACACAAAAAAAGGATAGTAGCAGTGTGATCGCTAGGTGTCATGTTCCTGTGCGAACAAACATTATGTTCACTAAAAGCAGCAACATGGCATTCAAAGTTTTTTTTGAAAGGCAGAAGGAATTGTTTATGTATTGACTCAGATAAATAGGTTCCATTGCTGTCATCCTCTAATCTGTTGTTTTCCAGCATGTATGCTCTACACAATTCACAACACTTTTGACGATATTGAAAACAAAGTGGTTGCCGATCTAGGGTGTGGTTGCGGCGTGCTCAGCATTGGAAGTGCAACATTAGGAGCAGGGTAGGTGATTCACGCTCAAAATTATGTTTGCTTCTTTCCACGTATAGAATCAAATGAAAGATAAGATTAGAACATGACAATACTGGACTGCACTTAACTAAAAATAGATGCATCACCAGACATTTTCCTACAGCTAGCCAGCCTGCAAGCATGCAAATAATGACAAGTGATAAGACTAGTTGCACTGTATTTGAAACATACTTATTTAATGGAAACTTGTACATGTTTTTGTAAGTGTTCTCTCATAAGATAAACAACACAAACTTAAAATTTGTTATTAACATACTTCAAGAAATTTTTAGGAAAATAAAAAGCTTTGCTCATCATATTCTTCTTCTATTAGTAATCTACTTTTAGTACATACCTTTGCTTCACCACCTCATACTAAAACTAACGGAACAAATTCTGTCCCAACAGCTCTCCCTCATAACTCTACTTTAAGCCAAAATAAAACAAACACACACAGAAGTCCCACACCATACAACAGTGTACATTGGAAAAACAAATTAATGTCCCCCTGCCCCACTGTCCCAAGGCAAAGACAGAAAAATGTTGTAGCTGTTTGTTCCTGACTAATGTTTTCCATTTTATAGGTTGTGTGTGGGGTTTGATGTGGACACAAATGCCCTGGAAATATTTAGTAGAAATGCTGAAGAATTTGAGCTCACAAATATTGATGTGATTCAATGCAATGTGTGTTCTTTACCTGACAGAATGTCAAAAACATTTGACACAGTAATTATGAATCCTCCCTTTGGAACCAAGCACAATAAAGGTTAGTGATCAGAAAATAAACAATATTTGCAGTCATTTCTGAAGATAAATATACTATAATTGAATAAACATTTTCATCTACTGAGTAACCTGAAATGGCAACACTTCTATTTTCAGAAAATATCTTTAAAGATTTGCTTTGTTTTCTGATGTGGTTGTAACACCGAACTAAAAGTTCCTTGTTCAAGTTAGATCTCTTCAAATGTCCAGCATTTGTTTTAACACAGTTGACTTTGAATAGTTAGTTGTACTATTAAATCTTATTTGCACCTGTCCTAACTACCACCCTTCCTTCTTCAATACCTTACTCTTCAACATTGCATTTAAAGACTTTTTATCTAATTCCATGTTTCAGTGCCCTTGCTTTTTGTTTTTTTCCTCTCTTAAGAAAAGTACAGTTCTAAACTTAAGTGACAGAAAGCATAGCTACTGATTTCCTATGTGAGTATTTGAAAAGCAAAGTTAAACTGAGGCTTATTAAAAGAATCATAACTAATTTGGGTCCTTTTTTGCAGGGATGGATATGGTTTTTTTGAAAGTAGCTTTGCAAATGGCAAGAACAGCTGTATATTCCTTACACAAAACTTCAACACGGCAAGTAAGTTCCCAGTTTCAGCAAGTTAAGCAGAAACTAGACACAAGTGGTATTTAAATCTACATTTAGTTTTACAGAAACTGTGCAAACTTAAAAGACTTCTATGCCCATGGTGGATACCACTGCATATTTTGAATGGGTAGATTTGTTGCAGCTTAAAAAATCAGGGAAATACACCCCCTCCCATCCATACTTTGAATACAGAACTTCAGATTACTTAAGCTATCATTCTTAATGGGAGCAACAGATAAATTATAGTTTCAAAGAACACTGCCCTTGAAATACCAACTCTGACTGCTGCATTGCTGTATGCTTCAGCTCATGTACAGGAGTGAATTTTTTCCCCCAAGCATCAAAGTTAATGTTTTAACAGTTCTAAAAGAGTCCACAAAACTTTTGTTGCAGCACGTTCAAAAGAAAGCAGATGAATGGAAAGTGAAGATGGAAGTTCTAGCTGGTAAGACTATCTTCCGCTTCTAACAAATGCAGTTTGTTTGTGGTTAATAGCCTTCAGGAACAGGTTAAAACCAGTGGCTCCCAACTTCGAGCCACAACCCAAATCAGTCGCAGGGGGTCTGCCCCTCCTGCCTGCAGGGCTTTCCTGGCACACAGTCTGCACGGCTCTTGCCACCACTGCCCCCGGTGATCTCAGCCCAGCCCAGGCTCTGTTGGCACCACTAGGCATGAGTAAATCAGCAGCAGGGGCAGGGGTCGCAACCCAGATTTAGGGTCACAGCAAAAAAAGGTTGGGAGTTACTGTGTACAACTATAGTTCATAGATGCTAGGGTCGGAAGGGACCTCAACAGATCATCAAGTCTGACCACTGCCTAGGCAGGAAAGAGTGCTGGGGCCAGATGACCCCAGCCAGATGCCTATCCAGCCTTCTCTTAAAGACCCTCAAGGTAGGGGAGAGCACCACCTCCCTTGGAAGCCCATTCCAAATTTTGGCCACCCTTACCATGAAGAAGTTTTTCCTGATATCTTGTCTAAATCTGTTCTCTGTCAGTTTGTGACCATTGTTCCTTGTTACCCCAAGAGGTTCCCTGGTAAACAGAGCATCTCCGATCCCTTGTTGCATCCCCTTAATTTGTAGGCGGCCACAAGATCACATCTCAAAAGTTTAAAATGTTGAGACTAAAGATGAATATATTTTTTAATTGACAGATTGTTTGGATTACATTTTACCTTCCCCACCACCAAGCAAGAGGTTAACAAAATATAAAGGGTTGTTGGGTTTGTTTTTTTTAGCTTTGTCCTCAGCACACACTTGTGAGAGGCAAAGTTGTACCAAACCCAAGCTCTCTCCACCATTTGCTTTACAAAAATCTCAGAGTTGTATTAATTCAGTCTTGCCCTTTATACAAGCAGTTTTCTCTTCCAGAAAGGAAACAGACCTCTAAAGCAAAACTGAAGCATTGAATTACTGTCACTAGGGGTGCAGACAGAAGCGCATCTCCTTGCTGTAACTGAGAACACCTTAAAGGAAGTGTTCTGAGTTACAGTGATTCCTCTGAGCAAACAGAAGTTCACTGTTGGTTCCAGGGGGGAGCAGAATGCTGGCTGGGAGCATGTAGCCAGTTTCCCCTCTCTTCTAGCCTGTCCCCATTTCAAAGTGGGAGAGGGAAAAGAGAGCAGAGGGAGCTCATTCTAGAGGTACCCAGTCATCTTGAGGGACTAGTACACCCAGTCCACCCTCCAGCATGGGCTGAAAACCTCCAAAACAAACTCCCTCTGCCTGCTTTTCCCTCTCCCATTCTGGAAACAGCTTGAAGCTGGCATGCAACACAGACACTTACAGAAGGACACTGTTTTAACATGTCTTCATCTGACCCCTCATGCAACGAGGGTTCAAGATTTTCACCTGACTGGTCATTTTAAGCTGTTTGCAGCCGAGCATTTGTGTTTGGTCATGGCTGTAAACTGCTTTCTGTGACTAAATCAAGCAAAAGTTGTCACTTTTGTCTGTGCAAATTAAAACAGAAGTCCCAGAATTGCAGGGGGGCATGGCACAGTCCAGCAGGACTACAGCAGCACTACTGACTTGGACCAGGGGAGGCAATGTCCCATATTTCCTTATGGCCTTCTTATTCATAAGCCTTAAAAAGCATAATATACTATCATACAGGGGAGGGCAAAATACGGCCCACAGACCAGATCCAGCCCATGGGCCAAGCCGGACTCTGGGCAAGACAGAGACTCTCCAAGTGCCATCCAGCCTGTGGCACATGCTACCCCTTGAACATGCAAGGAGGCTGAGGGTGGCTCCACAGCTGTACTGCCTTTCTAAGCAGCCCAGGTGGCAGCATCTCCTCCCAGCTGCCACTGTCCTGTGGTACTGACGGGGACCCCTGGGCACAGCCCAGTTCATGCTGAACAGCAGCAGTGGCTGGGCAGAAACTGCTGTTGGCTCAGCAGAAAAAGGACCCCTCCCCCTCACCATGGTCAGGCAGTTCTTGCTGCAGCCACCCAGAGCCCACACCCAGGCTGCCTTGCTAATAGACTGGTTTGCACTGCTGCCCCACGGGGCAGCCAGAAGGCATCAGCGACAGCAGCAGAGAGAAGCTGCAGAGCAGCCCAAGTGAGGGCTCTGGGCAGCTGCAGCACAAACAGCCGAGCAGTGGTTTGGGGGAGGGGCTGCTTTTCCCCTGTGCCAGCAATAGCTTCTACCCAGCTGCTGCCACTGCTCAGCATAGGCGGGCAATGCGGAGCAGACGCTGGGCAGGCTGGAGTCAGGGCTGTGTGCACGGGTTCCAGCTGGTCTGCTTTGGCTGGGGTGAGTCTGCAGTAGTTGCGGCTCAGGGCAAGCCAGGGTTGGGGCTGGGGCTGGGGCTGTGGGCAGTAGGAGACAGGCTATGGGCTGGTGGGGAAGGGTGCTGAGCATCTCAGGGGGCTGGCTTGCTTACGTGCATGTGGCCTCTCCTAGGCCAGCTGCTTAGCAACCATCCCTTCTCCCTCACACAGCAAGCCAAGCTAATCCTTGGGCTTGGAGGCAGCAGCTCCAGGAGCTCATGTATACCGCATCCCCCAGCCTGGACCCTGCAGCTACCACTGCCACAGGAGTCCCCTGACTTCCATAGCAATGGCAGGGAACATGGCAGGCCCGGGCCCTGGAAAACAGAGATGGCTCCAGTAACTAGGGCCACAGTTGCTACAAACCGCTGCCAGCAGCAGCCACAGCCCTATGGCTCAGCAGGCCCATCTGCTATCACAGGGAAGTCTATCACCCCAGGGCGCACACCCCCCACAATCCCCCCCCACGCACAATCACACCCCCACAAATCCCACACATAGATGCAGCCACCCAACCACACCCCACACAGTATACTTTATTTTGATCTATTTTGTGATCATCTCTGTATACACTATGCAAATGCATGTAAATAAGGACAACAATATTTTTTTAAATAAAAGGTTAAAATAGATATTTGGGTTTTAGTATATGATTTGGTTTTTTCCCAGTTCCAAGGTGGCAAACATCTTTTCCCAAAAATACTCCTCTCAGGGGCAAGGGGAGGGACTTTTGATCCCAAGATGGCAACCAGACAGCTACTCTTGTGGCCCTCACAGCTCACAAAACCCTCCAGCCAAAATAATTGCCCACCCTGCTATAGTACTTTTTGCAGTAATCGAGTGCCAAGTAAATTATCTGTTAAGTAGCTTCCTCTTAGGTGCAAATATAACAAGACAAAGCAGTATGTGTATTATAATAGTACTGCGTTGTCATAAGTTAGCTCAGATGCATTGTGTACATCTATCAATTTGTTCTAATCAAGTGGTTGACAGCAATAAAGTGGTTTAAATATAAAGGAGTATAGATGATATAGTATGGCTAGTGAGTTGTATCTGCATTGAGGAAAAGTACCCAAGTTGCCATGGTGCGACAGTTGTTCTTTCTGCTATTCACAGAACTTAGATATGATTTACCAGCATCATACAAGTTTCATAAGAAGAAATCGGTAAGTGTTTTTCCCTTTTTGCCTGTATTAGACAAATACTTTAAATACAATCCATAGTCTTAGATGTAGCCAGTTTGGACTTTACCTTAAAATATATTTTCTATTTTGCAGGAGTCCCTCGAGGCTCTAGTCCCACTGTGTTAAGCCCAGTCCCTCGAGGCTCTAGTCCCACTGTGTTAAGCCCTATAGCAGGGGTGGGCAAAATACAGCCTGCAAGGCCATTCTGTCCAGCCCACAGGCCCCCTAAAAATTTAGAAGTTTAATATTGATTTGTCCCTGTTTCCTGTCAAAAGTGTCAGAAACCAGGGGCAATAGGACCCAGGGGAAGCCTGGCAAGCTCCTGAAACAGCAGGGCCTGCCCAGCCAGAAGCCCCAACAGGGGCTTCTGGCCTGAGACCATATGAATGCACAGTGCCAGAAACTGAGGTAAGGGGTTGAGGGGAAGGGCAAGGAGGGAGCCTGGGGAAAAGTGGCTCCTCCCCTGCCCCATGGCTTGCACTCCCTGCTGCAGCCACTTGCAGCCCACGCAGGGCTGTCCTGAGCAGGCAGAGGCAGCGCTGGCCATGGGGCAGGTGAAGGGTTGCTTTTCCTCCACTCAGCACCAGCTTGTAACAGGCGATCCCACTGCTGGTGCGGGGCTCAGGTTGGCTGCCAGGGTGGGTTACAAGGTGGTGCTGAGCATGGGAGAATGGCCCCTTGCCTGCCCTGTGGCTGGCACCCGGTGTTGCAGCTGCTCACAGCCCACTTGGGACTGTCTGTTCCTACTTAGGACAGCCCTGAGTGGGCTGCAAGTGGCTTCAGCAGGGAGCGCCAGCCACTGGGCAGGCAAGGGACCACTTTTTCCCCCACACTCAGCACCAGCTCATTACCTGCCGCAGAGCAGGGGGTCAAGGCTGCACGCTGCCCCCCCACTTGTACTGAGGGGCTGGGAGCACTGGGAGTGAGCAGGAGCGTGGGGTCTAGACCAGTGTCTTGGGGCTAGCAGCAGCAGAGCCCAGAGCAGGGTGGCAAGGGTACAGGGTCCTGGCTGGCGGGGGCTCTATGGAACCAGGCCAGCTCCCCCCTCTCCCTGCTGGTGCAGCCCAGCCGGCTCCACAGACCCCTCCCAGCCTGCACCCCACTCTGGGCTCCACTGGTGCTGGCTGTGGGACATCGGTCTCAAGATGGTGACCAAGGGGCAAGGCTACACATGCAGCCCTCGACAGCTTGCCAAAACCAGGTAAGCAGCCCTCCACCCCAAATAATTGCCCTATAGTGAACTGTAGTTATATTCAGCTTAGTCTGTTTGTTGTTATCAGCATCAGGCTTGCTATATTCTGCTTTATGGCAGCAAGACCTAGGTGATACTTAATAACAATAATTATTTTGGAATACTGTAGAGTATTACTCAGTACTTGAGGTGTCTCACTTTAGTCTGAAGTCAGTGCTGAAAGTGGGTACAAATAGCCAGGTACATGTTTATCACTCAATAACTGATTGTGTTTGATGCACGTTAAAATTTGGCAAAGACCAAAATTTTTTTTAACCTGTAGCAGGAGGCCAAGTTGAAATCTTGCCCTATTTAATTCAAATTTTTAAAGAGGACTTCAGAATGAGGCAGGATTTTACAGCAGGATAATGGCTTTGACTAATCTGAAAGTCTTTCACACTCAAGCACAAGGATGAACAAAACCAAACTGCTTGTAGGAAAAGCAGAAGATGTACTAGAAGCAGCAATGGGAAGGATGTATAAAAAGAGTATGGAACTAAAGTTTGTTTTGTATGGTGAAAGGTATGGAAGTAGACCTTGGGGAGCAAAAATCTGGTTAGACCAAGGCTAGGCAATTATTGGGGCCAGAGGGCCACTTAAGGAGTTTTGGTGAACCGTCACAGGCTGGGTCAGCAGTTTGTTGCGTTTCTCCCCCCTCACCCCAGCTCATCAAAACTCTGCAAGTGGCTCTGCCCACACTCTGCCAGGTGGATGGGATGAGGCCATGGGCAGGTGTAGTGTGGCATCCAGCAACAGGACAGGCAGGTGGGGTCACGACCAGGATTGCAGGGCCATGACAATGTGAGGCCAGGGCTTGGAGTGTACCGTCTACTTCCCCACACCTGCCTGTGAAATGGGTGTCTGAGAACAGATTGTGGCTCTGTCTCAAGTCCTGTGCTGTCACCACCCCACAATCCTGTGGTCTCTATGGAGATCAACCTGGTGCCTATGCAAGCAGGACACACTCAGTCAGGCAGATGGGATGGGGCTGTGGGCAGGCAGGGCCGGTATCAGGAACGCAGGGCTATGACAGCTTGGGGCCAGGGCCTGGGGCAAGAGCTGCAATCCACTCCCTGCATGCCCCTGCCACAAAACCAGCACCCATTACAGGGACATGCAGGCAGCAAATCATGGCCCTGTACCCAAACTCTCACTGACCCACAATCCTGATCCCAGCCCCAGTCACTTGTCCCATTTCTAGATGCCACTCCCTGTCCACCCACGGTCCCATCTCATCTGCCTGGCTGAGCATGCTTTGCCCACTGAGGTCCTGGGCCAGCCTCCATAGAGACCCTGCCCACCTGCTCCATCTGGCTCCTGGACAGTAGGGCTGGGCCTGGTGGCAGCAGAGACTGCCACAGGAGCGGGAAGTCCAGCTGCTGTGGTACCCCAAACTACTGCACACTTCGGGGGCAGTGGGACCAGCTGCAAACGTCACAGCCTGGGTTTCCCACTGCCTGGGCCAGACACAACCAAGGGACCCACCACAGGCTGAATAAAATCCTGCGGCAAGTCTGATCTGGGCCATATTTTCCTTACTCCTAGGTTAGACCAACATTTTGAATGGAATCAAGAGGAACAAAATAGATACCAGAAAGGGTGAATAGGTGGTTATTAGTCATTAACAAGATGAGGACCTAATTTAAGAGCGCTTGTGTTGGTGCCTGGTATTTTGCAGTTGTTGTACAGAAAGAAAAAAAGTACAAGGCTTGGATGAATAAGTGATAAAGGCCCAGTCACCTACAACTATAGCTTAAACAGGCTGTTTGATCAGTTCTTACCTCTCCCCTGTAGAGAGAGGCTACAGGAATTTTATTCTGTTGAAGCTATCCTCAATCACCAAGTCAAATGGTCAGCCTTCTAATCACATACGTTAGTTGGGACAGAAATCTGCATAAGTTTAAAAATCACCAACTGTTAAGTACCAACTTAAATGCTGAAGTTTATTGGTGACTTATTTAATACAACTTCAAAATTACAAAGTCTGGTTCAAGGATAGAACCTCCATTTACATTTTAAATCAAAAGTGCCAGAAATGTTGAGAGGCTCCGACAGTATGAACAAAACATTTTTAAAAAATCCTGACTGGCATGTCAGAATAATCATGCGTCTGAAAATACATAAAAAAAGAAAAACAAACAAACAAAACACACAGAAACCTTTCCTTTCATTGCAGGTTGACATTGAAGTGGATTTTGTTAGATTTTCTTTTGAAAAGTTCTGAACCGAGGAATGGCTTAAAACCTATTTAAAATGGAGTAATAAAAACAATGCTTTTTATATTACTGTTCTTCGGCTCCATTCTCTGTTTTCAGTTGTTTTGATGGAGGTTCTTCTTTTTCAGTCTCTTCTAGTGGTCTTTTTTTGGGACTTCCTGGCCCTGTAAGTGTTCATATACACAGACACTAAGGAACTAGATAGAAAGACCTTTGTTTGATACTTTCAACACAATTCCTACCCAGCTGAAGATGTACAGTCCTTCAGGCTACTGCAAGTACAAGCCTTCTTCACTTAATGCTTTGCCACTAAATACTAGAACAATTCTAGATGATCCAGTACCTGTTTTAACAGTGAATGATTGTCTAAAACAAGGTGTCAAACCTTACAAGCTGGATCCAGCCTCCAGAGATCTCAAAGAGACCAGGAATTCAGGGGTAGGACTAGCCCTCAAAATTCTGGGTACAGAACAGAGCCCCCACTGGAGACATGTCAGCAGTTAGAGGGTGAGTGACTGCTGCAGTGTTAACCCTTGCAGCTACTACTACTCACGCCATCACAGCTGCAGTCCATATCCAGCCCACAGAGGGGCAAATTTGCACCCCTGCTTTAGACACATTTATGACAATGCTTCTAGTCTTTGAGACATCTAGTCTTGGAAATAAGTCCTCAGAATGCATAAATCCATGCAGGGAGGTGTGAAAGTTTATTCAGCTAGAGAAAAAAAAAACTATGTAGTGGGAGGAGAAAGTGTGAAGTGGGCATAGGGGCTGTAAAATGTTAGAAGAGAGCACAGCACATCTAAACTGGCACAGAACACAGTATAAGCAGCAGTCACGTGACCAGCAAGTTGTAATTTAGGCAAAAATCAGTCTAATTTGGCACCACCTTTTGCTATTCCCTATGATAGCAATCTTCAGTATCCCTTAGTACAAATTTCTTTGGAGTGCCCTGTTAATGGTCAGCCCTGTTTTGGCTGGCTAAGTTCTTTATACCAGCTTAATCCTTTGTTTCCAACAGGTATCATGCAAGAAACATGACCAAGACAAAACAACCCAAAGCATGTGAACAGTTGTCGGTTTTTTTCATTAGTTAGAACTTGACTACTTTGTTCTTAGGCAATTCAAAAATCAGATTCTCTGTAAATACAGCTCTGCACCCTGGTAGGAAGTTTTGAACTATTTCTCCCAGGCATGAAGTATCTTACCTGTTTCTGTATTACTGTCACTCTCTTCATCCTCGCTCTCAAATTTTGTCTTCTTACCCTGGAACTGCACTTTCCCTTTGTTCTGTGCACCTTGGGCTGTCTTCCCTCCTCTTCCTTTACCTTTAAATTTGCGACCTGTTATGACATACAGACAAGTTCAGAACACTTGAGTCACTAAGTAGCAATTCATGCATTTCTGTGCATTTGCCATTTGGGGAAGGAAAAAAGAAAGAAAATAATGTTGCCTAAATCTATAGTTGCCAAGAAAGCCAATTCACAGCATAGCCACATCAGCCAGAAAAGTCACCTTTTGTTTTCCATTTGTTTAATGATTCTTGCTGGCCCTCCATGATTTTTTTCAAAGCTTCTCTCTCAGTATCTCCTTCTAGCACCTGCCATTTTACATCCTTCTTACGCAGCTGTAAGTTCCCATCATTCGCTTCCGTGGCTTTATCCAGGACTTCTTTTGCATTACCTTTAAATAGAATAATACCCTAAAACAGAAAGTTTGCATGCTTCAGTTTAGATCTTCTCTGCAAGTTTGATCATCTAGGTCACCAGAAAATTTCAGCAAGTATCCAGTCTTTTCTTCCAGAGATTTCTAAATGCAGAACCAGTTCCACCTGTAAACCTTTAGTGTGAACATTCTCAAACCCCCTCCGCAGCAACACAGTTTCTACTCTACCAGCACAGCTACTTCACCCTTGGTGAGTAAAGCACTAGCACTAGCTGAAGGTGTAAGCAGGATACTCTGTGCTGATCCTGCACCAGACTGAAACAGCACAAGTATGGTTTATACCACATATGAATTCTTTTCTCCCCCTCTCTTAATTATACAAGAGCTTTACTTACTTTTAATTTATGCATATTCCTCCAGACTATGCTATGTGGATCTACAAAAATATTTAGAGAGAACTTCTCCCACTTAAAAAAAAAAAAAAATAATAATAATAATAATAATAATAATAATAATAATAATAATAATAATAATAATAAGGAAAACCCTTTATTTACAAAAGTAATGGAACAAAACTGGTTGCTCTCAAGTACTACTGAGTTTATCTGGATAAGTTGCTGACGGAACGTAACACATTGGCAATAAAGGAATTCAAGACACATTGGCTGTCTACATGAGGCGCTGACTGCACAGTTGTTACTGCTCAGTCGTTTAGTACTTGCATAGCCAAGTACTAAATGACTGTGCAGTAACTGGCATCTGGATGACGCTAGCTGTGCAGCAGCATGGGGTCATGGTTAGTGCCCTATGATGCTACTGCGCAGTAAGCGTCTCATGTAGACATGGCCATTGGGTACTTAATCTAATATTGTTTCCATCATTACACTTGTTGTTCCTGCCCACCACAATTCTGTATTACTTTACTGACCTCCTTTGCTCCTCTGACAAAGTCTATCCATTTAATTTCTCCATGATCAGAAAAAACTGTATGAAGATCTTCTCTGCAAGTTTGATCATCTAGGTCACCAGAAAATTTCAGCAAGTATCCAGTGTTTTCTTCCAGAGATTTCTAAATGCAAGAAATGAAGGAGGTAACTATGAGAAGGAAGGGGAAATCTATTTTAATTACATCACAAAGCATATCTTAAGTCTGCCCATAACCTTAAGTTGTTCCATTAACTATCTTAGGTGAATCTAGAAATATTGTCAAAAGGCCAAATTCATTGCAACCCTAGACCTTTTTTGAAGTTGAGTTTTTACGAGTCTTGTACTGTTTTGCAGTAGCTGCCAGCCTTTCCCATACCAGGAAAATGTTGCATAAGTTCAGGGACCCAACTATCCAGAAAGAAAAAGTGAGGGAAATGCAGAAAAGAAGAGATAGTCATCAACTTCTAATCCAGCAGCTAGCCTTGGAGAACAAAACCCAATACAATTTAATCCTTTTTGTGACCCCTGGCACACATGCCAAGCATGGCACACAAGGCCACTTTCCTCAGCATGCATTTGGGCCAGGATGGGGAGGCAGCAGCTGTTTGCAGCCTCCCGGCTGCAGCCGGCTTCAGCCTCAGCTCTGGGTAGCTGCTGCCAGCAGGTGGCTGGAAGGCTGCAAGCCCTGCTGGGAGCAACCCAGCTACCATGGCTGGCAGCAGCCACCCCAGAGCTGGGGCCAGCTGCAGCCAGGCGGCTGCAAAAACAGCTGCTGCCTCCCCGCCCTGGCCCCAGTGGGCGTAGTGCCAGCACCTGCTACCTTTCTGGAGCCCAGAAACAACTGGGGCCTGGAGGGCAATAGCTGTTTGTAGCCTCCCGGCTGCAGCCAGCCCAGACTCTGTATAACTGCTGATAGCCACGGAGCCCGGACTGCTCCCAGCAGCAGGCTGGGAGGATGAAAGCCCTGCTGCAAGCAGCCCAGGCTCCATGGCTATCAGCAGCGACCCAGAACCTGAGCCGGCTGCAAACAGCTGCTGCCTCCCCATGCCAGCCCCAGGGAGGCAGCGGGTGCTGGCAATGCTCCTTGCTGTGCTGCCGTCACAGCTGCCACTTCTGCAGTGCAGCATTGGAACCTAGCACAGCAGAGGGCACAGAAAGCTGCCTGCCGCTGCAAGCTCCCCACTGCCCTGGCCACACTTCCTCTGCAGGCAGGGGCAGCAGGGCCAGGACTGCAGCACGTGCAACCTGCAGCAGCAGAGGGGCCGCACAGGAAAGCTGCCTGCTGCTGCAAGCTCCATGCTGCCAGGTCATACTTCCCATGTGCACAGAAGCAGCGTGGGCAGCACACAGGGTTGTACCCCTTGCTGCTGCCCCTGCTTGCAGGGGAAGTGTGGGCAGGGCAGCAGGGAGCTCAGAGCAGCAGGCAGCTTTCTGCATCCCCCACTGTGCCCTGCTGCACAGAGTTCCAACCCTGCTCTGCAGAAGCAGCAGCACAGCAGGGAGCATCGCCAACACCTGCTGCCTCCCCAGAGCCAAGGGCCAGGGCAGGGAGGCAGCAGTCGTTTGCAGCTGGCCCAGGTACTGGGTAGCTGCTGATAGCCACAGAGCCTGGGCTGGTGGGAAGGGGCTTTGGGTGGGAGCAAGGGCACAAGCAGGGCATCCCGCCATGTACGCACCGCCCTCTTTTTGTTTTTCTGGCATGCCGGCACTCCAGCACCTTCCAAGGTAGGCGTTGTGGGGGGTTTTGGCACCCCGGCCAAAAAAGGTGGCCTACCCCTGCTTTAGAGTTACTTAGCATCAGACAATCAGGTATGTGTATCAATACATTGTGATAAAAATTGAGTCGATATTTTAAATTGTTTCATAGATATTAGAGCTGGAAGGGACCTCGGAAGATCGAGTCCAGCCATCTGCCCCAGGGGCAGGAAGTCAGCTGGGGTCATAGGATCCCAGCAAGATAAACATCCAAATTTCTCTTGAAGGCATTCAAAGTAGGTGCTTGAACCACCTCCGATGGCAGGATATTCCAGACCTTGGGGGGTTTGGACAGTAAAGAAATTCTTCCTTATGTCCAGCCTGAAATGGTCTTGCAGGAGTTTACGACAGTTTGACATTGTCATCCCTTGGGGCACTCTGGTGAATAAACATTCCCCCAGATCCTGGTGGACACCCCTGATAAACTTATGGGTGGCCATCAGATCGCCCCTGAGCCTGCGCTTTTCTAGGCTGAAGTGTCCTGTAGCTCTCAGCCTGTCATCGTAAGGTCTGTTTTCCAGACAAAAACCCATTTTTGTGAAAAAGTAAAGTTTGATAAAGGAGACAAGTTACTCTTATTTGGATGTTTAAATTTAGCACCACCTCTAATTAGAACATAGCTACATAAGTTTAGCATCAGGTGCTTTGGTATGGGCCGAGTCAGATATGACAGGATGGGCTTTTGTATCCTTATTACCTATGATAGAGTATACTACTTATTTGTATTGTAATTATTTTTATGCTTGTAGAACATTCAAAAGATACACACCATCTCAGCATCTTCTGCTTGTTTCTGTTTTACTTCTTTCTCCCTGTGAAGTAAGATCAGATCAGATCAAACTTGTTTAGAGTGCAACTAAATGATCAACTTAAGGTTCCTCAGTTTCCAAACTAAGACTAACTTACTGTTTGGCTTTTGCTTTAGCCTCCACTTTATGTTGTCTCCTCTCTTCATTCTTCTTTAAAAAGTAATCCTCCCTTCAATAGGGAAAAAATCAAGTTAAAATAGAACTCTAATGTAATTAAAGCAACTTAAAAGGAAGACTGCAGTAGCCAAGGAATGGCTGGGTTCACATCTTAAAATTAGGGATGCTCCAATCCAAAGGAACTGCTAAGCCTAAAAAACACAATCAATATTTGAAATCTGTGTAAGGCAGCAACGCTTAAATTCCCCAACTCAAATCATATTTAGTGCCAGAATAAATACCTGAGCAAACATCAGTTAGATGGACTTACTTGAAAAGCACTATTAGCTCCGTGTCTTTGTATTTTTGGTTTGGGATCTCTATGAACTTCTTAGCAGAGTCAACACTATCAAAAACTGCAAATATAGATCCCTATAAAAAAGAAAGGTGGATATCAAGAATCAAATTGATAGATTAGATGTTTTCTAGTAGCTCCCCAATGTTCACAGATGACTGAGCACCAGGCTTTATAAGGAATAGCTACCTTAAAGGCTTTCTGCAGTGTTCTCCTCATCTGAATACTCTCTACTGGGCCTTTTTCTTCAAGCCATTCTTTGATATCATCTAGTGTAGAATCTGTTGGAAAACCTTTCTGCAAAATAACAGTGAATTTCAAATCATAATCCAAAACACATATGCCATGACACTTCAACTAAACTCTAGAGAAATACTTATTGCAGTTCCTGTATTGTGACCAAAAGACAAGTCAGTTGCTTAAGAAAGGAGGGGTGGAAAAAGAGCACTTTATTTTAAACCAGGGGTCAGCAACATTTTTGCTGCCAAAATCACCAGCAACCTTGACTTATAAAGGTGTTGGTGTGCCAGGGGCAAATGGCAGGGGAGCTGTAAGGGCCCCAGTCCTTGTGGCAGCACAGCCCCAGCCTCTTCCTCACCATCTGCTCCAAGGCGCGTATGCCAAGCAAAATGTTTTTGCATATTATGTTCTGGCACACATGCCAGGGGTTGCCCATCCTTGTTCTAAACCCAGTTTTATATGGAAATAAAGTGAGGATCAATTTCACTCAAGTTAAAGCATTTTAAGCAATAAACTGAAACTTATACAGGTGAGTACAAAAGTTTACTTACAATATATAGAGATCTATTTTTAATTTCATTTTTGTACTGGTCATTCACTTCAGGGAGGGGTTTGTTTGGAGATCTCCTGATTTTAGTTTTGTCTTCACTTATTTCCATAAGTCCAGCCTTGGATTTCCTTAATGCTTCCAGTATAACACCAAAATCTTTCGAGAGATGGCTTAACCTGTGGAAAGAGAGGACAAAGGCATGCCAGACCCATATATATTATTTCCCTCTATCACTCAACAATAGAGATGGAATTGTACAAGCACACTGAGAACCCCAACATTCAGACAAGATAGCTATCTTCAGGTTATCTGTTTTTTACCTGTTGAATTTAATCATTATTTCTAAAGGAACCCAGCCATCGTCTTGCTTGATCTGCTCCTTTAGGAACTTGTCTCTTGGTAGATTGTGGTCACCAAAATAGTACTGCAAAATAAATCAGTTATATCTTTAAAAAAGACTACTCGGTTAATAAGTAGCTTCATTTATATTAATTTAATGAATACTTGCATGCATAGTTAGTTCACTGCAATAATCAAGACTCATAGCAGAGCTCATGATACAGATAGAAATACCTAAATAACGGAATTAGAAATCCTGCAGTTATGAAGATGTCTTTTACAGTGCCCATCTTAACATGAAAATTATCTATACTTTTCAAAGCTAACTGCAGATTATTAATCTCATTTAGTAAACAGTAGCAAATAGAGCTGCAGTCGCTACAAAAAATAGTCTACAGCTTGGTTTAGTAGATAAGACTTCTGATCATGCATAATGCTCATCTTCATGATATTTCATATTTTTAATGCACAAGAAAATCCAGTAAGAACGATACAGGAGGGAACTGGGCTGCAAGCTCTTGTCCACAGCAGCATGGTTGCTGCCCCCTGCATTAGATTTCATTTCAGTTAGAATTTATTTCAGTGACTGCACTTCTTCCCCAGCCACCCCCCACTCCTTGCATTGTACACTCTACTTAGTCAAATAAAAGTAATTAACATGGGTGTGGGAGGCAGAATTTAAGAAGTACAAAAAATTTCTACTACTACATAAAAATAAGCTACACTTTCAAGTTTTTCAAGTTGAATGATATAAAGACAATTTAAAATAGACGCAATACTTTAATATTGAATTATTAGTAATAAAGCAGAACTGACGTGTAAGACAGCAAATTAAGTAGAATGATAATATTTGAAAAGTATGAATGCACTGAATAGGAATTTCCCTTCAAAAGCCAAGACAGGTTTAACATTAAATGCACCTCCCTATTTGCATGCATGTGCAATAACATCTGGATTTGCAATACAAAAATTTAACATTGTTTATTTTAATACTACCTAAAATTTGCCAATTTGTACCTAAAGTAGAATTTTAAAAAGTTAAAAGATATAGATAAGTTGCTGATAATTCAAAGTGTATGATTTGTTACAGCCATCTTTGAAAGTCAGCTTCCCATTTAAATACACAATATCATTTAAGGTTAGGATACTTCAGATCAGACCTGGACCTGAGACTAGCATATCTACAACCAATTTAAAAGATTTGGGTCTAAACAGTAGCTAGCTAACATCTGTTTAGACAATCCAACTAAATCCCCATTAGTGTAGCTTAAAGACAAACTGATTTGATATCCAAAATCAAAATGAACATACCTCAATTTGCTGACAGATTTTTCTTTCTAGGACAGACATATTTTCACCATCTCCATTTTCGGCCATTTTCACAATCTGTATTTAAGGGGGGAAAAAGTTGATAGTAAGAAATCAATGCTCTGTTGTCATTTGCTGCATTTCCTAGCCCTAAAAATTCAAATAAAAATCTTCCATTTTGGGCAATAGCCAGATCTAAAAACTACAGAACTGACATTCTTTATCTATACATTTAAGTTACAAGCCAGAACCTTAATTAGGATTTAGTTAGCATGCAAGATAGAAAATTAAGACTTATATTTAAAATGTATCGATAAGCCAATATGCAGCATAACATTCTGAGGGTTTGTCTACAGAGCCACTGCCATTGAAGCTATACTGGCAATTATGTCAAAGTCCTTTAGCATAAAGTAGTGATTCTCAGCCAGAGCACCATGGCACCCTGGAGTGCCTTGAAATTCTTTCGAGGGTGCTGTGGGGTGCCATGCAATGTTAACACAGTTCGGTATGCAAATATGATTCACAAAAAAACCCCCAGAGTTTTCAAATAGGAATCCACAGTGTTAAAGTGCTAAAAACTTTCTAACATGTTATGAGCACAATTTTTTGCAAAAGAATTGCTGTTATTTTCCTGTGCTTGGAAAAGTGAAAGCAGCTGGCATTTTCCCAGGGTTGCCTCAAGTCTGAAGAGGTTGAGAATAATGGGCAGAGATGCAGCAAATAGCGACAGGATTTGTCAGCATAGCTACCGATTCCCTGTACAACTTAACCTAAACCAGTGGTACTCAACCATTTAAGCCCCCTGGGCCAGATTGGGTGTGCAGGGGCCAACCTGGTCCATGGTCCTACCCCATGCCACTCATCCAGTGCGTAGGATCACCCCAACTGCCCTGCAAATCTCCCCACTGGTCCAGAAATTGGACAGCAGAGGAGCAGCAATTATCACTATCAACATCCTGTTCCCTCCCACTGCCAAATTTTCAGACCCTGTGGGCTTGATGACATGGATCCATGAAGCTGAGCACACCTGACCTAAGCCATAAAACATTTGTCAGCATAACTACACCAGTGGTTGCCAATATGCCTACAGTGATGGGAAGTGATCATTTCACCCTAAAGCTTACATAACTAGGCCAGCAAATGTTCTGTAGACTAGACTAAGCCTAAATAAGCAAAGTAATTCAACTTTTTGCCACAGTACCCAAGATGCTTGGGCCCAGACTCTCAAAAGATATTTAGGTACCCAATTCCAAGTGACTGTATTTCATTTGTACGTAGGTATACCTTTGATGACATAACTGTTGCTAAACAGTCAGGTTTATCTCCTTGGAGATTTCTGGTTCCATCTATTTTATTTGCTATTTCAGTGACTTGTCTGATAGTCAAAACCAAACAGAGGGTTAAACTGCAGTCTTCCTCAAGAATATAAATTTCAAGGTATATTTAATTTCCAGTCCCTAACCCCCTCCCTCTTTTTTTTCTTCGCAGGGAGAGGTTAAGGGGAAGGGAAGGAACTGGGTGCTTTGCTTCTGATCCTCTTTTCAGAGCAGCACAGCCATTTGTAAAATGCCTCAGCTTCTTCTGATGCTGCCTCCAGAAGAGGGTTTATCTTTACCGTACAGTCTTAGCTTGAATAATGGCTCTAGTTTTGCCTTTAGCCCAAGGGCGGGCAAAACACAGCCTATGGGCCGGATGCAGTCTGCCAGGCCATTCTATCCAGCCCATGGGCCCCCCAAAAATTTAGAAAATTAATATTTATCTGCCCCTGGCTGTCCGTCATGAGGCCCTCAATGGCTTGCCAAAACTCAGTAAGCGGCCCTCTGCCCAAAGTAATTGCCCATCCCTGCTTTAGCCCAACTCTCATCAGTTCAAATTACTGACCTATGGGCACAGTGGTACTTTAAACTGAAGTAACTGCTCTCTCAGAAGACATGAACTTAAATTTAGGTGTCTTTCACCAACACTTTAAAGAGAGAAAGATTAAACTAACTAGGATTGATGTGATATAGTAGGCAACTCCCACAGCTTTGTAAGGCAGCCAAAGCCCAGTAGTACAAATTACCATAGGACTAAACTCAAACCAGCTTTCCTCAAGTAAAGAGTGGCCACACTGACTGAATTAAGAGCAGGGGAATTGGTATGTCACAAACTGTGTGAACTTGTAGCTGGCATTCTCACTATTTCTAGCCAAGTGCCATTTAAGCTTCAGTTCATGCCTTCTGGACTTCAACTGAAGCAGAGTAGATTTCAGCTGGAGATCAAAGGAAGCTTTCTGAGTATAAGGGTGGTGAAGTATTAGAACAAGCTACCTAGAGAAATTGTGGAATCACCACCCTGGAGGTTCTCTTTGATTTTAAAAGATCCCCATGAACTACAGCCCAGCTCCCTTCTTCCTCTCTCTGCTCCAGCTCCTTAGCAATAACTACCGTACAACAGAATGGCTTGCCTGCACTACCTTCTAGCCCTCTGCCAGCTAAGATAATCTGGTCCTCCCTTCTCAGTAAAAGGGCAAGCATCAGTATGAGACCAATAGGCCAAAATATTCCAGCCTCCCCCTTGACACCTTGGTACACCGTACAACATGTGGTCTGCCTGGGCAATCCCAGTGGCCCACCAGAACACTATTAAGCCAAGAAGGATTTGAGAAGTAAAATAAAGCCCTGCATTCTTGCCAGAGGAACAGCAAGCCGACTCCACACCCTGGAGAGCAGCAGCACCAATGGCAGAGACATGGTCAGATGCCATTGTGACAGTGGCTATGTTCACACAAATCCTCCCCACGCTCCAGATGGCTGCTGCGGTCATACACCCATTACACTATTGTTTCTTGCTGTGTGGCAGTTCATTAATCTGTGCAGCAGCCTGCACACCTGGCCCAGTTTCACCACTTGCAAACATGCTGAGGGTTTACTTCCAATCCAAGCAGATCTTTGCAGCCTTCCATTAGAAAGTGTACCACAGGTCAGACTCTGAGGACCACTAGCATCCTGATCTTAGGCTAAGCACAAGAGGAATGGAAGCTGGTGGGGCTGTGACAAGTGCCTGTACTAGCAGCAGAGGAAAGCAGGAATGGCTAGGTCCTTGGGTCAACGGTTGGTGAACATGAACTAGTTCATTTCTGCCTACATTCTAAAAATGCTGCTAACTATCGATTCATACCACCTATCCCAACCCTAATCCTCAATCTCCTGGCCACCTTATCTCTCAAGTAGTCCACCTGCCCCTAATCCATAATTACAGACCCCTCTCCCCTAATACCCTGTACCTTCTTAACACTCAATTTCTTCAGACAGCATTAAGAGATTATAACATTCTGAGTGTTAACAGCTCATAAAGGCAGGGCACATACCAGGAACCTCAAGAACAAGTGACCCAGTGACCTGCTTTCAATAGGCCACATTGCTATTGAAAAAAAATGACCACCCTAACTTCCTTCTGGTTTGGAGAATGCTCACTCCTTTCACTGTACTTCCGAAGGAGCTGGAAAAAAGTATTGCTCTAAAGTGTTAATCTCAGAGTAAGTTTTCCCCCTGTGGAATACAGGCAAGAGTGGGGAAACATATGGGAGTCTCTGAAACCTGCAAAACAAGAGCTCAGACTCACAGTACACATGCTGCAGTAGCCACAGCAAGTTGCCTTGAACCACCCAATTATAGGTCACAGCTTTACCAAAAGCTAAGGGTTTCTGAACAAGTCCCATGCCTGCTCCACTTGGGCTCATCCATTCAGCATGAACTGTTGATCTAGAAATTGAGCCTGTTCAGCTCTGTTACCCAAAGGGGGAGTTGTTGCCCCATCTTAGCAGGAAGTCTTAGTCAGGGAAATGATCACTTGGCAAACAATTATAAGCAACGGTTTGAGGCTCAAGTGAGTATTGCGCACGAGCAATTTGTGTTTGTTAAATGCCATTTTTTGTTTGTTACATTTCAGAACGGGAAAGATTTGAAATAACTGAAATGATGCAGCTTTAAACAAAACAGCACTTGTTGAACACTGCTGTGAGCTGTCCCTCTGTTTCAATGCCAATTCATATCTTAGGCCAGGGATGCTCCAAGCTCTGGCCCTATAGGCCAAGCGAGTGGCACAGGCTGGTCCGCACACTAGCATAGGCCCTGCGCAGCTGCTGTCCAGTACTAGGTGCCAGGATTGGGCTCTGAGGCCCTGCGACCCGCCCCCCCCACACGTGCTGGGGCTAGGCCCTGTGCCCCAGTCTGGTCTCCCCGTGGGCAGGAGCGGCCATGGTGGGTGAGCCCGTCTCAAGCTGTTCACGCTGCAGGTTCCCAGGGGAGCTGGGATCCGACTGGCCCAGCAGAGGCCCACGGCTCCCTGCCCAGCCCGGCCCGCGCACTGCGGCGCCTCAGCTCCGTGAGGTGCCCGCAGCCAAGGCAGAAGGACCGCCAGAGGGTCCGGCCGCGCAGGCCCGGTTCTCCCCCCGCGGCTCGCACGTCCCCGCACAGCGCGGCCGGAACGAAGGACCGAGGGCCCCTCCGCAGCGCCCCAACCGCGGGCAGGTGGCAGCACTGCCGGGCCGCCATGTGCGCCGAAAGACGGCCTGAGAGTCTGCTCCCCCGGGCCCGGCCCGGAGCCACGTGGGCGCAGCGAGGCGGAAGCCGCCCACCGCCGCGCGGGGAAAGCGCCGCACCCCGGGCCGCGGGCACAAACCTGTCGCACGTCGCGCTCTGTGGGCGTCCAGCACCTTCCACCTTTGAAGGCCGCAGTCGGCGCCGGACAGCCCAGCAGCCTCCGCGGCGGGTCCCGCCCGCCTGCCTCACGTGGGTCGGCGCCGCTTCCGGGGCGCGGCTTGGCCCGGCCTCGGTCCCTGGTGCTGGGGCGCTCGCGGGAGGACTCGACCTGGTCCCGGCCCTTCTCGCGGCGCTGGCGAGGACTCGGGAAGGGGCCGAGGCGGGGGCCCGCCCGCCCGCAGGGGGCGGCTCCTCCCGGCCGCTCCGCCCCCGCCGCGTGCGGGCAGCCTGGCCGGGGGCAGGGAAAGGCGATCTCGGTGGCACTAGGCGAGGTGCGGGGCGAAAGCGGTCCCGCCGCTACACGCAGCGGCACGGAGCTGAGTGGGTGTTTCTGGTCGAGTATCTATGTCTGAAACGCGCGGAAACGTTACGTCGCGTTAAAGCTGTTCTTCGAGTTGCGTTTCATCCTCTTTTCTATTCGTCTCCCTGCGCAGGGAGTGACATGAACGCATCGGTAGATTAGAGCGCCGGGCCTGTTTAGTTAAAAAAAAGAAAAAAGGCACATACAGCCTCCCTCCCCCCCTGGGATGAGTAAGGAGTAAAGTACTGGCTGTTTGTTGCTTTAAATGTCATTACTCATTAGCAAACCTCTCAGCATAAAGCAGCCCCAGCTCCTCCGATTTCAGTGTGCTTCCTTGGAGAAGGGAGCTAACAGCAACTATTGTTAAAAACTGGTAGCAACACGGAGGAGTCTTTTGCTTGTCTACTGTCTACAGCTCAAGTCAGGGAGAACGCTCAAGTGGCCGCAGAGACTAACGGGAACAATTGTTACCTAATCTAAAGCTGAAGTCAAGTTGCAGCAAGGGAAGTTTAGGTTGGATATTAGGAAAAACTCCCTCTTTCACTGGGTGGGTGATGGAGCACTGAAACAAGTTACTCAGTGAGGTGGTGGAGTCTCCATCCTTGGAGGTTTTTAAGGCTGGACAAAGCCCTGGCTGGGATCATGGGCAACTGCTATCCCCAGAGTCTGGGGGTCCCCCGGCAGCCAATTGCCATGCCATTGTCACTTCTTGGTGCCAGCTGGCACCGATCTCAGGGGGGCACCAACCAGCGCTTCACTCAGCGTCCCCACTCTCCAGCCAGCAAGAGCCAATCTCGAGGGGGCACATGCCCCCCGCTATGCATTGCCTATGGCTGAGATGATCTATTTGGGGCTGTTCCTGTTTTGAGCAGGGGCTTGGACTAGATGAGCTCCTGAGGTCCCTTACAACCCTAATTTTCTATGGTAAACACAGCTCTTCCAACATTAGCTTTCATTCTTGCCAACATGGGCAGAGTAAATGGAGTTCAAATCCAATGTAGCAAAACATGACTTCCTTTTTTCCTAATTGAAAAAGACTGGATGATTTCTAGTTGCTAAACAGCTCACTTAGCTTGCATTGGGGCATTACAATAAATATTAATGGATGTTGTCAAATTCAGGTGCTCTGTTTGAAACTTGTATCTACTGTTGTTTAAGGTAGCACCTGAAATGGCAGTAATTGAAAGAAAAACATAGCGTCTTTACCTTGTCCACTTGGCATACACTTGATTTCTCCGTTATGCAATGCAATGCAATGTTGATGGCCATTTGCATCATTTTGGTGCGCGGCTTGGAAGAGAAACTTATCTGCACACTCTCGTCCAAACTCTGAATGAAGACTACCAAATAGTAATATGAACAGAAAAAACAAAGTAAGAGGAATCTGAACACAGGTTTACTGTCTACCTTTTTAATCACAATTTTGTCGCAAAGGCTTTCAGCCAGTTTTGGAGCAAATTAACCAAATGCATTTGGTAGTTTTAATTTAATACACAAAGTAGAGAGCAGGGGTGTCAAATTCATCCATCCCTGTGGACTAGATGAGGGTCACTAGGCCAGTCTGCAGGCCAGATCAGGACTACATGCTGGAGCCAGTACACAGGGCCAGACCAGCATGTGCTGTGCACAGCCTGTGGGGTAGATGGGCAGTGTCCAATTAGGGCAGCAGCATGGGACACAAGTTGCATGTCATGCCCTACCAGACTTTCCCTGTGTACTGGCACTAGCACAGCCAGGTCCAGACCAGAGCCGTCTGGTGCCCCCCAACCTCCCATGCTGCATGCGGCACCTGTGGCATTGGGTCCAGCATATGTGCCAGACAAGCTGCACTATTAGCCTGAGATCCACAAGCCAGGTCACAGGGCTCCAATGGGCCATATGTTTGACACCCCAAGTTTTACATTCCTGTGCAAATGCACTCCTGTGAGGTTTCTGTAATCAGATCAATTATTTAGACCTAGGTTGACAAAACAGTTTCACAATTTACCTGAAGCATGCTTAAAATCCAGCACTTGAGCAGTCCCCTTGATTTTAAGGGGATTACTTATGTGCGTAAAATTCAGCACATTCATTTTAAAGGACGGGGGCTTTAAAGGGCATTTTTCTGTCTCTAGCAAGATAGTCAGTTGAAATCATCCTGTTGTATCTCTGCTTTTTACCTAAAAACAGTTCTCCCCACTTCCCAGAGAAAGCAGTCTTCTGTCTTTAGGTTCTACAGCCCAATTTTGTCTTCGATTATAGAGGAGTCATAGTAATACTGGATCGTCAGTAGTCTTCCAGCACTATTACTAATTAGTAATAGTGCTGGAAGACTACTGACAATGCAAAGAAGGATAGGGAAATGTATTCTAAAGCAGTAGAAGATTTAAAAAGTGTATTAGGTCTTAATAACAAAGAATTTTATTTTACTAGGTATTCTAAAATACATTATACTCTTTAAATGCAGAAGCAAGAAAAGTTGGGATTTGTTTTGATAATGCGTGTATACAAGAAGAGGAAATAAATTTCTGTGGCAAAAAGCATGGTATGCACAAAATGAGTTTGGTGGGTTGCTTCCACTGTGCTTTTTAATTAAGAGAAAAAATCCTGCACAACAACAACGTATTTCACAACTGAATTTATTAAATAGTGTGGCATTTTACATTTTCTAGAAAGAGTTTTAAAACCCATCTATATTACCAAATCCAAGGGTGTCACATTTATCAAAATTAATGAAACTGTAGTTAAATACATTAATACATACCAGTACTAACTTAATAACTACCTTGATTTTAGATCATTTCATTCTAATTCTTTACTATTCAAAAATAAAAATATTAAAACAAGAACTTTGATCACAAAACCAGCCCTTCCTCCACACCCAAATAAATACAATAAAATTAGACTTTCTTCATAAATTAAGTGGTCACATTAATCTGTTTATTAATATTAAAAAGCATGGCATCTATTGCCTAGGGTGCTTAGAAAATGTAATCAACCTTTAAATTTTAATAAATTGTGCATCCTCTTTGATAGGAAGCAAAACCCGTGTTGTCAGTGAATTCATATTAGTGCCTCTGCCCAATATTTGTTCTGATTAACTCCTAAATTAATCTGATTGATGTGTTACAAACATGAACTGTAAGAAGTAGCACCACCTAATATTAGTTGTGGCAAAGTGGTGCTCCTCACCTAGCCACCGTGCCAGGTTCTCCACTTGCCTTTGGGCACGCCACCCACGTGACTCACCTGCCATGCCTTGTTCTTAATTAAGGTGGGAGGCTAGCCATTCGTGCCCCGATGCCAGGGGGTGCTATCTGTGGCTCCATACCTTCCCTACACTGCAGCCCATGCCTTGCAGATGGCATCCGCTAATGCTAATCTCACCAGCCCCACACAGGCCCCAGAATAATCCAATCAGGACCCCTCTTTGATCCCTCCATTCAGGTGGCCTACTCCGCCTTCATTCAGGCTGCCTAGCTCCCTGAAGTTATTTCTCCTCTCAGACATGGTCCCCCCTGGGACCTTTGGCTACACACGCCCAGGCCTCCCCTCCAAGGCCAGTTGGGACCCCAGGCCTTCAGCTCTGGGCATCCCTTACGGTGGGCCCCTGGCCCTTTTGACCTTTCTGGTCTTGGCCCCAGCATTGACCAGATGAGGGTACTCTGCCTTGAGCATCTGAGCCTTTAGCCCCGCTCTCTGGGGTCTGCCTTCTGGCCCCTACTGGGTATAAAACTCACCCAGTCGTGGGAGCTGGGGTAACTCACACCATGACTGGTGCTCCAGGGTCTCATGGGGACTCTCACTCCCCCCTCCCCAGAGCAGCATGTCATTGTGCTCTCTCTATATCTATACATAATTGGGCTCTCAGCCCTCTGGTTTCCACCCCGCTTCACTGGGGCTACTCATCTCTGCCCCCCCTCACTTGGGGCCACAGGGCTTCCCTCCCTGGTGGGCTCAGGTGGCCATAGCCATGCCTGGCCCCCTACTACCTCTGATGTTACACAAACCTACCCAAAGGTGAGGGCTACGGCCTTTCACCAGAATGATACCTGGCCTGGCATTTCCTGTGGGCTCCCACACCACTGAGAGCCCCACCAGGCCACCCACTCCTGGCAGGGTGCAGTTTTAGGTCATGCCCAGGACCAGGAGCCTCCTAACCATCCCCTACAGCTCCTGCCTTACTTCCAGGATGATCCATGAAGCCTTGCAGCCAGGCAATGTTACTGCCTCCTCTGCCAGTAGCAAAATGCTCTGCTTATATAGGCAGCCCTAAATCTAAAATGTATGCCACAAACAGGCACCTGCTGGCTGCTTGACTTAGGTCTTAAAGTGGCAGGCACCAACAGTGCCCTGCCACACACCTTCCCCCTTAAAATGGTACCCAGGAAAGGTTTCCTCTGATGCTGCTCCAAAGCAGACTCTTCTCAGAGCCTGTGTGAGCCCTCAAGTGGCAAGCACCCCAAAGGTGCTCCACCACACACCTCCCCCCTTAGAATGAGATCTGGGGGGCTTCACTTGGCTGCCTTCCCTGCTGGGCTCTGCCCCAGCCTACTGCAGCCCCTGGCACATGGCGAGCACCCCAAAGGTGCTCTGCCATCTTAATATTAACTATTTGTGCATGTATAATACTTGATAGCCCTAAAAAATAACAAAAAATTAGGGCCTGTTCCTGTTCCTATTAAAAATGGCAAAACTTCCTTTGAGTTCAGTGGATACCTGAAGTGAGTTATCTTTATTTGCTTCAGAGAAGGTTAGTTTGAGATCAGTAAAAATCACACACTTGCCAAGGGTCACCTAGCTAGCAAATTAGTGACAGAGTAAGGAACAGAATTTTTGATTGCTAGTACAGTACTACCTTAATAATATGAAACTACACCGAAGCATGTTCTATAGTGAGGTACATGCTTGAGTTTATTGTTTGACATTGTGAGTCTATTTAACGTACATAGTCTTAATGCTTTTGTGATCTTGCTCCTTCGTTTTATGTTTTTTTTAACTATAGAGAATAATTTTGAAAGAAAGGAGAGAAGAAAGTAATTTAAAAAAGAAGACAGTGTGACATGAAATTTTTTCATCTGTAAGTTTTTTCTGTGTTTTGCCCTTCACTGTTCTTTGTGCTAATTCATCTAGCCACTACAGTCCACAGAACTAGACTCTTCCATTGCTTAGGTTTCTCTAGAGTTTAGTTTGTATAAACAAACTATATTAAGATCATTACCTACCTCTCCACTGAGAATGTTGAATAAGCACAACTTCAGTTTTAGAGTATCTGTTTCCTCCCTGCATGCATGATGTATATATACATTTTAAAGGAGGTAAGCACAAATAGCAAAACAGAAACGTATGTACAACATAGTCTTGAATCAAAACTCAAAGAGTTTTGTGTAACCTGCTAAGTCATGCTCAAATGCAAAAATAGGGAGAATGGTACAAAAAGGGGAAAGAAAACTGAAGAAGTTTCTTACAGGTACCAGTAGTAGATCCCTGCCAGCTCTGAGAGAAGGAACTCTTCGTTTTGTAAAAAGTGGTCTTAGAAGATTGAAGAAAGAGATTTTTTTTTCTAAAGGATAGTGGGGGGGTTGCTTGTTGTAAAGTGCATAAATACAAATTATACTATTTTAGAAGAAAATGTGGTCGATGTGGGGAGGGTTAAAACTTTAGATGCCCATTGCCATAACAGCTGTACAATTAATATTTAAAAACAAGCTACATATTAATGTCCCATGGTAGACACAAAGAAACAGCACACTATAAAAAAAATGGGTGCCTCTCTAGCAGCAATCCATAATAAATGTGATTTAAGAAATCTCTGTTTATATATATATTCCCTGAGACATTTGACAGGGCACTTTTCACTTGGAAGAAGGCTTGTTTGGTAGTTCATATCTTTTCAACCCCTTTGCCTGGATTCTGCCTTATCCCTGGAGCTGACACAGAAATGCTGCATTGTGGGAATAATAATTCTACCTTCCAACATGGGATTTCTTTCTGCTCACTTCAGATAACTCCTTAGGCAATATAAAGATCCCCCATACTGCTTTCAGAAAAGAAATTAATACAATCCAGTGCCCTGGCCAGCTTTGAATTCTAAATTCACCAAGCTTTTTTCCAAGTTCCTATTGTTGCTTCATTTACTTCACTCACAGCACTGCCAACACTTAATTTGCAATTTAGGGCTTTTGGAAAACCTTGGTAATGAAAGAGCTATTTTAAATAAAAATCTGGTTTGTAGCTGTAATGTAAAAGTCTACGTCATAAGAGAGCTACTGGAATTCTGCAAGCCTTCCTTCCCTCCCGCCCACAACATGCATGTGAACTATTCTTACCAAAACGGTTATCTGGATTCAACAATATGTATTTCTGAATCTCCCAGATGGGTTATTACAGAGCAAAGTAGGGCCTTCTCTCACTGTTCCCTAAGTGCCTTTCCACAGAAGTAGAGCATTGCCCTATTCCTGGAACACTAAGACAAATTTTTCCTCTGTTTTGCTAAGGGATTTTAAAACAGGCAACTAATGTCTTAACAAGTCAATCAGCTTGTGGCAGTAAACATTACCATTTCTACTTTCATTTCACTTGAAACCCCATAGTCCATAGAAAAGCTAAGTCTTTCTATTTTAAAGCCTATTAGCAACATGACAAAACCTAGACTACATTTTCCTCTAATAGTTAATTAATACACATTAGTAATTTCACATTATTTCTTACATTTTATAAGAAGGTTTTGTAAACTTTTACAATACAGAATGACCAGTGAATTTATTCCCCAGGTGAAACTGCATGACAATATTATCTCATTATCTATATTACACTAAGCCACTTCAAATGAATAAACATTTATTTACAGGTTTAGGCTTGAATGTGAACCATTAGTTTATCTTATATAGTTTGAGAGGTAACCTATACTGGTATGGAGACTGTATATGCTTCTTTTGTGCAACAGAAATATAATAATCAGATCCTGTTAAACATTGTACACACAGACACAACCATGTGAACGCATGGCACTAGGCAGATTGCCTACTACTTCCCATTGATTACATTCAGGATCATATTTCTCAATGCTCTGTAGATATGTTCCTTTTGAATAGGAATATCCTCCCGTTACGTAGATGCACCCATTCATAACAACTGCAGCACATTCCATCCGTCTCTCCATTGTATGAGCCATCTGCTTCCATTCTTTTTGTTCTGGGTCATAGGAGTCAGTGATTGTCGTTTGTCCACCCACAAGATAGATTTTGTTTTGTAATGCAGCAGAACATAATCCATATTCTTCAGGGAGAAATGGAAAGTAGTTTAATTTAGAAAAAATCATGTGAACCCTTAAACAAGATTAGCTAGGGAGTGGAACTGCAGCAACATGACAACAGTGGGGTGTTGATCTCAGTTGAAGTCAATGGGAATTTCTTCACTGAGTCCAACAGGTTCAGAATCTTAAGAACTTCTGCTATACTTGGTCTGGAGAAGATTAAAGTCATCAAAAAAGCTACCATGTGGATGTGATCACATATCATTAGAGAAAGTCTCTTAAGAATGTATGTTGCTAAAATGTAGAAAGTGGATATAGATGGGCACTAACTCTATCCCTGTTAATTTACTGGTGTTCCTTATGGTTCATTTTCTTTACCCGTTTCCAGTCAAGATTACAATGGCCATATGCTGAGGTTTCCACCACTTCTCCAGAAGAACATGTCACAATCCTGCTTCACTGTCAAAACTATTTCCTGAAAAGAAACCTAATTTTCTCTCAGTTTCAATCCAGTGCATTATACGAAAGCAGTAGGCTGGACTGGGAGTCAGGGAACAGGGATGTAATTCCCAGCTCAGTCAGTTGACTTACAGCATGTATAGACATTTGCTCTCTGAGGAGAAAGTCTTCTGGGAGTGATTTAACCATAGTTGTTCTCAGGTTATTTTTCTCCTGGAGTGGCCATTTTTAGTCTGTGAGGAAAATGCCTGAACATCTGGACACTCATGATTTCTCCTGGGAGACCAGCGACTCTCCTAGGAGAAACTGAATATCTGTACAAGGCCTCTGAGCAAGCACTTCATCTGTTTTTCAGTTTCCACATCCATAAAACAGAAAAACAGACATTTTTTTTGCAAAATACTTCTATTGATAAGAACTGGATAAAAGCTATTATGATTTTTAGTTAGAATGAGACCTAACAGCACCTTCTTCCTTACTGGTGTTTATGCTTTTTGGATACTTGTGGTCTTATTGCTGTTCTATTCCAAAGCCAAACTGCCAGCAATACCAGTATTTACTACTCTTATCTCTTCCTTTTTTCCAAGTCATCCTCTCTTTAGTAGTATTGCAATTTATATTTCTGCAGACTCAAAGAAGTGTCAATTGCATTACATATTATCTCCATCACTAACAGGATTCAAATTAAAATTTTATTTTTGAAACTTAATATGTAGATTCTGGTGCTAAATATGCTCGAGAATTTTTATTTTGCCAGGTAGCAATACATGTAAAAGACCAGTGCTAAATGCATGAGTGGATGAATTTTCTGGGAAACTAGTGTTATATATTAATAATGCTGGGTTTTTGGTTGTAGCCGTGTTGGTCTAAGGACATAGGCAGGCAAGGTTCTTTGAGTAGATGTGATATCTTTTATTAGACCAACTGAGTAGTTGGAAAAAAAATTCTCCAACTACTCGGTTGGTCTAATAAAAGATATCATATGTATTCAAAGAACCTTGCCTGCATATATTAATGATGTAATCTTCTGTAGTACTACATTTATAAGGGCAATATATTAATAATCTAGTCCTTCTCTAGTAATGTATTAATTAGGTATATACTTCTTGAATTTCTGGAACATATTCAGATGCTGTGATGATAATGTCAATATATGAATGGAAAGGAACCTGATCCTATGAGAAATTAAACCCCTCATTATCCCTCCTCCTGGTCCATTGATTCAATAGGAAAGCTGTAGGTTGATGAATAGAAAGTAAACGCGATGGAGTTCAAGTTCACGTTCAGATCAGATAAGAATAATTATTGGAATAATTTTAATATTTTGTGGAATTTGATTAGATTTAATCACTTGTTTTCCCAAGAATTTGGAAGGCAAGTTATGGTCCTTTCTCTTTTTAGAGAACTACCGGACTCTATGTGTAAAATAGCAAACAAGAAGAACTGAATGACCTTGAGGAATGAAAGAATGCAAGTGGAATTTAACGACAAAGTGCAAAGTTATGAGCATGAGGACTAATTGCAAGAATTCCTACTAAAGGGGCCACTTTATCAATTTGAAATTACAGAGGAGCAGGAAGACCTGGGTGTATTGGTTGATCACAGGTCTAATGACATGCAGCCATTAGAAAGACAAATAAGATCTAGCATGTATCAACAAAGATGCAGCAAAGATCTAGGATGTATCGGGTCAAATATTTCCAGTATACACAGGGCAGGATTAATACCACTGTACAAGGTATCAATGTAGAGTTTGGATCATCCATATTCAAGAATGATTTAAAATGAAAGAAGCAGGGAAGGGCTACTAGGATGATCAGGGGAATGAAGAGTCCATGTTTCTGTGCAACTAAAAGAGGCTATGAGACCATAAATTGTTTTTCTTAGCAAAATAAAAGCTGAGAGGGTATGTAATTGCTCTCTGGAAATACACTAGGGCAGTATGTTCCCAGTGTTTGAAATAACTTGTTGACTGGAGTAATCGCATGGTATGTGACACCCAGGTCCAATGCCCTGCTCTATGTAAATCAGATGGCCTCTTCAACTTCAGTTTCCCACAGCTGTGCCCTAATTACCCAGGTATTCCAAGATGGGTTTCTCCTGTTGATGCTATTCTCCTTTTAGCAGATAATGAAATACTAATGGGAGCAGGAACTTGAACCTAGATCTCATACGTGCCAAGTGAGTATTCTGACCAGTGGGCCATTGGTTGTTCTCCATTTCAAGTTTTGAAGGCTCAGAGTGAGGGATAGAAACAATTTTTAATTCTCAAAACATTTTGTGGGACAGAAAAGCTGTTTCCCACTATGGTCTAGATTTAAGTACACTCTGGGCATTTATTTTAAAATATTGTTAAAAAATTCTATAAACAAATTCCCCTCCCACAAATGTACACAGAAAACCATTCAAAATAGAATTAAAGAGTGACAGTGGTAATATATTAAGAATGTTTCCTCTGAATTCAGTTCTTACTTTCTTCTCTTATGTATATCACTTTTATACTACCCTATTAATAGCTAATCGATTAAATATTTTGTTAATTGTTCACTTTAGAGTAACTTGGAATGGACTGCCACTTAAGCTCATTCTTTTTTTTATAAAAGACCACTCTGAAACAATATGTAATTATTAAAATTTACAAGACAAAATAACAGAGTTAAATTCCATATTTATTAGCGAAATGATTGCGCTTACCTGGATGTGGACTTGTGGTCACTATGCTCCATTCGTTGCTACCTGAATTGTAAATCTGAATTTTGTCATAGGTACAGCTTCCCCTGTAACCATAGTGGCCTCCAGTTACATAGATGACTTCATTCAGGACACAGGCCGTGGCATTTCCAACACCTATTTACAATATTAAATTCACAGCACACCTTCAGGCTGTAGAATACTTACTGCCACTGCCATTAATAATGCAAATTTAAAGATACCTGTTAATTTACATTTCAGCATAAAATTATACTTTTGTGTACATAAATAAAAAAGTAACAAAAGCATCAGAGTGGCAAGCCAACTAGGCTCATTAATATATAGCAAAGCAAATTAAAAACATAAAGCATAACTGACATATTGCATAGTATACTAAATAATACGAATCCATCTTTTCAGCCCATACAAAAGGTGTGTGATCTTTATATTCTAGGAATTGTGTTTGGCAAAAAATGTTACCTTAAAATTTCCATGAAATTATAATCATAATTCTTTTATGAAGAACAACTTTAAAGAGAGCTCAGTACCTCACAGGATTATTTTACTACTGTATTTTTAATTCCAGTAGTGGCATTGTTATGATATTATTGTACAATCAAGGAAGTAAACAATATAGAGCCCTACAGACTTTACGTTTAGGGGGGAAAACGTAAAAGAAAGTGGCATTTGACAAGTTAAAATGGACAATATTAAGGACATAATGTATTTTTATGTTTCTAAAAAAGTTATCATATACAAAAATGCATAAAACATCTATATTGAAAAGCAAAACATTGCAATTCCAACATCTATACTGCTTCATTAATAAGCAAAAACAGTAATGTTTTTACATGAAATGACATGGATGTCAGAGTAATTGACTAAACAATTTGTACTGGTTGTTAACGTTATCCATTTTCTAGGTGTTTTTCAGACACTAATTTAAAAACCAGTGTGCAGTAATTTAATTTTGATATTTTATTCACGGGGGGTTTTTTATAACAAAGTAATATGTTTTACTCTAGGCAATAGTTAAAATTCAATGTTTAAACATTAGTAAGCAAAATTGTTGTTTGGCAGCCTGAATAATAGATTGGTGCTGCTCATCCTCACAGAAAAGAGGTCATTACAAACTGTAGAGAGGTAGCATATAGAAATACGAACAAGTTACATTAAAAGAACTTTCAAATGAGAGAAGCATGACTAAAATTAATTGGAATGCTTAATATTGAAATATTACTCAGAAATTGGTGGTCTAATAGACATTTTTTTCAGATAAAGCATAACTGCTGCTTGGATCCAAAGTAGTAACCTTCCGTTGGAACTAAAATTAAGACATGTTTCAGTACAGTATATTCTAGATAAAGATATTAAGATTGTTTTATACAGTTTCTGCTTTCAAAAACTAGTTTTTGAGGGTCTGCTCAGCCCCAGAAGGGCAATATCTATAAGCAGCGACCTCGATATTCTTTCTACCTTGCATAGAACTTTTACACAAGGAAGGGGACATTAAAATTGAACGTCCTGCTTATACATTCATAAAGGACAAAGTCACATTCAATACCAGCACAATATGGCACTAGAGATGGCTGCAGTGAGACACCCCACGCCCGCTCTGCATGGCACTACCTCCCAAACCTTAAGTAATGCTGCCAACTTAGCGGGGATGCCAACAAGCTCTCCTGAGAGGCAGAATGTGGTGTTTTTGCATATGGTCCTCAGCACAGAGTTCATATGTTTATAGTAATTTGGCTACGAAAAGTTTGCACCAAATCCCATACCGTTAAAGTTATTGGTATGACTTCCAAATGACTTCAGTGGATTTTAGACTGGACCAGAAATGTGTGTGTGGAGATTACAGAAAGGAAATGAACAAGAGCAGCTATTGAGATGTCAAGCGTACAGAAAGATTACCTACCTTTGATCATGTTTGCAATGGGAACCCATGTCTGTTGTAACGGATCATAACATTCTGCTTCTTGTACTGGAGCTCCTTTTCTGTAACCCCCTAGGGCATAGACGCAGCCCCCCAGGGTAACTGCACAGTGATAATATCTGGCATTAAGCATAGGACAGCCTTCTTTCCACTCATCCGTTTCACTGTTATATACCCATACTGTATCAAGAGCTTCTATGTTTTCTGTTCTATAACCGCCAGTTACATAAATGTTGGGTCCTAAACTAGTGACCCCATAGCTCTCCCGCGTGTGATCTGGCATGTCTGTTCCCTGGATCCAAGCATTGGTTAAAGGGTCCCAGACATGTACTTCTGCTAAAGGGTGCCAGTAGTACCCTCCAATCACATACATAACTGCTGTGGGCCTTTTGCAAGCCTCCGTTGGTTTGGGATTCAGCGCGTTGTATATGAGCGCCCTTATCTTGTCATCATTGAGCCGGTATTTCTTTTGCAGGCTCAAGGCCGACCTCAGGTACGTTTCATCTAAATCTACTTTGATGCAGCCCAGCAGCTCATAGATGCAGTCAATTCTTTCTTCTACATCGTGCGCTACCCACCGAACAACAGCTTCGATGGCCGCCTCCGCTTTCCGGACATTGAGATTGTCCCTAGAGAGGACAAACCGGAGTTTCTCCTCGCTCACGTCCACGAATTCCTCCTGCTTCCACACCTCCTCGAAGTGCGCCAGGAGCAGCCTCCGCGCCTCCTTCTCCAGCTCGGGGCAGTGGTGGTGCTGCGCGAAGGCGTGCATCCCCATGCAGTTGGCGGCATCCAGGTGCCTGAGCAGGAACCGCTCGCAGGCGGCCTTCACCGCCGCAAACTGGAGGCGGTCGGCGGCCCGCAGGAGGCCTTGCACGTTGCCCGCGGTGATGCGGACCCGGGCCGTGTACGCGTAGTCCAGCAGGGCCTCCAGCGCCGCGCGGCCCAGCCCGGGGAGGCTGATCTGCTGCTTGGACTTCTCTTTCATGTCGGCCGTGAACATGGCCTTGAAGTACGTGCTGCAGGCGGCCAAGACCGCCCGGTGGCACGGGAAGAGCGCCCCGCACGCGCTCCGCAGAGTCACGTCTGTGAACGAGCCGTCCAGGTAAAACGCGCCGAAGGCCTCCAGCACCCCCGCCGCGTGGGAGGCGTCGCGGAAAGTGTAGGCGTAGCCCTCGTGCCCCGCCACGGCCATGGCGGCG
>NW_017728949.1:44368351-44384362 GCF_001723895.1 Crocodylus porosus
GCCGAGTCTGAGCCAGTGCCAGGGGGCCCTCGACGGCCGCCGCCGGCTCAGCCCGAGCCCGAGCCCGAGCCGCAGTAGGACGCAGCCCGGCCAAGGGTCCCTGCCGTGGCCAAGCCTCCCTTCCCGGCAAGTGATCCCTCCTCAGGGGCCCTCCCCCGGCGCTGGTGACCCCAACCGTGTGGCACCCACATACACACATGTATGAGCCATAGTTCAGATCATCCTTGAATCAAGGGATTACCAATCAGGACTTAAGTGTACGGTATATACCTAAGGATCTGTAGACTTAGGCATACAGACAAAAATGTATATCTGTATACACATACACATCCATATATATATCCAGTACTTATATCATGATTGGTAATCCCTTGATTCAAGGATGATCTGTACCATGGCTCATATATGTATGCACATATGTATGTATATGTATGTATGTATATATGCACACACACCATACATAAGCTTTTGTGAACCCAAGATTAAGTTTAAGACAACATCTGATGAAGGAAGCTTGGGCTCATGAAAATTTATACTATGTATCTCTAACAAATGTACGGTAATGTCTTCTCTCCAAACAAGGGGCATTTGGCAGGGTTAGCACCACCACCAGCACCACCTTGTTTTGTAAGTTGCATATTACAGAAGTGTAACTCAGCAGTGGCTTTGTGCCCCACCAGGGCTCTCTTGCAATTTGAAAGATTATGAAAGCATTTTCTCTTATCAGGATTACACAAAGCTGGGCACCAGCAGAGCACCCTATACTGAGCAAGGCACAAATGAGAAGAGTTCCTGCCTCTCGCCATTTACCATGACAAAGACAAGGAAGGAACAGAAGGCACTGTGAAACTTTCAGGAGGGAACAGCTTAGGAGAAGGCGTAAAACTATGTATGTGTTTCTATATATGAGACAGCTCTTCTTATCCTTCACCACATACCACAGCACCATTGATATCATGATGTCCCACTACTGGATGAGATCAGTTCACAGACGAAGCTTGTTGTAGCTGAACTTGACCCAGATGAAAGTGGTGGCATCAGCCAAAGGAAAGCACTGAAGACTGTACAGTGCACACCCAAATCTGGTTTACGACAGTACATCCAGTAATTGTCCTCCTGGATTCTAGTGGTACAGAGCTTTCAGACAGCTGCATCTGCAAGTAATACTTTCTTCTCTTTGGCTAGGACACCCATCCCATCCCATCCCAGTGGACAACCATCTGGTGTTGGTTCTATAATGCCTTTGTCATCTGCTTTCTGGACTAAACAATACCACATGAAGCTGTCACCCCATAATAAACTCCACCTAGTGGTGAAAGAAGCAGCATACATTTCCTCAGCAATACAAAGTACTGTAAACCAGGAGTGTCAAACTCACAGGCCAGATGAGTGGCGCATGACTGGTCCATGGGCCACATGGATGGTGTGGGGCTGGGCCCATGGACCACCCATCCACTGCACATTGGATTCAGAGCCTGCTGTGGCCAGTTCAGGACTGCACTGCATCCCACACCAGCCAGATCAGGCACCACACACAGGTTGCGTCCCAGACCAGTCAGAGCAAACACTGTATGCAGTTCATGTCACATACCTTGAGTGCAGAGCCATTTGGCATGTGCCACATGGGTCAACTGTGACCCAGAGGCAACACTGGGGACTCCACAGGCTGGATGAGACCCACAGGCTGCATCTTTGACACCCCTGCTATAAACAAATCCTTTCTTCTTTCCTTATACTGACTTTCAACAGAACATCTAGACAAACTGATGGTCAAGGTGATTAATGACCTGGTCACCCATACCTAAAAGGCTGGCTGTAACTTCAGAATGAGGAACTTGGTTAACAGCTCTCTCAAGCGTAACAGACCTTCAGTCACAAGAGCCAGGCTGATCTGTGCAGCAGGCAGAGCTTTCTCAGGGGCTGGGTCCAGACTGAGGCACGAACTCCCACTTCACAGAAGTGATAGCCTATCCAGAGCACTAACAGTGACATAGCTATATAGCTTCCAACTCAGGAGATGATGTTCCTAAGCATAACACTGACTTGTACTTTGCAGGTATACCTTTATATTACATCTATGTGGCACAAGGCAGTGCTGTACAGACGTTCTGTACTCAGTGAAGCTGAGTTAATTAGAGGTGGTAGGCCTTAAGAGGGAGCACACAGAGTGCAAAAATCTCACAGTATAGCTCTGATGATAGGGAAAATGCATGCGCCTACAGAGAATAGATCTCAGTGGAAGTTGTAGAACTACAATGCAGGCTTAATCAGGGATTAATAGAAACACTGGAAGCTGTTCTGCTGTCAACTACTTTTCACTAATGCCAAATTGACAGGATACTTTCCAGTGAAGCAACACTTTCCTATTGCACTTTTTATGGCATATCAAAGCTGTTGTACTTATCCTTCCCAGGATTATTCAGTTGTTAAGTGCCAAGCTAAAGCTACAGCAATGTGAAAAGATGGAGGAAAGCTAATTGTATGGAAAGTTAAGTGTCACAGTTATCAGTCTAAGTGCTTATCTATAATAAAAAGCTCGAAGTTTCAACTGAACACCCCACCTCCTTTGGGACTGAGCTTTCAGCTTCACCATTAGGTTCTCTGTTCTTATTTTCAGCTTTGTTCTATTCAGTGATCTGCCACAGGAGTTAAACTAACCTGCAGCTTGACCATATCTTCTTGGGCCTTATCAACTCTTTCTCATCTAAGGGCAACTTGAGTCTCTTCTTGCACGTCTCTTGGACTGGGCCTCTCCCTTCTCAGCCCTGAACTCTGGTTTAATCTTCCTGGGAACATGATACTCGCCCCTACCCCCCCGCCCCATTCCAGGTGTGCCCAAGTGAGACTGAGCTATTAAACTAGTAATTAGCCCCAATCATGGATTTAAATTATTCATCATTTCCTCCCTTAAACTAAATTAATACATTTGTATAGAAAAGTTGAGGAACTGAACAAATAGTAACTTCATCTTACTGAGGTCACACAAAATTATTACACATCCATGTTCTTACATTACTGCACAGCAGCTCCACCATACTTTCCCTTTCAAGACTGTTTATAAGCCCTCTTTTTGCCCCCTCTGCCTCTGGGTGGGAAGTGGGACTAGAATTGTGCACTCCTCCTCCCCTCTACATACAGGCTGGGGAGGGGGCAGAGGGACACACAGCGCGACAGCTGGGGGCATCCCTCCCATTCTGATAGGCTGCTTACAGACATGAAAAAAACAAATGGTCCTTTACTTTTAGCGTCGTATGCCCACACGCCAAGCACAGCGCATGCCCAGAAGAGTCATCGTGTTAATTTGACCAGGCTTGCCCAACATCTGTGTAGATTGAGTGCTTCAACAGGGCTTTTTGGTGCTTTTACGTAACAGCTGATTGAATCAGCTTTAGATTATAACCCCAAAAAGCCCCACTGAAGTGCCTGATCTATGCAGACACTGGGGAGCCAGGTTGAACTAATGTGCTGTCTCTTCCAGTAAAGCATTCTTCCCATCTGTCAGTGCCCCCTAATGTCAAGTACCCCTTGATTAGTCAGGATGGGGTTACTGCTGTGAAAAGAGCAAGTCCTTACAATATCTGCTGGTTCCTCCATGTTGGGTATGAAGGGCTTCTCTGGGGTGTTGTGCTAAGTCTGGGTAAACATCAGTCACCCCTTGGTTGATTGATGTTTGATTTTCCCTCAGGACAGAGTTCTTTTTTTGCCCCCACGGCCATGTGGACTGTGATAGCATCCCCCAATATCCAGGATCACTCCAGTGCTCCTGTGATGGACAGTGGCCTCCTGGCCTCTTCACATTTACCTCAGGCTTTTCTATTATCTGGTAGGAACCACAAGTTTCATAAGTAATCCTTCTCTGCTGCTGTTTTTTCATCCACTTGCTGGAAATGCATTCATATGACCTCTTAACTAGTTTCCCCACTCTAGACTCTCAGCCATGCTCAGCTATGCCTTAGCTCCCCTGGCTAAAGCAGGCAGTGAACAACCTAGACCACTGAGCCTGCCTAGTGTCCTTTCTCCTTACACACCAATTCACATATCTGCAGACACTGCAAAGGTAACCTGAGCTCTTTCCTTTCATTACTTGTAGGCCCCATTCTAGCTCCGTCACCCTATCTGTATTTTTACTAATGGGATCCACTGTATTCCTTTAACCTGACCCAAACCCTTTGCTTTTATAAGAAAGAAGGCTTGACTTTGGCTTCAGTTTACAATATAAGTTCCCAGCAAAACATTAGAAGTTATCTTTGGGACCAGTCAGAGGTCTGTGCTGCAGGCTGAAGAAACCATTTAACATTTGTATTCTACATTTTCATTATACAGAATTTGACTAGAATCAAGACAGTCTCTGGGTCCCTCCATCCCTTGAATATCTCCCTGTTAATTCCACCTTGTATCCCCACTGAGGGTCAGGTTTGTCTTGTGCACAAATTAAATCAGAACAACACATGGGTCTCTGGGCTGCCCATACATCGCAGGAGCAACTGGGACACCCTCAAAAATATTGTTCTTTGCCTCAAAGCAAAACTTTGTGAGATATTAGTTCAGTTCCACTGTAAGACTGTTTCCATAATAAAATGAGCATAAACAGTGCTGAAGGCCACGGTTGCTTTATTATTAAAGTACATGTGAAACATGAACCACAGAATCATCAACACATAGACAGGATTTTTCTATGCTGTAAGTTGCTATGTATTAGCAGTCACAGAGCCAGTGACTATTCAATCATGCTGTTTTATTTCAGGCCTCTGAAAATTTTCCAACTACATTTATTTTAAGACAGGGAGTGGAAGGATTTGGCAATGAATACTCAAATGATGTGTTTGTTGTAGCAGCAACAGGTCCTCAGGGGTTAGTTTCAGAACTAGTATTTACAAATAACTGAGAGCCAGCAGGGAAAACTTGAACTACTGGTCTTCCTATTGATGTGTATTAGCAGTGGCCAGCAATGTAACACTGTCAACAAATAGCTAGATGAAAGGTCAGATAACCACTATCAAAGTTTAAAAAAATAAATGCATTTGTTATTGATTAAACCTTCATTTAAAATCCAGATTCAAGTGAAAGAAATTCTGGATCTTAAAACCTGACTTTAAAACAATAGTCTTTAAGTCACAGCTGTACAGTATTAGCACTGTTAGGCATGCAAACAGTTACACGCGATTCACAAGATAAAGCCACCAAAAAATGCCATGTGCATGAGCGCAGCCACAGCATGCACACAGCCAACCCACCAGCTTGAAGAGCAGCATTGGGCTGGTAAGTCTGTTGGGATGAAGGGGAGGGAAGCGGGGTGGGGGCGCAGATTAAGGCTCCCATAGTGAGGGAGGGAGTGGGGGACACAGGCACTGCATGGCCAGGGCGGGGTATAGGATGGAGTCATAGCTCGTTCAGGTGGTGCAACTCCCGCCACTACCTGCACCCCAGGGGAGTCATGGGGGACATGTGCCCCCCCAGATCTGTGTGCAAGGTGAGGGTGGGCTGCTGCTGCACGCTAGAGGTGGCGTGGTGCCAGGCTCTTCCCAGTGGAGGGGCTGGGCTGTAACTGTGCTCAGGACAGGCAGCGGTGATGCCAGGAGGGGTGGTTTGTGGGGGCTGCAACTACCACAAAATTCACCATAGCCTCCTCCGTCATCCCTTCCAGCACCGCTGCCACCTACCCAAGCATAGCCCTGGCTCAACCCCCTGCTGGGAAGAGCCTGGTACCGGCCCTGGCCCCAGCCCACAGTGGCAGCCCACCCTTGCCCCGCACACTGATCTGGAGGGCATATGTCCCCCAGATCTCCCCCAGGGGTGCACATAGTAGTTGGAGGTGTTGCACACCCCAGAGGAGCAGCTTGCAGCTCTGTCCTGCGCCATGGCTCACCCCAGTGGCACCTACCCTTGCCTCAGCCCCTCTCCCTCCTTCAACACCGGGGGGGCCCTCAATCTTCCTTCCCCACATCCCTTCCCTCCCCACTTACAGACTTAACAGCTGGATGCTGCTCTTGAAGCTGCCAGGCTGCATATCAGCAATTGGATTGGTACCGGCCGATATGGCTTATTAATAATTAGCCACCCCGCTTTCAACCACCACCACCATCAAATATACTACATTAGTATTTAGAGGTCAACAAAAGAAGCAACTATTTGCCACTGGTTTTAAGAAACTACCGGTAAGAACTTAAAATGCACTGCAACCCTGGTGGCTTGCAGAGATTTAAAATGCAAGCTCAAATGGCTTGTAAAAGCTGAATTCTCCCCTTTCCTTTCACTCCCCATTATCAATGTTAAGCAAGCAGGAACTGGGGAAGAAACTTATATAAAAAAAATGAGTGGCAGCCCCACTAATGGTGAAAGTTGAGCAAAAGCAGCAGGTTCCCATATGACAAAGGAGAAAGTAGTAGTGGCACAGACACAGATCACAACTCTGGGGTTCTCTTCTGCATTAGCTGTCTATGGCAGTGGTTCTCAACTGCAGTGAGAGAAACCTGGGGCTGCTGTGATATTGGCACCAACTGCTACTGTGGGATGAAACTGCTCACATGCTTCATTCTTCAGGAGGCACATGAGAGCTGAACTAGAAAGTCGCTGTAGGAGGAGAGTGCACCTGCCTGCATTACATAATGGAGGCAAGCATGCTGCTTTCCTGAAACTTTTGTTTGACTCAGTGTGTCTCCTGAAAACCAAGGTACATGGCTTAGTTCCACTTGGCCATGGCAGTCATAGAGACTTCACCACAGCACTCCCTTGACCTGCCCCCCTCCCACGCCCAAGCCTCCTTTTGCCCATTCCATAGCACTCCCCTCATTGTTTATGCAGCCCAGCACCTCTGCTCCAGGGCTGGAATTCAAGGGGAATTGCCCTGGGATAACTAAGAACTTGCCTAGTGGTTCCTAATCCCTACTACTGACCCAGAGCCATATGTGGGAATCCATTGCTGTGCAGGAAGCAAACATGCGCTAGACCAGACACAGCCAGGGAGCACTCCCCATCAGCAGCCTGAAGTATATATAATATGCTGTAATTATATAATCCATCAAAAAGTATGTTTATGTCATAATACCTTTATATTAATCTTTTAAATGGGGTGCTGCTAAATTCTAAAATGTTCTGGAGGAGTGTCCCAAGTATAAAAAGATGGAGAACCACCACTGTTCTAGGAGATAGAAGCAACTTACTGCTGTGGTAGCAGTCAGCAGAATGGGAGACTGCTGTATTGCTGAGAAAAGCCCAGCGTTTACGCTGCTCCTGGAGTAGGGTCAGAAATCTGCAGCTATCCCCAGGTTCCTGAACTACTTTCAGACCTTCCAAAATGTATTTTAAATCAAAAAAGGCAGCTAGACTATATCGCACAATTTACACTGCTTTTGTTAGGTAAGAAATGTGCAGCTTTATTGGCTTCAACAATTATAAAAATATTTAGTAAAATATTTAATATTTTAAAATACAAATATTTAAGCCAAGTAGATCTGAAACATACTAAATAATTTACAAATTAGAATATTTATGCTATTTTAACAAATATGAGAACAACAGTTGCAGTACTTTTTCTTTTTCTTAGTACCTAGAACACCTTTATGGACAGAGGCATCGTTCTGTGCGCTAACCACATCTCCCTCCCCAACATGTGAAGAGAGACCATCTGTTACATGACTAACTGACACAAACAAGTAGAGACCTGAAAAACTAGAGTAATAGCTGATCCTCTTTTATGTTCCCTCTCTCTCTCTCCTTACCCTTTTGATGACTTGAAAGACCTGCACTATTTATTCTCATACACGAAACACATTTCAATATCATCAGTTTCCCACTTAGACGAAAAGGGAACAGAATAGTTTTTTTATACTGCACTTCATAACCTTATTTTCAGATAACAACATTCCAACTTCATAATAGCAGGCAAATGTAGTTACATTACTCTCTCCAAGCAATACAAGACATCTTTACTAATTTCCTATTATCCATCTCTATATTCTGAATTATTCCTTTACAAGTATTTTCAAATAAGAGAGTATTTCAATACCCGATGACCAAACTAGAACAGAACACTCTATGGGACTGAGATCTTGAGACATTTGAGAAATCAGTTTCTCTAATGTATATCCTTGTCTAGGCATAGCAGTATCATTTTTCTTTAAAAATTTTACTGGACACAGGTCATTGCCTCCATCACCTATATATACAATTTGGGTATAGTTTACTCCTTGCTGTAACTGCTTATCTACAAATTCTTCTAAAACTTTTCTTTTGCATAAGTTCTTAGGGCACTCTGCACAGGAATGATTATGAAAATTCTGCACAGTAAGATATCCAGTGTCACTGAAAGTTGCAGGATTTGTAAACACTTCATCAAACACCCTGTGAAAGTTGCCAGCACGTAAAATCCAGTCAATAAATACTGTATTAGAATCAGAAATGATTATGCAATCAAAGAGTTCTTTGTTCATGCCAATGAAGCCTAGAAGATCTGTCATTCCTGTAGTGAAAGGGATTGTTGTCATCGTTCTTTTCATCTCAGCTTCTTTCACTCCATTGTCCCCCAGATAGATAAACACTCTGCCCATGTATTCAGTCCAATGTCCTTTTTTATATGAACTCTTTATTCCAATAGGCAGCTTTTCCTCAGGAGCACATTTCACAATCCAGGTGTCACTGTTTTCATCTATGAGTGTGTAGTCAAAGTCAAAAGCCAACAGAAACTTCATAGTTGACTGGTAAGAGTCTATTCTGAAAAGAGAAACAAATACTGTGTTGATATAAGCAGGGCTTTTCCTACATGCTGAATTCCTACCCTGATTTCCTCCTTGAAAGTGGAAAATGTTGTAAGAAAGCCAGGATGAACATTTAAACATAGCCAGCTACTTCTGCATGCTACAGCTGAGGGAGACATTATGCTGAACGTAGCAAAGAGTTGGCAAAGGTCTAATACAACATCCACCTACGCTTTTTAACCAAATGATTAAAGAATAGCTAAACACCACACTCACTCATCCTTCCAATCTTTTGCACACTCAGTCTTGAGACCCTCGGACACCAACAGCTACACAGCCAGAACTTCAGTCTCAAATCCTTCATCTACAACACTGGCCAAAAACCAGCCTTCAGACGTATCTTGCAGAAACCTCAAATAAATGCAGCTGGAGCTGCTGCGGCGCTGTTGACTCAAGCCCTGCTCCTCTCCTAACCTGGAAACCCGGGAACATTGCTGGAGCCAATTTGATGAAAGCAAAAAGCGCTTGTGAGAAGAAAACAAGGGTGAGGCTGAACTTATCCCACGCCACAGGCACCTAAAGCACCAGCGTCCGCACATTACAGGTCCCTGATGCGCTGGCGCCCTCTGAGCCTCTGGAGGTCAGTCGGGCCGGGCCGAGGCGGCACTGGGCTGCGCTACCCAGCTCCTGCTCGAGTAACGTCAGACTGCCCCACAGCGCCGACAGGAGGATGCTGCAGCCCCGGGCTGCATCGCCACAACCCCGAGGGCGAGGCGGAGCTGTACCGGCGCGACCCAGGGGACCTGTGGCCGCCGTCGGCCCCAGCCCCGCGGGACGTGACGTGACCCGGCTTCACCTGCCCCGGTTCCGGCCGCCTGCGGCCCGGCCCAGGCCAACGACCGCTCCCACCCCCTAACTTCCGGCCCCGCGCTACGTCACAGGGGCGCGGCCAGCCAATCGCGTGACCCCATCGCTGCTCATCCCGGTTGCCCCGGTAACGGGCGCGCGTCTGGCCGAGCCATGGACGGCGCCGCGGGGCGGCGAGGGCCGGGGCTGGGGCCATGGCTGGGGTCGGGGGCCCCCCCTGCGGTGCCGGCTGCAGCCCCAGGGGTGGCGGAGCTGCGGCAGGTGCTGGTGCTGCCGCGCGCCGAGTGGGACCGGATCCGGGACAGCGTGGGCCGCGCCGACAGGGAGGCCGCGCGGGCCCAGGCCGAGAGGAGGGAGCGCAGGGCCCTGCACGAGCGGTCCCGGGCCCTCACCAAGTACTGGCCCAACACCGTGGCGGTAAGGGCCGGCGCGCGGGGTTTCTCCCACTCGGTCGCGCTCGCTCGCTCGCTCCCTCCCTCCCTCTCGCGCACGAACAAGGGAGGAGCTCCAGCCAGCGCTGTTAACCCCGCCTGTTGCAGACACACTCCCAGGGCTCCCTCTTCCTCGCTCCACAGGAGCAGCCAGGGCAGGGGGAGCTATGCTCCAGCAGCAACCTCTAGCTTGATCCTGTAGCCCTTGGCTGGGGGCGAGAACTTTAGAGTATCTGAACCCTGGCTCCGCCCCGGGCCTGTGGGCTGTCGATGGCTGTGGAAGCAGCTGAAGCTAAGATGCTTGCTGGTTGCAGCACACGTATGGTGTTTGAACAATTGAGCTTTGCTTAAGCAAAAGGTTTTGGAAATGATCTGGCTAATTTGACTAAACTAAAAAAAGTGCCATGACCATAGCCCCTGTGAAGCACTGTACGAAGGATTTTAGCCGTGGACCTTACCATGATTACCCCACTCCTGAATTCTCAGCCCCTCTAGTGGCCTTGCAGGCCAGACCTGGCCCACGGGCCATACATTTGACATCCTTCCCTATAGGGTTCCTGTTTCACGTATTTCCATAGTCAGAATATCACCAGAAGCCTTACACTTCTAAACTTACCATTACATACCTAATTCCAACTCAAGTAATCACACACTTGGTCTACCTAAATTGACACACTAACTTAAACTGGACCCATTTATTATTGTTTCATTGCAATAGTGCTGAAAATGGTGCTATGCATGAGGCAATGCTGCCTGCACCACCAACTTAGTCTAATGTATACAACCAAAGCCATCCCTAAGGGTGTGCGGGACCTGGCGCATATTTGCCTGTGCCAAGATTACTTCAGAGATTTCTGCACTTCACTGATATCCAAAGGGATCCTCATACATTTTTTTCCAGTGGAGGAAAGCTTACTCTAATTACTTACAGGACCCTCACATAAAACATGCTTTTAAATCTGAATCCAGATTTAAGAACAGGACAGAAGCACAGTATAAAAAGGTTTGACAATTCATTTTAGACACAGAAATAAGCTAACCAAATTCTTGCCAATTTTGTCTTAGCATTCAAGATTTTGCACAAACATTTTTCACTGTTTCCTCTAATAGAGAGTGATTTTATCTGCATTGTAGGGCCTGGCACAGAAGAACCTTGAAGCCAGAAAGTTGCGTGAAGAAAGGGAAGAGGAAGAAAAAAAAAAGCTTGATTTGGAAGAAGCACAGTTACAAGCAGCAATGAGAAAAGAGGCCATTGAAGCAGCAAAAATATATCAGTATTATCAGACTGACAGAGTGAAAGGGTTACATGTCTGTAGACAGTTTGTCATCTTTACATTCAAATTGTATTCAATTTCTTTGGCAATAACCACATGTGCAATAAAGTGACCATACAAAATGTCCCCATTCTATTTTGTAGCAAGCACTTCTACTTACCGAGGTTCTAAGGGAAAGGGAGGCTCAGATTGAATTTAAAAAGAAAAAAACAGACATTAACAAAAAAAGAGAAAAAGAAATGGAACATGAGCGTGAGAAAGCAATCCTTGAAGAACAGGAAAAGGCACACGAACGCCACATGAAACAACAGGCACTTTGCAGAGACCAGCTGGAACAGTATGTAAAATAGGCCTGTTTCTGACCTGTAATGTTTCTTATCTAAACTCACTCTCTTTTTCTATGCATACATTTGAATCATGCTGCTAAACCTAGTTCGTTTACTGCAAAAATAACACGAAAGAAAGTGAGCTGTTATCTCAGTAGAGATAAAAGACCTTTTATAGCAGCCAGTCTTATCTCCCCAGCACAGCACTGTTCTACTTATATTACCTGACCTACCATGTTATCCAGTCCAGCTTCATTTGGAAAGCAGTTTCCAATATGATCCTTGGGAGACAATTCTACAATGTAACACATTACTTCCAGGAAATTTATACTGTATGGAGACTACAACAAAATTGGGCATTACACAGGAGATCACCAAGTGCATCTTCCATCTGTTTGCTTAAGTACATTTTGATGGAATACAATGCAGTTGTCACAGCCAGCCCCAGTCCCACTGTCAGGATGGACAAGGGTCTGTTGAGAGTGGACCCGACTGCTGGATTCCACATACTTTTCATCAGCTTAGGTTATGGTAGTGTCTATTCAGTTCCCTGATACTGCATTAGTGGTATACAAGGCTCTCCTAATCAATGTCCATTGCAAAGTAGTGCATTTAGGTGCCTAGGTCCCCCTTGCCAATTTAGTTTTCAGTGGTTATCTCTTGCCTTGGGCTGACACCAATGCTCAGCCTTAGGCTGAGCTTGGGACTTTAAGATGCACTGCTTCAACTCCTGGACCCCATCACTCTACCTGCCTTCAATTTATATAATCCAACATTGTTAAAACCTTTAGAAATGTGTAAATGTTATTTAGTACATATGTTTTCTTCCTTGTCCATTATTAATATTTCCATTTATGTTGCAGAATAAAGGAACATAAGCACCAGGCAGAATTAGCTAAGCTTGAGGCAAAAAGAGAAGCTGAAGGAATTCAAAGACTGACCAGGTTATACGAGTTGGATGTTCTGAGAGAAAAGGAAAAGAAGGAGAAAGAAAAACTTGAACACAAGAGGGCTCATCTTGTAAGTAGCAGAAAAGTAGAAAGTCCAAATCTCTCTCTCTTTGGATGCCTACACAAATATATTTCTCTTTTTAAGATATGACCAGATTTTCAAAGGTGTTCAACTCCCACAAATTCCAGTGAAGTCACAGTTTTGCCACAGTAACAACACCCTACTTTGCCATTTATGTTACTCTCTTCAGTACCTATTCTCTAGGTGGGGCTTCCCTTTTAACAACAGACCCATTAATTTTCACTGAAACAGCAACATGATAGTTGCTAAGACTGTGTATTGTCCTTGGTAAGAATTATGCTGCACATAACAAGGAGAATATTTCCAATTTTAAAACTTCCATTAAACTGAGCTGTTCTAATTTCCTTTATTAGGAAAGAAAAATGGCATCAAGTTGTCAGTATAACTAGATTATTTTATTTTATTCCCTTTCATAATGAGAGTCACTCACAAATAGGAACTGCTGGCCCACATGCTGGCTTGATGTCCAGCAGCCTCTTGTTCTGTCCTTCAGGGAGCTCAGATCTAGAAATTCACATACAGGAAAATATCACTCATACTTTTGCAGCAATTCATTGTAAGTTGGCCATAATTTAAGGTAGTTTATTAAAGCGAGAACAATATTGTTCTTCTAGATCAGTGGTTCCCAACCTTTTTTTGCTGCTATCCGCTGGAAGCGGAGTGGGACAGTGGCGGCCCGGGGTCAGGGGAGCTCCCGGCACACGGCGCAGCTCGTCTTCTGTGTGCGGCACCACCGGCATTGCCCCAAGGTTGGGAACCGCTGTTCTAGATCCTTGTCTTCCCCCTTGTGCAAGCCTAGGGAACTTACATATTCTGGTGTAAATCCCTGCCCAATTGTCTTTTCAATTCCTTCTTTTCAAAGACTTAGGTGCCCATCTTTAGTAAATAACAGGACATTTTTGTTTAAAAAGGAGTACATTGCTGATCAGCATGTTCTTAAAGCTGTAAAGGAGCAAAAAGAAGAGGAGGAAAATGATAAAATTAGAGCTCATTTTAAAGCAAAACAAACTTTGGCCAAGCTGAGACGAGAAAAAGAAGCTGAAATGAACAGGTGGGTGCAATGTTAGATAAAGCACAGATTCACAATTAAGTCTTTGTCATGCTATTTCCAGTATTTCCACACTAATATCCAAAGTGAAGCCAAAGAAAGTCGTATAGTAATAGGTAGCCTAGCCACACCATGCTTCTGGATAGTAAAATTCTATTTTGAAAAAAGAGGAAAGTATTTGAGAGGAATTATTTTCTCACCTTTTGCATCTTCTGTAATCAGAGATACTGGGAGTGTTCTCTGGGATCTTACTGTTCTTTTAAAATACCACATCAGTATGTTGGAGTCTTTTCATCTCATCTCCAAACGGTCCAAATTGTGATGGAGAATGTTATGGTGATATGGCTATGATTTCCTTGAAGGAGAAAGACAAGGGAAGAAAAAGACCTGATTACTTAATCTGACATTCATATTAATCAATCAGGGTATAATGAGATACTTGTAAGAAAGCCAGGCTTGTCTGTGTAACATTGACATGTTACATTAATTGCTGTTGTGCTACAGGCTAATGCAGGAACGTCAGGATAATATTATTAACCGTCTGGCTGCACAGATGAAACAGACATTTCAGGAGGAAGATGAACGTGTTGCTAGAGCTGTTGCAGAGAAAGAAGCTGTGTGGGAAGAACAACTCAAAGAAAAAGAGGAAAAACATACGGCCGAATTGAAATCAATTGCAGAGTACAGAGCTGCTGTCGTAAGAATTCTCTTAAAGAAAAAGGAGTTTAATGGCACAGACATTCTTCTTAGAAGGATTTTTGGAAACAGCAGTATATTTTTTAGTATTTTTAGTTTTCAGTACCTTTCCTTTTTCAGTGAACCCCTCATTTTTCAACACTTTCAACTAATGTACATCATCATGTACCAATATACATTATTTTTTAAGCAAGCTGTAGGTGATGGTGCTTTATAAACAGTCATGGGAAGGCTGTATTATCCTTGTCAATTATGCAACCATTTTAAATTTCAGTATCCATTATTTCAAGCAACTGGGGAGGTGGGAGGGGTTTTTTTTAGTTGTAGTGTGCCTAACATACTCTTGGCACTTTTTAGAAAAAAAATATAGCTCTTCTGTAATGGAACCGTCCTGCTATCCTGTAGGGTCAAGAGCAAGTGGTAAATACACAGCACTTTCCTTACATGAGAAAGGCCTTTCTTTGCCTGAGGACGGCAAGGACCTTTAAAGACTGATAGAGTTCCATCATATTTAATGAGGGTGAGCAGGGTCTTTGAATAATCTGGCCTCTCTTGTTCCTGTAACTTTAATTTGGAGATTCCTTCATGCATACCCAAGTCTTGCATTCATTCTTGTTCCAATCACTCTCCCGAACACACCCCTATCACTGCCACATAGAAAGTATAACGTTTTAAGAGCTGTACCTAGGGAACCACTCTCTTCACAGCTCAGAGGTAGGAACCCAAAGCAGCAGTAACTTAATTAGGTATGGGTGAGTGGGGCATGAGCCCCAGGTGCTGATTTAAAGTGGAGATGTCAAGAATGGTGGCCCATGCTCCAGCTCCATCAGCCATAAAACTCCCTGGCACTTAGCCTCCACTCTTTGGGATCTCTGCTTTTGCCCTGGGCATCAAAATGTGTAGTTAAGCCTCTCTGAAGCAGAGTTTATTCTAGGCAAGGACAGAGAATCTGTAAATTTGGATAGAGTCCACTAAAAGAGGCAAAAAAAATAAAACTTTTTATCATTGTTAATCAGCTTAAGTGCTAAAGTTCTTGGGTATGTAACTTCTGGACAGTGGAAATTTCACAACAAAGTAATAAGGCTTGTGTGTGTCACCAGCCAAATATAATTTTTATACTCTTAGGGCAGGTTTCTAGATTATTTCTCCTATTCATTTCTGTACAGCGAAATTCACCTTCTGTTTGGGACTTTATAACGTTGCTGGAACACCAATGGTTCCTTACATGGAAACATAATATTGGGAAAGTAATGTATTTTTACTGTCTTGCAAAAGGATTCAGCATTTAGGGGTAAAGGGATTTTGCCAACAGTAGCTTTCTGTGGCCCACCAGTAAGTGCTTCATGGGCCAGCTTGAAAACTGTTTTGTAAGTGAGCGTTTTAAGAGAACAGTATGAGATATTTCTGGGCAATTCTTTCTTACTCTTTGACTGTAGACAGGTAGGCAAAGACACATGGGTAATCAGTTACTAACTTTGACATCAAAGGAAAACGAATGTAGGGGTGTCAAATTAGTTTTTGAAAGCCTCAGCTAATAGTTTTGTAGTTGGTAGGGTAGGAAGGGACCTGAGCAGATCATCAAGTCCGACCCCCTGCCATGGCAAGAAAGAGTACTGGGGTCAAATGACCCCAGCAAGGTGTACA
>NW_017728949.1:44385397-44403338 GCF_001723895.1 Crocodylus porosus
ACCCCTGCATCTAAGGATTTTGTGACCTGGTCATAGAAGGCCACCAGGTTGGTCTGACAGGACCTGCCTCTAATGAACCCGTGCTGGTTGCCCCTAAGCATAACCTTCCCCGCTGGCCCCTCATGGACACGTTTCTTAACTGTATCTTAAGTTAAGAATCACTGTTTCTTAACTCTGATTCTTTGAGTATTTTTGTTTCTCTTTCCTATAGAAGGGTTTTCTAAAAATACATTTTCCAAATCTGTTGGCTGAATTAACTTTCTTTCACAAAACAGATGAAAATGAAAAAAGAAAAAGAGCAAGAGGAAAGATTGGAAGCTAAGAAAAAGCTTCAGGAATTAACAGAAGCAGATCGCATCTATCTAGAAATGGAAAAAGAAAAGAAACAAAGACAACACAATGAAAACATAAAAACAAAAGAATTTCAAATCCAGCAAATGGTAAATAGAGGAATTAGCTGATATTTTAGAAATTTCAATGCATGTTGATGGCACAAGATTTTTGTATTAATGTTTCTATTATCAAAGTCGAGTTCAAAGCAAAAGCATGTATGAGTATTTTTATCCTGAGCACATTAAGAATTGTTACTCTTAGAGTTCAAGTATAGGAACTTTCAGCAGACTTTATATTAAAGTGGGAGTGCAGTTAGATCAGAGGATTAGAAATCGGATCTAGATCCTTTCATCTCCAGGGGTCCAAAATATGACACCAAATAATGACAACAACTAGGCTGGTTTATGTAAAAAAAATTATCTGCTCTTACCCAGATTACAGGTAACTGTGACGGTTGGCTACTAATAAAAGATGCAAAAACAGGTCTTCAGCTTGACCTTTTATTTACTTCTACTATAAAACACAAAAACCAAAATCTTATCCCAAAGTTTATTTAGCTACCCATGAAAGCACAATATAGATTTTTACCTATACCAGCTGGGAAGACGAGAGATGGGAGGAGGGTGGTATGCATATTGGCAGCAGGTTTCCTTGACTTTGCCATGTTCTCCAAATTTTCCTTCAGCCTATACCCCATATTTATAGGTGGCACATTCTAATATTCTAATAAATTATCTTTGATTGGTTTTATTTAAATGTCTTTGTTTTACTGACAGACAAGATTCTTTGGGTAAATGTGATATCTTTTACTAGACCAACTAAATATTTGGAAAAATTGTTCTTTGCAAGTTTTCAGGTACAAACACCCTTCTTCAGGCAGAGGGAGGGTTTGTTTTACTGAAACTTTTGGAACTGGACTGAACCAGATCTTTTGTGAGCCTGGAAGGTGTTAATTAGTTGGGATTTATATCCCTGGTAAAGTAAAAAGGAGGGTTTCATAGAATCATAGAAAATTAGGGTTGGAAGGGACCTCAGGAGGTCATCTAGTCTAACCCCCCTGCTCAAAGTAGGACTACCCCCAACTAGATCATTCCAGTCAGGGCTTTGTCAAGCTGAGCTCTAAAAACCTCCAAGGACAGAGACTCCACCATCTCTCTAGATAACCTGTTCCAGTGTTTCATCACCCTTTTACTGAGAAAGTTCTTCCTAATATCCAACCTAAACCTCCTTTGCTGCAACTTGAGACCACTGGTCCCTTGTTCTATCATCTGCCACTACTGAAAACAGTCTAGCCATATCCTTTGTAACCATCCTTCAGGTGGTTGAAGGCTGTTGTTAAATCCCCCTTCATTTATGGCAGAAATGCCATAAACCATTTTTAACCTCAATCAGTTAAGTCTGATACTTCATCCATCCAGGTTTATCTTAAACCAGTTTCGGCCACTTTGAAAGTGATTTATGTGCACTGAACTTCTATTGTGTTACAGATTTGAACTGGTTTCCAATCACTTGTACTGGTGAATCTGTAATTTCTGTCCCTAGCCTCAGCAACAGGCTTTAGGGCCTTTTGCTTATCCGTATTTTAAAGGTTGACCTAGGCCCCTTGAAAATGGCCAAGGCAACACTGCTGAGAATTACACACCCAGGACAATGATGAGCCTGCTGTAATAAAGACCCCTGTACATGCCTGTGACCCATATCCTCCATCTTTCTGTATTTGTTTTGTGGACAAATAAAGAATGTCAGTTAAGCAACTCTAACCAGTTTCTGCTATGAATAATAATGTTTATATTAAATAGATATTTAGACCAAATTATTTTAAAAAGTCAGTGTTACCTCAGGACTTCCATAACTTTAGAGTTATTCTGTTACAGCTTCACTGCATGTAAATATTTGGGCTTCTGTTATTTCCTTTCCTTTAACAGGCTGAAAGACGGGCAACAAGAGAGCAGGAAAAGCAAAAAGAACTGGATTATGATGCTCAGAGAGAAATTATTGCAATTTACAAGGAGCAGGAATTTCAAGAATATGCAAAGCAAGTCATTGAATCAGAATCCAAAATAGCACGAAATCTTTATCCTCTTCTCAAAGCAGCCAAGGAAAGAACTGCTGCAGGCCATGGACCAATTTACAGAGAAAGAGGAAAAATAAGACCTAGTTATCTAACAAAAGATGTCAGTGGAATTCAGCTACCTTCTTGTAGCTCTAACACCGCTCAAGAAATTAAAGCAGTACCTGACAATGATTCTGTACAAACAACTAAATCAAGACCAGGTTTTACATAGAAAAATACCCTTTTGAATTGAAAAACTTCAGCAGGTAATCTGTGGGAATGGACATATGAACAAAGTACAGGAAACTGAAAGGTACAGGAACTTACTGTACATCTGTAATAAACTTTTTGTGTGCATACATTTACTCCACAATAAGTGAAAGTTAACCACAGTAGGGCTAACCTAAATGATGAATAACTACTGTAAAACTTTATTCATATCTAAAATACTTATTTTTCAAAAAACAGAATATTTGAGTCTCAATTTTTAGTTTCAAAACCAGTATTTTATACCTCCCCTGTAATTTGTTTTTAACTGCTGCATTTGACTTGCATTCTTAATCAGCAGCTCCTAAAAACTTACCATCAAAAGAGGCCAAATACATGTGAAACAAATACAAAACTAAGTAACAAAATGTAAGAGAATTTAATATTTCTAAAAAAGGATTGAAACAAATTTCATATTCCACATAAAATATTCTTTCAGATTCTCCATTTTAGTAAATTTTAAGTCAGCCAAAAATGTTAGTTCATTATCAGAATAGAATTTTCCTTACTATTATCTTAGATTCATAGATTTTATTCTTGCACTACATTAAGAAAAAATTTCATTACATTCAGGAAAGTCTGTTATACCTTAGCAATTACTATTTGAAGACGGTGACATTTTCCAGACCAAGCCTAATGGTGGAATCTTAAAGAGCGTTACTTACTGTTGAGTTTGATAACAAGATAATAGACCAAGTCAACAAGTTCTTTCCTGATCCAGAAAAGACAGAATAATTTCTGTACAATCACAGATGGTAAGAAATTCAGCAGTTATTAACATTTATCACATTGCCTGACAGATACTAGATACTGTTACTTCTGGCTAAGACTGACATTCACATCTGCTTGATTTAAGTCTATGTATCTACCTTTGCATAAGAAAGCATAACCAGGAGGCCAATGGCATAAGGATTTTAGAGTGGTTGGTCAAACCATTGGTCAAAGAGTCAAACATTCAATTAATTGCTTTCTAAAGCAAAATAAAAAATGTTCTGCTAAGAGGAGTCATGGAAGCCCATGATCAATTCTTCTAGACAGGAGTTAGTTTAATTTCCAGGGCTTACTATTCAAAATTGTTTTAAAAAAAGTCTTGGGCTTTCTAGCAGAGCGAACGAGTGGTGGCGGGGATAGGTGACAAGGGACAGGAGTATGGACACTGGAATACTCTGCTGCCTTCCCCCATAAAACAGCCCTCCAAAAATTGAATTTTAGACATGGATGGTTAAAATATAGCAAATTTATAAATTTCCAGAGTTCTCATGGATTTGGATAAAACAAAGTTGCCCAGATCAGACGCCTCGAGACCTATGAAACTGGACAGTTTTGGTTACTGTTGTCTTATGCACATTCTAAAACGTTCCCTTCTGTCAGCATACCCAGCTTTGCAAGCAAATCTCTGTCTATAAATCTACAATAAAGAAGCAAATAAGCAACACTGCTGGTATTTTTCCAAAAGTGCTCTTTAAGGAGGTGATGGAGAAGCTGTATAATTCTTGTAGAGTTTTGGCCTTAGTCCCAGGACCCACTGCAGAAGAGGGTCTTCTCATTAAATTGATGCCTGAAGATGCATAGCATATGGCAGAGCCCAGAATCCTGAAACTGGCAACAGATCCCATGGACTTACCCAGAAAATGGAGCTGGAGCCTGGTTTTCATGCTTCTTCCAGGACCAGTAGGTAAATAACATATAGTTCCTGGGAATAATATACAAGTCTCCTTGGTAATAGATATATTTTCCCAATAGACAAAAATAGTCACAGGGTGGATAGTTTAAAACCCCAAGGATCTAGGAAAAGCCATGGCAACAAACAGATGGACCTGAAGCAGCATCTGTGGGTGCCTGTAGATGTACGCCTACTCCAACGTGCTGTAATTACAGCACATCAAAGCAGCCTCAATTAATAGAGCCTGCTGGAGTGTGCTAATTAATGTGCTCCAGCAGCCTTGGTATCTTGTGTATTCAGCATCCCTGTACTTCAAAATGGTGGTGGGGACGCTTCTTTAACTAAAGCTCATCAAACGAGCTTTAAAGTGGCCCAGCTGCCATTTTGAAGTGTGGGATGCTGAATACACAAGACACTGCAGATGCTTTAATTAGAGAGCTGCTTTAACTAACGTCCCGCCCACCTCCCCTTCTCCAGAGCATGTGTAAAGTTGCCCTAGGATTTTCCTTCCTCTCAGACCCAGGAATGCGGAGAGAAGGGAAGATGACCATAAATAAGGGGGTCTTAGGCCAGACAAGCAACACTCCCAAAAGGAAAGGTCTGTCTCTAGTTAAGGGCAAATGTACCTTTTGGCCACTTTAAAACACGAGCTGCTGCTCACAACTGTGCAACAACTGCTCATTTCTAACTGTTGTATTGCTAGAGGATCATTCAGACATAAGTTAGCTATACTGTCCTAACTTTGAATGAAGCAGGGTTAAAGTTAAAGTAATCATAACAGATTAGATCGGTATCCTTTGATATCAGTACAGCTGCTATTTTTGTGTTGATTTCTCTTAGTCTCGTTATTTTTAAAAGGAAAAAGAAATAGGTAGAAGAAAAAGATCAAGGTCATAATAGCAATAGTTTTATTAAAATAGAGTTATCAAGTGGTCTGTAGGTCACAAGAACCATGATTCAAACAGCACAGTGCTCCAGAGCTTAGGTGGGCAAGAAGTGCACACTGGCCTCTGTCCTCATGTATGATTAGGAAACATTAATTGGTTCCTGTTAAGGAAAAAACACATGCCTCGGGCATACAGGCACATGCTTCTCTGAACAAGAAGCTTCTCTGAACATCCCAAGGCAACCATAGAACAAGTTACCAGGAACAAAATTTCACTCAAGGTCACTTCTGCTCAGTTTTAAAACAGCTTGCGAAATAAATCAACAGCAGCTAGCAGATTAAGGGGAAGGCTAGAATACCAGGTAAAACAGTGCAATTGTATTTGCTCAAATCAAACGTTAAAACAAATGCAGGGTAAACTGAAAGAATATATGCTATTTGTAACTAGCACTGTAACCATATTTAAAGCTTAATTGTGAAGTTTCTGTCAAAACCTTTTACCATTGGCTTTTTGAAGGCATCCTTAATCATGCCTTATGTATCAAAGAGAACAAGCCACTTAAAACAAGCCATTTAAAAATATATATATAGTCTAAGCAACACTACTCCATGGTTGCTAGTAATAGTTGTTTCTATTCTTTAATTGGAAGATGTTAACATTATGACAAGTTAGTAGCTTTATTAGCAAAAGCAGGTATTGGGACTTCCTCCTTGTGACCCTTATATGGTGGAGAAACATACACAAACAGGAAAGTCAAGGGTGGACAAATTCTCCTGAAGATATTTAGCTCTCCTGCAGTTCCTGTGTTACAGTGTTGTAGTAATGCAGCATTTAAATTTACATATTTCTATTTTTTTTTGTTTTTTCTGGGAGAAGTTAATAAGGACACTGATATTTTTTAGCATAAATAGCTACAATTTATGACCGTGCAGAACAAGAACAAAGAGCAATGAAGTTAGTGATAGGCAGAACTGCTCTCTAGCGGGAACTTTTTAAAACAGCCTATGTTCAGAGAAGGTGTGTCCTTTGTGGGATGTGGAAATCTGCAACGTCCACCTTTTTATTCAAGAAACTGTGGAAAACAAATTTCAACACTACTGTTAACATCTTATAAACATACACAACCCAAACCACTCTGCCCATGCAAGTTCTTAAATTTACTCTATGGCATAATTTTTAAAACTGATACACTCTTTAAAACTGAATGTTTTAGGTGTAACTCATAAAAAATGTTTACATACAGAAATTTATTAACCAAATTATCTCTGAAGTAGAAGAGCTTGGTGTCTTATTTCTTACTTCTCTTTGATTATCAGTCTATAATTCCCTGTCATTTTCCTCCCTGATGAAAAAAAGGACGCTATCCGGGATTTTGATACTGCCAAAGGAATCAGACGCTAAGCATAATTTTTGTCTGCTCCCCAGGAGCAGCATTTCTTCTTCACAGATTTTATGATAGACTCACTCTTGTTCACTTGTCTGTGTAGCAAGCTATATAAACTATAACCACTTCTACAAACTAACAATGTAGTGCTGGAAAAGAAAAAGAAGTCATGACTTCTGCAAAGAAGACTTTTTTCATTAGAAAAACAGAGATCTTGATTTAACAGATTCTATTTACATTCAAGTACCTACAACTTTAAAACTCAGCACAAATTTGTTATTGACACTTAAAGGGGCTCACAGCAAACACTGAAAGAATTATCTTGGCATATTTACACAGCACTTGCCTCATAAATCAAGCAATTGTGAACAATGTTCTAACCCCCTTAGATCACACAGAGAATACGCTAACATATTTCAGAACTGTAGGAAGTATGTGGGACAAAATACAGAATGCAGTAACAAAATATGAAAAAAGCATTTAATATTTCTGAAAATATTTTAATACACAAGTTGCACATTCTATATCAAGCACTCACATTTTGTCCTCCCAGTCAGTAACTACAGATTACAAAATGCCCATGACATTGTAAGCTCTGACTCTTATTAAAATTTAGTCCGCCAAACAAATACAGCACTATTTTATGATCAAGTACAATGCTCTTAGCCACCACAGCAAACCAATTACTAGCTAGCTCCTGTTACCACTGATCACAAAATTAACTAGGCCCAACTTTTGTTCAATCTTTCGAATAAGTCATTCACAGTACAAAAAAGTACATGTAAAAGTTAATGATTACAGCTAAATTAACACATTATATATACTTATCTCATATACAATTTTACAGAGATATACATCAAAGGTTAAATGCTTGCTGAGAAGTCATTGCAAGTTTTCCTATAAACATGCTCTGCATGTTGGAAAATGTTGACCAAAAAGAGACAACTATTGCATTACATTAGTGCAAGTTCTAGTTTACTATGTTCAGTATGTTAACATTAGAACACTGATGGATACAAACATTAAATACTTAACAGGGTATAGGCATGCACATTTGGCATTCCAAGGGACTGATCCTGTAAACCTTGCTCATATGAACAGTCCCACTGAGTGGGACTCTCAACTGAGCAACTGATAAATTGGGGATATTTCAGGCTGATTCTTTAAAACAAGTCACAGAATGCTCTTTTTATTTTCTCTTCAAGTTGATGTAAATAATGTCCAAACCTACTATTTGGTTATATTTTGTTACTTTGACAGCTTCCCTGAAATTTCATAGTGTACATCAGAAATTTTGTTTTTGAGGTCAAAAAGTTCTTTTTTTTTTTTTATTAATTGAATAGAACATTGTGCTCCTTAATGAAGAATATAAAAGTTTGCTACCATGGTACTTCTAAATTGCACAGAATAGGCGTCTACGGTCAACAGATGATTGTTTCAAAGAAACATAACACACCACAAACTCTGAAACAAGCCAAGTTAAGAGTTTAGAATCTAAATTTTGCAGAATGTGGGCAGTTTTGAATTTTTTGGATAACTGCACTCTAACAAATGAAGAAAAATGTAGAGTTTTTTTGTTTTGGTTTTTAAGATTTATACCACCAGTCTCCTTTGGGAATTAAAAATAAGAATTTATTAACTCTGTTGCTTACATCCTCTTGGAAATTAAGCCACTAACTGAAATTGATGCATGATATACACAGAAAAATATCCAGCTCCTTTCTCATACAGTCTTCTTGCATATACTAAAGACATCTGAAGGGTAACTGAAAAAGACATATTTAATAAAGTACAGTATGCTTATTTTTAATGGTTTATGGCATAAGAATTCTTATTATATCAGCAATAAAGATGCTTCTGCCAGTAAGCAGAACAGTAAATCCTTTCTGCTCCTGAAAGGGATATCCAGCAGGAAAATTTTGCCCTTTTAATGCAATACCTATTCTAGAAAAGGAGTCAGAGTTTAGGAAAGAGAAACACACCTCATTTTATGTTTACTTTAAGCAAAAAGCAATGTGAAATACTGATTGATACACCATCTGGGCACAACTGGCTAAGTACCTGAAGCAGTTCAGTGCAGAGATATCTACATAAGGAGCCTACAGTGTGAGAATTCAGAAAGTGAACATTTATAGGGTACTGATACTACTAGATAGACTGGAAGAGTGAAATTTGATCACAGCCTTTTAAAACACAAATACTGTGGCTATTCTTGTATAGGAGCCAAAAATTTATCAAGGTGGCAGCATCTCTCTTAAAGGCAATGTTTTTGAAAAAGTAGTATATAGGGCCATCCACCTGCAAGGAGAAATCTGCAATTCTAGGTATACAACATCATCCAGAATATCTACCATCACATTTGCACTGTTTCTGTAAATTTTTCAAAGAAAATGTCATTCCATCCTTCAATCATACTGTCCAAAGCCTATGATTTCGAATGTATTAGTAAACTAGCACCCACTAGAGGTTATTAGATTGACAAAGAATGTCTAGCTGAAGTGTGGAAATGCATCTGATCAGTACATGAACTTACTACATCACAAGACTTTCTTGATCATGGTGAAATTATTATTTCAGAAAATACTGTCCTTATACATGTTATTTTGAATCCACAGGGCTCACAGATATGCCATTAAGATCAGTTTTGGGAGATTAATGGAATCATTCCTGTCTTCTAACTAACATTTAGAATATGCTTTCCATTCAAAGAAAAAGTTGAAACCATACTTTTCCATTTTCTGAAATAATACGTTTATCACTGTTAAACATCCATACAATTCAACTCTCCCTTTAAACATTGCAAGTAGGATTTTAAAAGAGATCACAATTGGTATAATTTACCACCAACTTTATCAGGAGCAGAATCAGAATCAGACCAACCCTGAGTGCTTTAGAATATTTCACCATCTGCAATTAAATGTGAACAGTTTAATACCTTGTGGTATAAAGAATCCAATTGCGTCAAATGTCAACATTTTGGTGTTGTCCCATCAATTGGATTTAAACCTACTATTGTACAAGTACAAATAGGGTACCTTAAAGGAGTGGTTTTCAAACTTCCTAGAGTCACAGAACCCTTTTATATCCCTACTGCCACGGGACCCCTACCTCTATCCGAAAGACTGATGTGTAGCCAGGCAACCCAGCCCAGCAATGATGGTACACTACTTCCGAGCCCACCCTGCCATTATCTTCAATCTCTTTGCAGAACTGCTAATCACCTAGTACAGAGTCCCAGGGTTATGTACAACACAGTTTGAAAGCCACTGCCTTAAACTATAAAGGGAATGTAAAGACAACTACAAAACTACTTTTTGCACCAAAACAAGGAAGGCGACAAATATGAAAGGTTATAAAATATATTTTAATGCCTAAAATAAGACCTACTCTGTACACGGTTATCTTTCCTAAAATGATTCCCAAACTGCAATTGAAAGTGCTTCATTTTTCAGTCCCCTAAAATATCCTCCTTCTTTTAAAGAGATTTTTTTAAAATATACACAATTAAAAAATGTTCTTATGTTTGATAGCAACCTTGTTTTAATCCTGAAAATTATTTTCTACTGATTGTCTTATCCCCACCACCCAAACTGGGCAATTTTTTCTTATGAATTCTTTACATAGCAAGAGCCAACATGGCTACTACTTAGTTTGGTTTTTTTTTTCCCTTTTACAGAGTCTTCAGTGATGTTAACAGGTATACTCATATCTAGGCAAAAACTGGTCTTTCATTAATTGCTGCTGAAGAACCAGCAAAGACAGAGCAACTTATTTTGTTTGGTAGAGTCCCTAAAAAAATAATGAAAAACTCTGCGATATATATATATTTTTAAAATTATACACTGCAGCACATTATCTACATACCAGATCATAAGTGTGCTAAGAAGGTCTATGCCCAAGGAACTGAATAGTCCTCTCAACTAATTCCTTTGCTTTTTAGCATGTCAGACCTAAAACAATGCAACAGGATCTGCTGCAGTTATTTAAGTTTGTTGATGCACTGTTTGGTTCAAAGTTGCTTCACATTTCATATATTGCGAAAGGATCCATTATGGATCTTCCATTAACATCACAACCCCTCCTAAGGAGCAGTTATGGCTGCCCTTTTATGGTCTAAGTATGAATGCACATAAGAACATTATCAAAGGATACTGATACAAGTAACTGTTGTTTGCACAATCCTGTAGTGATACAAGTATAGCAAAACCCTGCACATCCAGGGTCAAAGTTAGGGCAATTCAGCTAACTTGAATCACTACAGGGTCATGGAGATGCAAGTTTGATGGTAACATGTACTGCAACCAGAGCAGCACTCCCCATGTAAAGCAGCTGAAGTTTATATTTGTACATACTCTTTATGAGTATTTTTGCTTATTCTGCCTAATAACAGCACCACAATGCAAAATGTGTATTTAAAACATTATGAAAAGTTGTTCCTTGACATATTCAGGAACCCCAGGTACTTCCTAATAAAAAGTAACTTGGCAGTTTATTCACTTAAAGGCTGGTCCATAAGTTAATCATCATCCTGGATTTTTATTTCTTAAAAAAAACTATTTGTTTCCTCCTTAAAAAAAAAATCATACCTAAAGATTTTCTGAATAGCAATAAACTTAATTCAGGCAAGATTTAATGACAATGCTAATCTTTTGCACATGCACATTGAGAAATGTTATATAAGAAAAATACTGACACAGAATGTCAATGCTACCAGTTACCAATGTAATGAAGTGGTTCAACATTAAGATTTGTCAGAATCACATTCTAACACAAGGTATGTTTTCCTGGCACAATTATAGCTTATAGTAATGTTAGTAATTTTTTCTAGGATTGGAATAATTGGCTAGCATGCAACCTATCCTTTCCCCCAGTGGGTAAACTTTTAGGCTGTGGAAAACGAGACATCCCATTCCTACTCTTTGTGATGTTATTGCCACTCCTGAACAAATAACTAGGAAATATCATAAATAGGTGGAAATCCTAGTTCTTGGTTGTATTCAGTAACCACTGCTTTCCAAGAATAAATACAGAGAGACAAACTGAATCCTAGTTAAATCACTCAATCTCTGTGTATCCACTGTAAACAAGCAACAAAACTGGGTGAAAACCCAAAGTTGTATTTTCCACAGTAGACAAACACAAAACAGAAAAAAAAATTTATAGACTCTCACTTTGAATGATTAGCATTTTTGTAAAAATAAAATAAAACATTTTCTATGACACTGTTTATTCCAAAAAAATGACCCCCAAGTATAGATGGCTGCCTCAGAGAACACATGAATTCTACTGTTAACACTGATCAAAAGTATGCAACAGCAGTGCAGGTAAAATGAAGATTCATTGCAAAGTACTTCACTTTGTGATTACAAAATCCCTCTTTATTCCACGCGAACCCATTTCCTCAGGTTTTCTTCGTACTATAGTATGAACATAATTACACTGTAATAACAAATACAACTGGCAGAGTTCTACTAGCTTCAGAAGACATTTAATATATTTGCAGGTCCCCCCCCCCCCCGAAAACCACATATGCCTCTTTATATAAACAGTCATTTGTTCGCAATGAGATAACTAAATTTATAAATTAAAAAGTAAATGCAACAGAAATGTACCCTCCTGGCCATCAACACACAAAAGGATACATAAAACAATAAAATAGTTAAAACACAGCACACTGTGTTACACACAAAATTTGTTTTCATTTCAAGTTTATTAAAACTTTAGCAGTACAACCCCCACCCCCTTTTTCAGGTTTAAGAGTGGAGCATGCTGCCAATTTAAAAAAAAAAAAAAAAAAAAAAAGTGTTCCCCAAAATGCCTCTAAAATGTTGAGACAGAATGGAAACGCCAAGTCCACAAATTTATCCATGTCTGTCTTCATCTGTTCCAGGACTTGATTCATGATCAGACTTTTTATCCTTACTGTGAGCATGGTCTCTCTCCTGACTCTTGGATTTTTGGTTGATTTCTTTTTCTAGTGAAGATCTGCTCTTCTCCTTTTCTTTACTTCTCCGTGAAAATGATGTTTTCACTTCTCGGTCCTTGCTACTTTGCTTTTTCTTTGAGTCTGGGCTTCTATCCTGATCTTTACTACCCCGATCTTTACTACCCTTTTTATCTTTACTGGTCTCAGGGCTACTACTTTCATAACTTCTTGAACGTTTCTTCCTTTGGTTTTCAGCATCACTCTTTCTATATGAACTTCTACTTTCTCTATTTGAATACCTTTCTCTGTGTCTGCTTTGACTTTCTTCTCTCTCAGAGCTCCTTGATTCCCTTCTCCTTCTATTTTCTCTTCCTCTATATTTTTCTGGTGTGCCTCTTCTCTCTCTACTTCTTGATCTTCCTCTTCTTCTTGAATCCCTGTTTCTTGAATACTCTTTACTTCTACTGCGATCTCTTTCCCTACTTCTAGATCTGGCTCTCTTCCCTCTGTCTCTGCTTCTGCTTCGTTCTCTTGTCCTACTATTGGAACTATGTTTTCCTTTAGCCTGGTCACGTTCTCTGCTCCTTGACTTTGCATATTTTTCCCTGTCTTTGCTTTTACTATGATCTTGTTCATTACTTTTTGAACATGCTCTTTTACACCGTTCCTTACTTCTACTCCTTTCTTTCTCTCTCCCTCTAGAATCATGGTGCTTTTCTTTTTCTTTACCTTTCTCATACTCTCTCTCTTTGCTTCTAGATCTTAATCTCTTTTCTTCATGTCTGTTGTGCTTAGAGTCTCTCTCCTTACTTTTTGATTTCTCTCTGCTTTTGCTATGGCTTCTAGATTTAGCTCTTTTCTTAGCCTTGCTTTTGTTATATCTGTCGTCTTTTTCTGAATTCCTCCTTGTTTCCCTGTCTTTGCTGCTAGATTTTTGATCTTTTCTTTTCTTTTCTTTTTCCCCTCTTCTATTTGGACTCTCAGAGGCTTGTCTGTGGTCTGATATTTTTCTTTCCTTTCCTCGACCAGGGCTTTTTTGATTATCTTTCTTGTTTTCATTAATTTCACTCCTTGAAGAAAGAAATTTTTTTATTTTTAAAACTTTTGAATGAAATAAGGTGTCATCTGCTTTATGACTTCTACACTGATGACTATATATACTTATCATAAACAAAATGATTGTGCTTTAAAATAGGTATAGCACAATTTAAGCTGAAATGGGTTAACTAACCCAAAATTTCACTCTAGTCTTAAAATAAAAATGTCATTACCATACAACAGAAACTGAGAAAAAGATAGATACTACTGTAATCTTGACATAAATGCCAATGTACAATATACATTGAAAAGAAAAAGAAATAACTTTAATAGTGTCTTACTTGTCTCCCTTAATCCATCTTTCTCCACTAGATACTCTCATTCTTTGAGCTCTTTGCATTTCCTGCCTCCAATGTGGAGGAGTCTCACTGCGTCTGAAGCGATCCCTTGACCTGGATCTGGAAGGTGTTCGATAGCGCTTTAGGAAAAAAGAAAAAAGTTAAATATAAGTTTGTGTTTCATATTTTCCAGTATCCAACTCAGAATATACTGCAGAGGCTAGATTTTGTGCTTCATCTAAGAGAGATGCAGAATAGAATTTACAGACCAGAGGAGAAGAGACTAAGGCCTCATACAGGCATTCAGTTTTTCCTGAGACAGTTACTGCTCTCCCTGTAGAAACCACAAGTGTACAAATGTTCAGACTTTTTCTACCAGGGTAAAAACAGGCAGCCCAGGATAAAAATAACCTGGGAACAAACAGCCAGGGTTAAATCACTCCCAGGACAGTTTCGCCAGGGACAGCACATGTCTGTACATGCCATGGCTTCTCTCAAAAGAGAACAAAGTCCCTGTCCCCTCCCATGAAGGAGACTGTCATTTGCTGGATTCAGCTACTCCAGAATACTCCCTCTCCACAATCCCCACAGTGTGCTGTAGGGAAATGCAGGCTGACCATGAGCAGTCTGGATCAGCCAATCAGGGCTGCCTTAATACACTGTTGTGATGTGTTGCCAGGCAAACTAAGGGAGCCTGCAGAGCACACTGAGATATATACACAGCCTGGCTGCACGGTGTCAGCACTGTAAGCTCTCCGCTGTTCAGGGCCTTGGCACCCAAATGTCTGTATACACAGCTCTGGATAACATTTTCTACCTGGAGAGAAAACCTGGGAGAATTCTCTCGGGTTATCTGAATGTGTGTTCACAGTCTAAATGGCTTTTGTTATCTTTTTACTGTCTGGATTATGGGCTTCTCAGGCTCAAAGAGAACCCTAAAATAAATTAGACACTTCTTAGAGTTGTACTAATTTACAGTACTCCCTACAGGCTTTCAACGGACTGATCTACAACTTATTTAAATTCAGAATCCCTGTAGCTAATATACACCATAAAGACCTTGTTTCCATGTTTGTCATGCTCCCTCTTATGCCCAGTATGAGGGAGAACTTCATCTCAATAAAGCAGGCAAACTTCATAATACAAGATGTGGAAAATAAAGCTTTAACTCCTGCACTGATCTTACTGTAAGGATGCATAAAAACTTGCAAACAAGTCATTAAGCATGGATCAGGTTATTTATTACTGCTGTCTTTCTGATATGCAAAATATCTTACTGTATAAATTATTCCAGATTAAAATATCTTGTCCTTAAAAATCAATTCAGTGTTTCAGTGCTTTTATCAAAGATCCCCTTTAATGAAATGGTCCGTCATTATATTCTAAAGCCCCTTTTTGTATATCAGCAGCTGTCTCACAAAATACTTATTTCTCCTATCCCCAAGTTTCCCATGCTTAACCTTTGGGCCAAGAAATAGATTTTTCTGCAGGTACAGGCAACATATGTATAAGGAAAATGAAGATGGGAGTAGGAAAGGTAGAGGGGGTACAGCTTAAAGATTTAACCTGGTTTCCACCATTTAAACTATGGTTAGAGAATTTCAGCTACTGTAGGTTTGAACACTGATTTAAACCACCTTAGTTTTATCTGAGTCTTGAACCACTGGTTTTAACCAAGATTTGATTACTGGAATTTATTTGAATTAAAACACAGACTTAATCACTACTAATTAGTACCATACTTCTCACACATTCAAATCAAAACTTTGAAAGTGAAATATAATTTTTACTGAAAAGTAAAAATAGACAAAATTCTTTCTACTGAAGTGGATGGTGCTACACATGCTTGGAAACAAGTCACAAATGTATCAGACTTCATATCTAAGTATTATATTTACTCAATATATGGCAAGGGTTTTTTCCCCCCCAATAAGCATGGGGAAAGAAGCCCCTCATCTTACATCTGCATACAAGTTCACTTAATTGGAGACATTGCCTATCATTAAACCTGCCAAAAACAACAGGTGCTCAATAATGGAAACCAGCTATGAAGCTGATTAAACACAACCAACACTGAGCATTATGAAACACATGTCCCATATTGGGCAAACATCCTGATGGGAACTTACCATAATGTTAGGTTAGTGCAGCCTATCTGACCTGAGCAAGATATATTGTAGTGCCATTGCGCTCAGTCCCCGTCAATATCAAATCTTTTTCATGTTATGGTGAGCTACTATACTGAATACATTTCAGTTTCTTCTTCATTCCCACAGCTAAGCTGTGTCTTTTCCATTTCCAATGATTCTTGTTTCTTCACCAGCTTTAAGTATCTGGCAAACATCACAAAATGGGACCCTAAACAGTTCACCCAGAATCTCTCTGTCACCCCTCTCTCAGCCTGTCATATATGATTAGTGTGACCTTGTCCTCCATGGCCACGTCCAGACGAGCACACACATGCGTCTTCCAGTATCTTAAAGGGGTTTGAGATGCTGCAACACATATGTGCAGGAACAAAAAAACATTCCCTGCACTGCATATTTGCAGCGCAGGGGCAAAATTAGACCCCTAGATATCCAGGGGTCAAAAAAAACATGCTGCAGAGTCCCAAACCAGAGGCAACCCAGGAGTTGGTCCTCCAGAAGAGACACTTTGGTTTCTGGCCAGAGTGACTCTGTGGAGCTCCTGCTGCCCCCAGCACTGTCAAAGGTAAGTTAAGAATGTGGGGTGGGGGGGGGTTTATGGGTGTGGGTGGGCATGGGTGGGTGTGAGGAGTGGCAGGAGAATGTCAGGGGGTGTTGGAAGTGGAGGGGGGTGTTGGAGGCTATGGGGAGCAGCAGGGGAATGCCAGGGTGTGTCAGGGGCTACAGGGAGTGGCAGGGCTTAATGGGGACTATGGGGAGTGGAAGGGATGTTAGGGGGTGTGGGGTATGTCCCAGTGGGTGGGTTCGTGGAGGAGCTCAAGAGGGGGCTGCCACACTCCTGTTCCACCACCCAGCCCCTGGGGTGCCAGTGGCAGCAGGCAGTGAGGCTGTGACTCTGCTGCAGGCACAGCGGGCAGTGATGTGGCGCTGTAAGACCTGGGCTCTGTACATGCTGAACAGACCTGGCCCATCCTGCTAGTGCATGACCTCGGATGGCCTGGGCCGGGTCCATTTAGCATGTATGGAGCCTGGGTCACAGCACTGTATTGCTGCCCGTTGTGCCTGCAGCACAGCCACAGCCCTGCACAGCCCCACTTGCCTGCTGCCGCTGGCAAAGTGGCTGCCGGGTGGCGGGGGCAGACATGTGTCAGCCCCAGAGCCATCCCCAGGGGTGTGCAGGGCCAGGGGGTGACAAATAGGGGGAGCAGGAGTGGCAAGCAACTGGAGTGTGAAGCCAGCAGGATGGCAGGACCCAACCCAGCCCAGCCCAGCCCAGCTTTGCACCAGAGCAGAACGTGTGGCTCCTGTGCAAATGCATGCTAGCTGTGTGACCTGGGCCAGATTGGGCTGGCGGAGTTCATTTTCCATGAGGCTCAGGCACACCTGAGCCTCATGGAAAATATGCCCCACCAGCCCAACCTGATCCAATCCAATCTTGTGGATCCAATCCAAGCTAGGGCGCGTTTGCAAAGGAGCTGTGCCTCCTGGAGCTGGGCATCCCACTCTGGTGCAAAGCTGGGCTAGCGAGCCATGCCAGGCCAGGTCCCATTGCACGCCTCCTCTCCACAGGCATCACAGGGCAAGCAGCACTGCCACCGGAGGCAGGACCCGGCACAGTGCACAGGGACAGCATGCTGAGCCAAGCCAGGTCCTGCTGGCACTGGGGCAGCTTGACTGCCAGGCTGGGCTGGTTCCATGGCGGCAGGACCCGGCGCAGCGTGACATGTGGTCCCCGCAACCGGCACCAGCCCCCGGGTGACACCTGCGAGTAGCACCAGTCCTCGATGAGCGGCACAGGCAGCACCAGCTCTGAGCTGCTCGGGGCCACGCCATGCAATGGAGGAGCTGGCAGCAGTGGGCTGTGAGTGTCTCACTCCTGCTGCTGCTGCTGCTGGGGGTAGGTTG
>NW_017728949.1:44403438-44410663 GCF_001723895.1 Crocodylus porosus
TGGGGGGGGGGGCTGCACCCTGTGGGAGCCAGGGGACACATCCCTCCTGAGCAGTCCCCCTACAAGGTCCCGCACCCTCCCAGTCCATCCACAATCATCCCACACCAACTCACATCCCTCCTATCTTTGAAGCATAAGATAATATTACCTCACTGACATAAAATAAACTGTATGTTAGCTAATAGCTAAAATGGGATACCAAAAATGATGCATCAAAAAACTTCCACTGAATTCTCAATGATGGCAAATGAACCTTCATTTGGAAAACAGCTGCTGTATTGTATCTGAAAATCTTTTAGATATTAAAACTGCCCACTGCCTTCCTGCAACAAAACTGCTTTTTGCTTTGATAAGCACCACCAGACAAACATCTTTCAAAACATTTAGTTAAGGGCAAGAATTCCACTGACACTGAAAGCTTCCATCATGAGATAAAATAGTGATGAAATTCAGGTTAAATGAATGTAATAATCAAACAGCTCACTCTTAAAGCCTGGCGAGTTTTGATCTAATCAAATATAAGGATGAGGAAGACAGTACTCTATGGAAACTCTAACTCAGATATGAAGGAAAAGTTACACTAGTGATTCTGTATTATAGCTTATACCCCAGCATTTCCAGATCATTGAATACTGCACAATATATTTGAACAGGCTTTGCTTATCAGTGTGTTTTTTAAGCCTGTTGTGGATGACATTAGTTTGCTGAAATGAATAACCTTGTTTACAACATGGATGTTCAAAAGAAAATAACTAAGCTTGTAACTCTGGTTGATTTGAACTTGAGTTGGCTGTAGCCAGCCTGAAGCTTCTGTCTGTCTTAAGCCAGAATGCATGTGGTTCTAGTGGACTGCTTTCTCCACCATTTCAATAAAGTTTAAGTTGATATAGTAGTAAAAATGAATTCTGCTAATAAAGTCAAAATATACAATAGATCTCATACCAGTTCAGCTAAACACTCTGGTTTAGCTGCACTAGTGCTCTTAGCATTGCTCACTGGTGAACAGACCAGAAATCTTGGGAGTCAGACCTGCTGGATTCTAATCACAGCTCCATTACTCTTACCAAATCATTAACTACAATGGCTTAATTTCTCTTCTTCCTTAACACATTGTAAAATGGGGGTTAATAACCTTTCTTCTTCCCAAGAAATCTGTGCAATTGTTTTGACATCCTTGGATTTTACAAGTGTACACATTTCTGCCACAAACATTTTTATATACTTACCCTAGGTCCTCGTCCTTTTATTTTTCTTCCAGATCTGGTTACTAAAAGCCTTCTCTGGTATGTTGACTGGGAGTTTGCTGGATTACTAAAAATGAAGAGAAAACTGATACCATTACACTCTTTTTAGAAGGATAAAAGAGTAAAGACTGTTTGAATTATTTTTTGCAAATTAAACAAGCTAAAACTACATGAAAACAGAGATTCAGTTGTCATTCTCATTTACCAGTCCAGACAGTAACTAATGGTCATCATGAACAATACAGTAGTTTTACTATTCTGGTCAATGTCTATTCAGAAAGCATTTAAGAAAATTATTTGGAGGCAGACAGAAAGAAGCAATCCCTCACACATTTTTGGAGGGAACTTGGTATGTAATATTCTGAAACCTCAATATGATTGCCATTATCGTTTCATAATATTATAAAAGCCTCTCTTTTTTCCACCTCTGTCATTCCTCATTCTCTGTATCATGATAAATGCTTCATGCGTGGAACCCTGAATTTTTAAGCATAGGAACACTCCTCTGGGTCCTGCAGAAATAACTAATAACTTTCATTTGAATTACTGATTATAGAAGCTGTAAAGAACAAGCAAGTCCATTTAGCCACCGGTTAAGTATTAGACAGTGACAGACATGCTGGTACAAGCTCTCCCATACTGATCTACCAGTATTGTTCCAACCTTCATTGGAAAGGACCAGCTCTAGTTTAAGGTTTATCTGCCAGATCTAACAGAACTTCTTCTCATGAGAGACGTGATTTTCAACAAGGATGCCACAGAATCTAGAGGTACACCGATACATCAGTCCGATATTGGATCGGCACTGATATAAAGAAAACTGTCTACATCAGAAATCAGCCTGATATGGCCAATAATGTGGCCGATAAATGGCCTGTAAGTGGCAAGGAGCACAACCCAGCAGCTTGAAGAGCAGCGTCTGGCTGGTAAGTCTGTTGTGGTGGAAGGAGAGGGGGGAAGGAAAGGGTGTGAGGGAGCAGATCGAGGCCCCCCCCCCACAGTGAGAGAGAGAGTGGGGATGGGATAGGGACTGGGGCTAGTGCTGCCCAGCAAGGGTGGGCATGGAACAGAATGGTGACTCCCACCATTGCGCAGCATTCACCCAGGAGCCACTTATCTGGCAGCCCATCCAATGGCTCCCACTGCTCGACTGGGAAGGCACGGGGTGGGGGCCCTGTGCCCCCGGATATGCCCAGGGCAGGGTGGGGCAGGGGCCACATCAGACTGCGCTTGGGGCAGGCAGTGGCAGCACTGAGAGCAGGGGCTATGTGGGGGCTACAGCAAATTTTGGGGTGGCTGCAGCCCCCCACGTAGCCCTGCTCCCAGAGCCACCGCTACCCACTCCAAGCACAGTCTGGCACAGCCCCTGCCCCACCTGCCCCGTCCCACACAGATTCAGAGGCACACACTCCCCCACACTCTCCCAGACAAGCAGTGGGAGCAGTGGTGGGAGCCACCAGTCAAGCAGGTGAGCAGCTCCCAGACAACTGACATGCAGTGGTGAGAGCTGCCCTCCCCCCCGAGATGAGCCACAGCTTAGTCCCATGCCTGCCCTGCCCTGGCTGGGCAGCACTTGCCCCAGTCCCTGTCCTAGCCCCAGTCCCCCTCCCTTACCACGGGAGGCCTTGATCTGCACCCCTATGCCCCTTCCCTCCTGCCTCCCCTTCCACCACAACAGACTTACCAGCTGGACACTGGTATTGGAAATTGGATGGTATCGGCTGATATGCCTCCTTAAAAATCGGCTATCAGTATTGGCCCCAAAAATCAGTATCGGTGCACCCCAACAGAATCCTCTAAAGGATGCTGCAGCAAGTGTGAGGAGACAGATGAGGTGTGAGGAGATATGCAGATAACAGCAGGCTCAGGCTCCAGGTATGAGGAGATAAGTAGATAAAGGTTTTCCCTGCCTGGCCCCTCTACAAGGAGGTAAGCACTGTATTAAGTTCACTTTTGGAATAGGATGCTGCTCAGTTCACCAAAGTTATGGAGGGAAGACCTGAGTCTGATAAAGGGTGCCCTGAGTTTAAAAAGGTTGAGAACTGCTGCATTACAGAATCTCAAGCCCAAGAGTTTAGTAAACTTTAAAGAGGTCTTATATAATTATCTAATTGCTCTTTACCTCATCAAATATACAAACCACAACCCTAATACTCCAGAACATTAGCCAACCATTAACTAACCACCTGGGGTCAGAAAAGAATTCTCTATATGACCAGGTAATGGTATTTCTTATGCTGACAATGGCCAGGAATGGGAACCTGGAGTAGACGGACACAGTGCCCAAGTCAAGGAATGTCATTAGCAATTAAATTAAACAATATTTCATATCTGACCCCCAACAATCATCATTAGCACCAACAGTTAGTTGATGTTAACTTCCCATATGTAGTAGAATAGATTAAAGTTCCCCAATTTCCTTCTTACCATTATTTACCCAAGTTTCCTTAACATGCACCGCTGTAATATCCACATTCCTCAGATGTTTACAATACAATTTATAAAAAAATAAATACTATTGTTCATAATTAGTGTTCAACAATTTTTTCACAAGTTTTCCAGTGAAAGCTGTGGATTTTGTAAGATCAAAATGTTTCACATATTTCTCATTTTGAAAAAAAATCCAGAGACATTCTAAAATAAACTGAAAATTCAAAGCAAAGTTCAAGTGTTTTTTTTAACAACTTTGACTTCCTAAAAAATTATTTGTTTACTTATTTCAGATAACTCAAAGTGAAATTTAGATTTTGTTGAAGCAAACTGTTTGATTAATGCCAAACACTTTTTTTTTTTTAATTTACCAAAAAATTGTGACTTCACCCTAAAGCAAAATGTATAGTTTTCCCTGAGCCTGCCAATGAACTGAAAATACTAATTTTATCTGGATCAACTCAAGCCCAAGAGTTTATCAAATTTTAAAGATGACAATATATATTAGATACCATGCCAATAGTTAAGTTGGCAGTGCAGCACACTGAGATATGGGAAGAAACCAGAAGTTCCCAAGCATCTAAAAGCATTTACATGATCATATGACTATAAATAAGCAGTTTGACTTAAAAAAATTACCTCTCTCTTTCTTTTTCCCTGCTCTTCCTCTCTTTTTCTTTTTCATCTACTTTAGGAGGACTTTTTCTCATCAGAAATCTGTTTTCCGGTACAGGAGGGATCTCCTCAGGACGGACAGTAGACAACGGCTGTGCTTCAGGGTTTTCAACTTCACTTTCACTGGAGGAGCTTTATTTATGGATAAAAATATGCTTATAAATATTTAGGTTTAAAATAGTCGTGCATTTTAAGTTAAGGTTTTCCAGGGCAGGCCTCTCAACCTGTCCACACTTAAGTATTTTGGAAAGTATTTACACAAGCAACAGAGAAATAAATTTAGAAGACTAATTATTGCAGATTATATTAAACAGATTTCTTTTTCACTCTGGTGCAGAAAACAAATTGATGAAGTTTAAAAAAATAAACAGCTATCTTGTTATCATGAGGCCTTCACTCGGGGATGTATGGGTATAATGCATATTTAATCATCATTACATATTGCTTTTTAATCACCGAATTCTTAGTTTATGCAGTAGTAGTGTTGGACTGATTTTGTAGCTATGATGGTCCAGGAATTGTATAAGAGAGAAGGATTCTTGTGGGTGATATCTTTTTATTGGATGAACAGTAGGGTTGGAATAAAGTGAGACAAAATTTCAAATACAAGGCATTCTTCATCAGGTCATTCACCATCAGATCTGATTAAAATGCCTTGTATTCAAAAGTTTGTCTCACTTTATCTCAACCATGCAGTTTGTCCAATAAAAAGTATCACCCACAAAACTCCTTAATTGAATAATTTATGTAGTGACATGTTGAATATGTGTATGGTGTTTTGTTAGATACTGTTCGGAAACTTTGTATCAAAACGGTGATGTTCAGATTGCCCATTTGATGGTAAACATGAGGAACTGTAGGAGTTCTCTGCATTTTATTATTCATTAAAATCAAAGGGAAACTTGTTTTAGAACAAAATTCTGAGCGTTTGAATAGTAAGATGGATGAATCAGATAGTCCTACCTTAATTGATGATTTTATTATATTTTAGTACTTGTGTTGAAAGAAAATATGATTTTAACAACTCCAATCCAAATTTTTCATGGCAGAACTATAGCACATTAAAAGGTAACATATTCAAAAGCAACCACGTGACTTAGAATCCTGAATTCAATAATGTTTTTTGAAAACATTACTCAGTACACCAAACAGGGTTAATGTTGGCATTTAGCATTCTCAGAATGCTAGCAGTTAAGAGCTAGTACAATAACATAGTAATGTATTTCTTTGAATTCTAATTCTGTTCCTTTTTAGACTTAAGAGGCCACAGACAGTGAATAAACAGGCAGAGAACAAGCGCATGCCTGGATTTCAGCCCCTAGCTGGAGCGCTACATAGATGAGCTCTCCAGTCAGGGGCCACTAGAGCAGTGGTTCTCAATCTTTTTTTGTACCAGGACCCATTTGTAAATATCAATGGTCAGTCCCAACTCAGTGCCCCTCATTTCTGACCCACTGTGCTCAGCCCCCCCAGTGTGTGGGGCAGGGGGTCTGTGTGTGGGGCAAGGGGGACCCCAAGCAGCCCTGTGCAGGCTGGAACTCTGTTGGCCTGCAGGGAAGCAGCCATGGTTTCCATTTTTCTCCTTTAAAGGAGAACCCATTTTTAAAGTTCGTTCACAACCTTTTAATATATTCTTGCAACCCACTTTTGGGTAGCAACCCACAGGTTGAGAAACACTGCAACAGAAGGCTGCTCCCTGGGCCACACCTGCTCTTAGGGGAGCCTATTTCTTGATAGCTTGTCCTCTCCCATGCTGTCACAATAGGCAGCCCCCACAGCTTGTAATTTGCTACATGTGCAGTCCAGATGGGCTGCACAGGCACCTGTCCAGCTGAGTGGCACAGCATGGGAGGCATTTAAACCTCATAGGGCTGGCAACCACGGCAAGGATGTTTCTGACCCTGTGAGCTTCCAAACTACTTCCTATGTTCCCTACCTGGGTGATGTGGGTGGCATTTAAAGGTTGCAGGGCCAGGAACTGTGACAGGGAGTGCTTTCCCAATCCCAGGTCCCCATGGGTTTTGAAATCACTGTATGTGCTGCTCAGCTGGGTGGTACAGGAAGCATTTCAATCCTGTGAGAAGAGCTTTTCCAACCCCTAGCTTTGAAACCAAGCTAGGCAGCATGTGCGGTGATTTAAAAAAGCTAGAGGTGGAGAACTGGGTGGGAGGAGCTAGAAACCAGGGAGTGGAGAGCTTTCCCACCCCCTCTGACTTTGAAACCCAGATGTCTAATGCAGATAGTGATTTCAAAGCAGGTGGAGAAAACGGGGGGTCACACTAGGCCTGGGGAAACACATACCTGAGCCTGCTTCCTATTGCAACCTAGGGGGAAGTCCCTGGTCTAGGAGCAAAGACTGGCTGCTCCTCTGCTGATTCTGGTGGCTCGGAGCAGAGGAAGCAGTGGAGCAAGACACCTGCCTACTCCCCAGATTGGGTCCTGGTCTGGAAACGGGCAAAGAGCTTTGCCCCACTGATTCAGTCTTCTTCCAGACTAGTCCAGAAGGGGACTAGAGCAGCGAGGCAATGCCCCTGGCCCACTCCCCCAACTGGGCAGTCCCCAGTCTAGGGAAGCACAGGGAGCAGACCACAAGAAAAGCATATACAGGCAGTCCTCAGACTTATAACGCAATTGGTTCCTGAAAACTTCATCATAAGTCGAAACATTGCAACTTGGAACCAATTTTCCCATAGGAACAATATTATAAAATGGGGATTGGTTCCATTATGACACTTGACAAAGCTGCTTCCAGCTGGTACGTCCCTTGTGGTGGGGGGAGGAGGTATGGGGGGCAGATCAACCCCCCAACAATGGAATTGATTGATGCTGGAGCTGGGACAGGGGCTGAGACAAAAGCTGCCCAGCTGGGGGGGGGG
>NW_017728949.1:44410963-44426588 GCF_001723895.1 Crocodylus porosus
GGCTGGGGCTGCGCCAGGCTGCACTCCAGCCAGGCGGCAGGGGCTATGGTGAATTTTAGGGTGGCTGCAGCCCCCACATAGCCTCCACTTAACCATCCATCCCACCCCAATCCAGGAGCACACCCCACGCCCTGCCACCACTAGCCCAGCCAGGGTGGGCCAGTGGGGCACTGAATGAAGCCGCTGATAGTCCCGGGTAGCTCCCATTGTTGTGCACCACTTGCCCAGAGGCAGTGCAGCAGCTTCGCCCCACCCCGGCTGGGCGAATGGCAGGAGAGCATAGACCCTGCTCCCAACGCCTTCTGCCGCCCACCTGGCACAGCCCCAGCCCCGCCTGTCCGGCACATATCCAGGGGCACACATCCCATTCATGCCCTCCTACACGGGCGGTAGGAGCAGCAATGAGAAACGCTGGACAGGCTGCTCCCGGGTCAGTGGTATGAAGTGGTGGGAGCCGCCCCACCCGCTCTCCACGTCCCCCCGCCCCGGTTGGGCAGCTTTTGCCCCAGCCTGTCCCAGCCCCAGCTCCTCCCTTGCTGCAGGGGCATTGATCTGCCCCCCCAACGCCTCTTCCCTCCCCCCGTCCCTGCCACCACAAAAGACTTACCAGCTGGAGGCAGCTATGTCGTGTGTTGTAAAGTCAAAACCCGCGTTGGAACCTCGAAACAGGGTGTAAATTTATAAAGGTTGTAAGTGCCGTTTGTTGGAACTTGAAACGTCGTAAGTTAAGGACTGCCTGTAGGCAGGTATGGATTCTCTCTCTCTCACAGGAAGGATCTTCCAGATTGACACCTAGAAGATCTTTTTCCCAGAGAGGGCATGTTTCCCCTTGAAGAAACTGAGCAAACACTTGTACACTCACAGTTTCTACCAGTAAAGTGGTGGTTCTTCTGATAGAAACATAACACCTGTACCTGGCCCTCAGCTCTTCAACAGATACTGGCAAAGCCCCACTGTGCATAACTAAACAAATACAGATATGTTGCAGGGTGTTAAATAACTTCCTGCACCTTTACAAGCATACAATATGAAAATCTCAAGACACATCTGTAAACATGGTTCCTGGTACGTATATTGGTGTTGGACATTATTACAAAACTGGAAAATTTAAGTCCGTTTAAAAAAGACAGGAGACAGAGATACAAACAGGAGGTTCTGCAAACTACTACCACACTTAACTGACACTAGTTCAGCTTAATATAGAATAATATTCTACACATGCAAGAATTAATAAAATCTTATTGACCAAGCAGTTCTTCCTATGACATAAACCAAGACAAGAAAATGGGTCACAGAAAATGTCGTTTACATTGGGCCTAATAAAAGATATTGCCAGACCCCCTCCTTCATCTTTTTCTATGGCTCACACACTAACCCAGCATTACATTAAATTTTTGACCAAAAAAAGCCTTTCAGAATAGCATGTATCTTTTAAAAAATGACCTTTTCTTGCTTTTCTTTCTCTTTTTCTTTTCCTTCTTATGCTTTCTAGAATTTTTCTTGTGTTTCTTTTTTCTTTTCTTAGGTTTCTCTTCAGAAGCTGTTTCAGAGTCAGATGATGAATCAGAGGAAGATTCTGAATCACTTGAACTGTCGGAATCGCTGGATGAGGAAGAAGACTTGTGTCTTTTCCTCTCTTCTTTCTTGACTTTAAATCAAAGTAAGAAATACATACACTTAGATGACAAGCAGTTCAACTGAAAATTTAGAAAAGTCAACTGGAATATATCTTATAAGTTGCTCAAAATGCCACAACGAAGCTTTACTTTGTAATCAGAATCACTGTGATAAAAATTAAGACATACTGTAAAGATTTGCAAAATATCTCCCATATACAAATAAATGATGAATTATTTAAATACACAAAAAAATCAAATATCTTAAATTGCAAAATTAATTTAATACAAATTATAAATCCTGGTTTCTGATCTGTATACAGAACAGACTTTACTCTTTGACTGCTTTCTAATGATGGGTACTGATGTGTCCATGCTTGATTCTTTTGGATCCAGCAGCAGCCTTTGATAATACTGATGCCAACCTACTGATGTCTTGAAAGAAAGGTAGCTTGAACAAGCAGGATCACAGTTGTTCCAGGTGGTGGTGGTTAGTCGTTTTCCCAAAGGCAACATCTTTTTATGGGATTCTACAGGGTTCTACTCTATCCTTGTTGTTTTCGAAATCTGGGAAGCTTCTGGTGGAAAGTGAACTGCCATATGTACAATGGTGAACGTGAACTTTCTCAGTGAAACAGATTGTCTGTGCTCTTTGTTTTGCTGAGGCTCAGGTTAGAGCAAGGCTGTACAACTGGTGGCCTACAGTCTGATGCAGCCCGTGAGGGGATAATATGCAGCCCCCACTTGGCTGCTTGGCCTCTGTTGCTCCAGCTCTTACAGTTGCAACAGACAGGGCCTCTGGGGCACAGCAGCACAGCTGGCCCAGTGAGCTCATTACCTATACAACAACACCAGCAACAAAGCTCACACTGCATCAGGGGAGGAAAAAGGGAGAACAGCCACATCGTAGAGGCAGCAAGAGGGCTCATACAGCAAGAGCCTCATGTTGCCCACATGGCAACACTGGGGGGAGTGGAAATTGCCCACATAGCAGTAGTGGCAGAGGACCCTGGGGGGGGGTGGGATGTGCAGCCCGCACTACCCACGTGGCAGCAGGAATGTGGGGATTTCCCATGTGGTGGTAGCAGTAGAGAGGGGCTCAGGGTGCTCAGGTAGCAGGAAGGCTGCACACAGCAAGAATTCTAGGGAACTCATGTGGCCCCACAGCATAAAGCCCACACAATGTGCAGCATGCAGCCCCTGGCTGACCTGAAGAGGAACAGATCTGACCTAGAGAGCAAAGAGACAGACAGCACAGAAAAGCCTCTAGGGAGGCTCAATCTTGTTTAATCTAGTTATGGAAATTTGCAATTTATACTCTTTTTCCTTCTATTGCTCCTGAAGCACCCTATGGCCACTGACTTTTCCCAACTGTAGTAAAAAACTGCAACCACATATCTCAGCTTCATACCATGACACAATTACTCATATACCTGTATGGCCTCTAAAAGCAGTTTACAATAATTCTCACTTGGAAGCTTCAGCTGGTATAATGCGCACAATGGTTAAGTGGAACTAGCCACAGAGACTGTATATCAGTAAGCCAAAGACCATACTAACTTCCCATTCACTTGCAGGTGCACAGCAAGTAAAGAGTTCTTTCTAAAATTGTCCATGGTTTGGCTCAGAAGCACTCAAGGTCAGTTCTTTTGTTACAGGTCGCTATAACAATCAGCTAATGTGCTTATGTCCCTAGGGCTACTGACAATGTTTTCAATAGAGAGAGAGAGAGAGAGACACCCTACTCTAGCATACCTTTGGCCCAGTACAGGATGTGCAGTCATTTTATTTTCTAAACCTTTTGCTTACTGGACTTTATTAATAGTGTATTGTACAAAACCCCTACTTCTCAGTTAATATTTGTTACATTAGCTTTACACTGTTTTGTACTTGTCCACAGAATGTGATGGTACATTTCTAAAAAGAAAAAAACCAACAGAACTCATAAAGTGAATCCATATAAAGGAATCTGGTGTACGAGTGGCATATTCTTTCTCTACTATAGTCCAACAAACAAAAAGAGGCATCACACATTCTCTATTGAACAACCCATTCAGTTAGCACTGCCACTGGAATCTGGAATAGGGCCCAAAATACTCTGTTTTCAAACCCTTCCTAATTTTAAAAACTTTATTTTCATACCATTCCAGGAGAAATCAATTTGGCAAACAATTATATTTCCTCCTATTTATCTTCAGTCAAAATACGGTGGCTTCCAGCACCAATTCAAAAATGTTTCAAGAATTAACAGGCAAAGTCAGTCAGTGCAGCCCACTTACCCTGCATTTTTTCCTGAAGGCTATTTGGGACACAGTTTCCTCCTCATCTTTAGGGCAAGTTTAGGTAATACTGAAGCTGCATACCTAAACTCACTGCTTCAAACTGACTACATACTAAGTAAAAATTGAAGGCAAAGAAATCTCAAAACTATATCTGAACAGGGCTTAAAGCAGAATGCCGGCAATGGTTGCAAGCTTACTTCAGATGTATCTTATAGATATACCTGACCTAACAGATCAGGGGAAGGAAATATATTTTCAAATATTTAATGTTTAAGATCCCTGACAGCTTCTGATTATCATATATTACTTCTTGAATACCACAACAAGCTTACCCTCAAGTTAATTAGAAACCCTAAAAGAGAACTTATTACTAAGGTTCATCAGAAATGGACTCACATTTACAGAGAAATGCTATCTAACTCCATCCTTTCCTTTCAAAGTTTCGGTTTATAAACATGTCTGAAACAGACTTCCCTCCCTGCTCCGTCTATCACACACCGACCCTCATAAGTGAGAATCGCTCACCATCGCGTAATTAAGGTCTCTTCACATTTCAACCTGCTATGGAATGTAGCAGCTCCTGTTATTTTGCTCTGTGATACCAAACTCTGAGAGAACAAGGCCAGAAGAAATCATTAGCTCATTTAATCTGACTTTTAAACATATACAGACTGGGACATTTTACTCCCTAGTACTGAGCCCCAATACCTTATGCCTGTCTAAAACATATCTTCCAGAAAGGCATCCAAGTCTTAGTTTGATCACAACTTAAGATGGTGAAACCACCATTTGCCTCAGCAGCTTGTTCAAATGACTAAAACAGTTAAAAATGTGTGCCTTTATTCTAATTCAAGCATGCCTGGCTTCAGCTATCTACTATTAATTTTTATCATGCTTTTTTCTGCTAGATGATAGACCCCAATAGGACCGGCTATTTCTTCCAGACAAAGTGCTACACCAGGGATTTGTTTAGCCGGGTCTTAAAAAACTTCAAGGATTAAGACTCTACAACTTCTCTGGGTAACCTGTTCCAGTCTTTAACTACCCTCCCAGTGAGAAAATTCTTCCTAATATCTAACCTAAACTTCCCTCGCTGCAACTTGAGAGCACGGCTTCTTGTTCTGTCATCTGCCACCGCTGAGAACAGTCTAGCTCCATCCTCTTTCAAACCCGCTTCAGGCATTGCTGCTACTGAGTCCCCTCTCAGTCTCCTCTTCTCTAGACTAAATAAGCCCAATTCCCTCAGCTTCTCCTCAGAAGTCATGACCCCCAGATCCCTCATCATTGTCATTGCCCTCTGCTGGACTCTCTTCAATTTGTCCACATGCTTTCTCTAGTGGGGGGCTCAAAACTGAAGACATTACTCCAGATGTGGCCTCACTGGTGCTATATAGAGGGGAATAATCACTTCCCTTGACCTGCAAACACACTGACCAATACAACCCAGTATGCCATTAGCCTTGTTATGCAAAAGCAGCCCCAGCTGCTTCCCTGCCATCCACCCTGAGGTGTGTGTGCCAAGCAAAATTTATTTGCGTGCCATGCTCTGGCACCCATACCAGAGGTTGCCCACCCCTGTGATACACTAATCAAGTTCTTACTATAATGATTTGAGGTAGGGGTGTCAAACTCAAAATCATCTGCAGGGAATATTCCCTGGTTTTCAGCTGCCTGTGGGACACATCTGCTCTGGCTGAGGTGCCCTGAGGGGTGCCAGAAGCCCCGACACCATGACCACAGCTGCTACTACTGCTGCTGCTGCTGAGGAAGTCAGAGAGGACAGAAGGAAGGTGTTGGCATGGCCAGCAGCCAGGGGGTAAACATATATTTGCATACCCCTGCACTGCTTCAGGGAAAAGTACTGGCACAGCCAGCAGGTTAAACATCAATTCTGGTCTCTTCATCAGGCTCATGATGGATGACCCACTACTACAGGCTGTATGTTTGAAACCCCTGATTTAGGGAAAATGTCTACACACAATTTATGAATTCTAGTTGTTGTTATTACTGCACTAGTCGTATCTTGGTATGTCCATGTTTGATGCTCAGCAACCTAGTAACACACCTGCTTTCCATGACACTACCAAAAGTAGCCAATTTTATTCCTATCTTCTTTTCTTTTTTTTTTTTTCAAATGAACATACAAACTTTTCCATTATTTTGTCCAGCACTGATGGAAAACTTCTTGGCTTTTAGTCCTTGTCCTTTTTTTAAATGCTATATAGCATTAACACTTCTGGAATTTCTCTGGTATTTCAACATTTATTAATTTATATCAGTGGGCCAGAATCTTTCCAGCCAACTCTTTTACAACTCTTTTCACCAATTTAAAATGTTTGTCCTTAATAGATGCTTTCTGATCTACTAACTAGTAGCTAACAGACTTGAAAATATTTCATTATGCTCATATAATAGAAGATAATAATCAAACACAGACCAAAATATTTATGGAATTCTTTGTCTTTTCTGGGTCATTAATATTTTTTATCTTTATCCTGTATTGGTAAGTTTTCTGTTCATAACATTCCTGAACAAGCCTAGGGCATGTCTATGGCACTCACATACTATGCCAGAGAGCACCCCATAAGGCATACACAAGTTCCATGTTCATAACATCCCAAACTGGAAGCAACATAACCTCCTTAGCAGAGTGCTGGGCACACACCAACAAGCTTGCCCAAGACAGAGCACTTACGGGTATAATACCTGAAGCCACACTAAGGCAACTACAATTCTTCCATTTCAGGAAGTAGTGCAGGTGGAACATGCCTCACTGCAGCACTCTCTGGTATATTACTGATAGCACCTACATGCCCTTATGGGCTTCAGCCATGCCAGTCCTGGATCTTGCCCTGAAGACGCCAGCTTTCCTTATCAATTTTCAACCCTTCAATACTTTCAGTTGCTATCCATTTGCTATCTGTTGTGCCTTTTGTCTATTTGGTATATATTGCTTATTTATTATTATTTCCAATGTTTCTGAGGGGGCAGGGAGCAGGTGGGCAGAAAATGATGAAAAAGTCCAAGTAAGAAATATGTTCTGAAGTATTATACTTGTGTTCTTTGCTTTTTCCACCCCACAGAACAACTACTCTCAATTTTACTCAAAGTCCTGTAAGGTAGCTCAACAAACTAGACATCTACCCCAAGTATATTTGTTTCTTTTCTGCATAGGCACAAATCCCATGCCTCCATGTAATACTCTGCACACTCATCATTAGAACCTAGAATCTAACACCTTTACTTCCAAAATGTTATTGTTACCCAGATGACATGCAATCCACCTTCCAAAACAAACACTTTGCTTCTATTCCAACTCCATTTCATCTGATCTCCCTACAACCTTCCTACCAAACATCACTGTCACTTTTATTTCTATTTCTTACAGATTTGTCCTTTGCATCACTTGATACTGACACATTGCCATGCCCATATTGAGAAACATTTCAGTTTGGCCCTTTTTTGCTATGAAGTGGTGTCTCTAAAAAAATCTTCTACTTGATCTCCCTCACCAGGATCCCCCACCCACCTGTGCCTTAACAGCAAGCGTTCCTGAAGCAATCTTCTCCATTACCTGCCTCATATTCACAGCATGTGTCCGCTCTTGCCTCCTGAAGTTCTATACAGCTCCATCGTTTGATGCCTCTCTACAGCTGTTCTTCCATGAAAATCAACTCACCTCCCAGGTACTGCTCCTCACTTCTGGATTCCCTGGCCTCTTCCTGGCCATGGTAACTTCAAGAGCCTATGCTGCCCCCTGCAGTTCCTTCAATCTCCTTCTACATAGGTGAGGACAGACTGCCCCTCCCATCTCCAGCTCTTCAAGGTCACCGCTGCTCACCACTGGATCCATGTCACACCTCCAAGGAACCAACTCAGCCACTCCATCTCTCACAAGAGGAACAGATTACCTTTTCAGCAGACTACACAGGGACTTTCCATGGTAAGAAAAGGGTCCTCCTCTCACCAGATTCCATCATAGTTTGTCATGCAGCACCTTCATGACACAGGATCATCATTATCACTCCTCCCCACATTCAGGTCTGACCTTTGCCTGCCTGCTCCTGGTTCCTCAAAGGCCTCTTGTCCGCCACATTCTCCTGCTGCCCATCAGTATCTAGTACTGTCTCTTATGGTCTGTTGAGGGGCTTTCCCCACAGCCCAGGCAGCAATCTCCCTCTGAAGCACACCAGACCAGCTACATAAAGCCGGGTTTCCAGGCCTAGCAGTACTCAGGTGAAGAAGAATGAAAAAAGGGCTCAGGATTCAGACAATGATAGGACCAGACAGTCAGATCTCCCCAGAAACCGGTTTTCTTTCAGGAAAAGTTAAAGAAAAAGACATTTTATATTTATTATTCCGTTGATGATGAATGCCACTTTAAAGCCCTCAGGCAGGATCTTAAAGCACTAGGCAGTTCAGCTTCATCTAAAGAGTTTTGGTCAATCAGCTTCCAACTTCATTGGCCAGGATAGATTTATAACCTGGTTACACACATACAGGCATGCACACGCGCACACATGCACTATTCCAGCTCACTAATAGCATAATACCTGTCAAGAAAAAAGTACTGTCTGTTCGAAAATAAATATCTGACATTTAACAATCTTGGATAATTTATGAATTAGCCCAAAAAGTCATCTGTCTTCTGTGATATCCCCTAGCCACAATGAAATCTACCTCTGAATTTTTGAGGATGAAGAAGTCTATTTCATAATTCAAAGCAAAAGTCATTACTCTAACCATCACATTAAAAGAGCAGCAACCAAAAAAACAAGAAGTCATGACATTCAACTATCTGCTTCCAATAGGGTTGAAAAACAAGGCAGTCTTTGCCTTGTTCCAACATCTTTGTTGTATCCTTAACAGGCATCACCTGGGAGGTGCTAAGTAAGAAAAAGCAAAATGGCCCCTATCGAAGTACCTACAAAATCTGCATCCTGGTTCTATACTGAGGTTCTCTATCACAATGAGAGCAGAACAGAGCTTTAGCAGTGAAAATACTATGATCCAATATTCAATACTATGTTTAGCTCTATAAGAGCAGAACATGGCATCCTTTCCAAAGGGAGGGAAGAAGGTTCTATCATACCCCTTCTGAACACATTTTGGAGCATTTAAAAGAGGTTATAAGAAGTGAAAATTCATATCTTAATTACTCACCTGAAACACTCTAGATAAGAATGCTATACACAGGCCACAAACACAACAGAAGTAGTGTATGTAAGAATGCCAACATTCTATCACTACAGTCTTACAACAGGCTATTCTCTATGGGAGCCACACCCATCAGGAAAGTTGCACATGAAGACTGCAGACATACTGGAGAACATAAACTAAGAGAAAACTAATTCAGTCCCTTATAGTCCTGGACATAGGAGCTTTTATTCTTCATTATTTCTAGAAAGAGATGCAACAAACTAAAAAGACTGGGGTGCCAAACTGTGTGCTCCAGCAACTAAGTCAAAGGAAAACAGACTGTACATGAACTGTTGGACCCAACTCATATATGTAAAAGAAATATCAGTCTCCAACAGCCTATTGGTTCTTAGGTGATATCATGACATCACAGATTTTTAAAATAGGGGGAAAATGCATGCTAAAGTATGTCCAATAAAAACCTATTTCCTTAAAAATAACTTCTGTGGCACTCAACTTAATCATAAGAAGGTACAGTTTAATGCAGGCCATGACTAATTTCTCTTTTCATCCATTATAAGTGTACTTTTATTTAACATTATAAGAGCACAGGAAAAAAAACTACAGTTAAGTGAATCAGAAATGGGTAGTTCAACCTCACCTTTGGATTTGGGAATTAACTCTCCACAACTCAATATTCGTACTTCAGCATAAGGTTTACTAGATGCATCTGTTTTCTGGTTTTCTATCTCTCTCACAACTTCTTGACCTGAGATGACTTGTCCAAAAACTACATGATGTCTAAAGAGTTAAAACGAATACAAAATTAAAATATAGGCTTTCTATTGCAATAATATATTTTAAAAGTATTTATATTTTTCATAGCATTATCAACCTTTTGATTTTCATAAACACAAATAAAGGAGTTAAGATATTTATTTACCCATCTAAGTGAGGTGTGGGCTTGGTTGTTCTTTTGATGCCATCCAGAAGAATAATTAAAAACAGAATCAGAAAAAAAAAGTTAACACTGCTGTAAAGAAAAAATTTGCATTTGAAACAAAGTTGGGTGCATACGAAATTGCAAGTTACCTTAAATAAATGGATATAAATTAATGATATTGTTTTACTTGATTTCAGTGGGCTTGAATGATGTATACACACTTTAAGTACCAAGTATTATTCAAGAATGTCTGCTTCTCAAATCTTTACTTTATTTGATATAAATATTTTAAGAAAGTCAAATAAAGATACTGTTTCATAGTTGGTAGGGTCAGAAGGGACCTAAGCGGATCATCAAGTGCGACCCCCTGCCATGGGCAGGAAAGGATGCTGGGGTCAAATGACCTCAGCTAGGTGGCTGTCTAGCCTCCTTTTGAAGACCCCTGGGGTAGGAGCAAGCACCACTTCCCTTGGAAGTTGGTTCCAGATCCTAGCCACCCTGACTGTGAAGTACTGCCTCCTGATATCTAGCCTGAATCTACTCTCAGTCAACTTATGGCCATTATTCCTTGTTACTCCCAGTAGTGCTCAGGGGAACAGGGACTCTCCCACTGCCTGCTGGTCCCCCTTGGCCAGTTTATAGATGGCCATCAGATCCCCTCTCAGCCTTCTCTTTTTTCATTATCAACATTTTAGATAACATCATCTGTAGTATTTTGTGATACCACATGTTGATTTGATCATGCGAACCTTTTAAAGGGCAGATTTAAAAAGTTCTGCAAATAGTCTTATAGATCTTGGGGGGAGGGGGGAGAAGAAAAAGGTAAAAACTGCTGAGAATCGGCTACCTGACATTAGAAGCAGCCCTAAAACTGACTTAGTCCTTTATATTAACAGACATTTTAAATGATTCCACAAGCTTCTACTACTCTGAGATTAGGACTGGACATTACAAGACAAGTGTCAGCCACAATACAAGTTAAAAAATAGTCTGTAAGAGGCTAATGGTCCAATAACAACCCAAAAATAAGGGCCAAATTGTAGGTAACATACCACTCACTACATTGAGGGAAAGGGCATTAGCAACTGTAAATTAAAATGGTCAATTAAAAAAAAAAAATCAAGGCTGTAAAAACACTGTGATATATTAAGCTTTAGCAGTGGTCCTGTTCCCATTTAAAATAGGATTGCATTTGGAAATGTTAAGATTTGTCCACTCCGGGCTACCAGAAGCCCCAGAGTTCATTCTATCCACCCGGACAAAACCTTTTCAGGTTTTTGTTTATTTCATTCGTTTTCCTGAGAGGGCACCTCACAGATTTACATTATATGCCCAGTTAGAAAATAGTTACTTAAAAATGGCAAGATTTTTTTTATAATTGAGTATACAAAATGTACTAATCTAAAACTTAGTAATAAATATAAGAAACTTATGATTTTTATTACTAAATTAGGGATTCTAGAAAGCAGCTGTTTTCCATAAATTCAGGTCTAGAAAATTTATTTACATTTGAAAACTGAAAACGGATTTCATCTTTTAAATTATGAGGGTTACTACAATCTTAATATTGTAAGCAATATTTGTATCAGAACAGTACAATACTTACATAAAGAACTGTGAACCATTTGTGTCCTTTCCTCTGTTGGCCATTGAGAGAAGAAATTCTTTGTTGTGCTTTACAGCAAAGCTTTCATCTAACAAAAAAGTGTTTCCAATTAATTTAAAATTTCAAATATTTTCTCCGCACTATTACTTGAATGGCATTTAATATAATCTACTAAAAAAGCTTATCCAGACAAATTTGTAACTGTAATAAAAAGTGTATTAAAAATTAGATTTAAAATAATACATCATATCAGATATCAAAGATGATATGCCTTTCTAATTCCATCCGTTAGACTACAAAGATTAATAAGCCAGCATTTTCACTTTTCCATTAAAAGTGTCGCTATGGTCTGAAGAATGACTATGAAAAAGTAACCTTCTTATAAAACAGATCTACTTCCTGCCTACACTTAGTTCTGGCAAGATCTGACAATTGAAAAAAAAGTAAGCTATTACAATTTTTCACACATACAGAACAACATCTTTGAATAGCAAATGGATTTTTTTTTTTGTTTCTGGGTTTTTAATAACCACTCATGCATATTCAATGACACACTATTTTGATGCAGAATTTTTATTAATTGCAGTGATCCAATTTTGTGGGAAAGTCAAAAAACAGCTTTACTTTCAGATACCAGGATGACTTTGCATAACTGGCTATTCACAAAATAAATAAAACTTAAGCAAGTTTAACACATTGTCTACACCAGACAATTCTGCCACCAGAGCTATGGACAGAAGTTACACACAAACCAGTATAAATAATTGGAAACTGGTTCAAATCTATAGCACAACAGAAGTTCAGTGCACATAAACTGCTTTCAAAATGCCCAAAACTGGTTTAAGATAAACCTTAGTGGATGTACCTATCAGACATAACTGATTTAGGTTTCTAATAGTAAGAGCTTTCTTAAAAGCAAAAGTTTTGCATGCTGATTCCATAAGACGCTGGTGAAGCGGCACATAGCCTCCTGCTCTGTGAGTGTGACCGAGCCATGAACCTAGATACTAGAACGTTGTGATACAGTGGAATGTGGTAAATACCAGGTGCGTTGGATCACGACTCATCCCATTTTCCTAGCTTGAGATAACGTTGTTTAATTCAGACTACATAAGCTGTGTATTCTTAAATTACTATGGGTTCCTCCATTCTGGCAAGAGTTCCGACTTGTGCAGAGCCCCAGCACAGGCTATCGCATCCCCAGGATTGGAAGACTCCGAGGCCAGAGGAACCATGAGGGGTAGCAGCTGCTGCCTAAGGCCAACGTGAGGTGACCGTCCTCTCTGCTCTGTTCTATCGCCTGCTTCTGCAAGTATCCTTAAATAAAGCTTTGCAAGGGTGAAGACAACCACGAGTAAGTCCTTTGTTCAAGCATGGGGAATCTTCCGGACACAGGAGTTCATTCTAAGACAAGGTTAAATCAGTTTACTGAAATTCTGTGTCAGATCCCTTCCAGATTCAAGTTAACTCACAAACCTCAAGCATCTCAGGATGCTTTGCATCTCTCCCGCAACCCCCCTTGCCAGGTGGACAGACTAGCTTTGGCCCAAGCTGTCTGCTCCAGCCGAACAGGGAGGCATTTTCTAGCATCCCCCAGCTTCTGGCCTACGTAATGCCAGCATGTGGCTGCATTTCCTGAATCAAAAACAAATGTCTGTTCACTTGCTTGTCAGTTCAATCTATGCAGCTTAGACTAACCTGCAAAGACTGAATCAATACAATCTTGGGCTTTTTGACTATCTGTACTTAGCTCAGAAGTTCTACTGGCATTATGCAACTGCTACTGTACAACTGCCAGCATGTCTATATATCAGCCCACTTTGGTTCATGCCACACATCCACATAGTTCAAGAAACAAAGAGAAAAGAAAGCTCCAACACAGCCTGAACAAACAGGTCTGGATACTCAAGAAACAGATTAGAGAGACTGATCATTTGGGGTGATACCAACTGAAAGTTTGGCACTGTAAGCAGGGAAATTGTACATAGTTGTTTGATCCCTCCTGTTACCAGAGAAGCAGGACTAAGCAATTTTCTTTATTTACAAAAATATAAAGACATACCTGTCTCCACCATTAATTTCTCTTAAATGAAACAATACCCAAAGACTCTAATTTTCTGTGTAGATGACCAGGCCAAAAAGGGGTAACAATACAATGTTGAAATGAGATCTACAAAAATGTAAATCTGATAAACAAATTTAACAATTTTTTCTATGCAAAATTAAATTGGAAGATTTTATTTCTTATAAATCTTAATGAAAAAGGTTTAACAAAAAATCATTTTGCCTTAATCCTACAATTACAGTAGCTAAAAAGATGCCCATTTCCTGCACAGCGCTAATAAAGACAGTGGAATCCAAATTTGCAAAGCTAGGATCGTGGAATGCTAGTTTAATTTCTATAATAAAAGACATCTGAAAAAGTACATAGACTTGACTGATAAAGAACATCCTTACCTTCAAAAAATCCACCATAAATTGATTCTCCTCCCCTGCCATTTCCTAACAACAACAAAAAAGGACAAGTTAACATAAAGCAGTGACAGTATAAGTTAGGCTGAGGTCAACTTATTTCAATATTTCAATTATTATTCTGGAAGACACTTTGAAAAAAGATAGTGCATGGCTTGGGTACAATCAAAGCACTAGCTGATGGCCTGATTAAGTAGAATAGGAGTCAGAAAACCAAGGGGAATTGTTTTGCTATGCATTCTGCATTCTCTCCCATTCCTCCAACTCAGAGGTAGATATAGCCCAGAGGTTGGATTTGGAGTGTGCATCAGTGTCACCTGGTCTGCAGGGCTCCTCACAAGACCACAAATTTGGCAGCAGGATTAGTAGAGACAGTCAAATTCCTGGCCCTATGGGGCACATTGGGAACTGTGTCATCTGACCTGCAAGTCTGGAAAGTTGACAGTAGGAACAGCAGAAGATGATGCAGCAATTAACACTGGCACCACCCAATTTCCAGCCATACAGAAAATCCTGTGGGCCAGATGACATGGCTCCACACTCTGGATCTGGATCTGGCCCACAGACCTATCCAGTGCTTTGGCCCACAGGGCTATACTAAGAGTTTGACATCTGTGCTTTACTGAGAAATACAGTGATCTGATGCTATACTAGAATGGAAAGCCACATTTTCACTGGCAAATCACAACTGGATAGAGAGATACAGAAAGCTACTTATTAAAATGCCCTTATTTAAGGCCCTTAACTTAAAATATATATATACATTGCAATGAGAGAATATTTCAACCAAATAAAGAGTACTGAACAAGATCCATAAAATATTTCACTGTTAGCCACTGTAGTTGATTTAAAGACTGGCCTCCTACCTTCACTGAAGTCACCTCCTTGAATCATAAAGTCTTTCACAACCCTATGAAATAGACAGCTTTTGTAATGCAATGGCTTCTGTGTCGATTTTCCTGTGCCCTTTTCACCTAAAGAAGAAAGATATTTTGCATTTGTATAACTACAAAAGCTCGACAAATAAGCAATTAACATTACATTCAGCTTGCGAAGTAGCAAATTAGTTTTTGTAAAAGGGACAATAAGTTAAATCTAAACTTTTCAGAAATTACAACAAATTTTGATTTCCTTAATTACTAAATATCCTTTTTCAGAAGGGTTATTTCATAACTTCACATAAAGACCTTGCTTAACACCCCTGAAAGTAGGACCAAAGTGACTCAGGTTGGACACTCAAAATGTGAGGTATATTCGCAGTATTCAGTCTTGAAAATTTTGCCCCAGGTAATTCACCCAAGCTCCCAAAGTTAGCCTGTGATGAAACCTGGGAGATTAAAGTTGTCTCCTGACTCCAAGACTTGTGCTATAATCACAAGACCATTTTTCTTCTAAGTAACAAACATGAATGGCCTAAAAGAGAAAATTTACTAAGATAAGTATATAGCAGCAGCAGGAAATTATTGCAGGTGGAGGGCTGCTTAATGAGTTTTGGTGAGTTGTTGAGGGCCACATGAAAAGCCCTGCCCCCTTGGTGCCATCTTTTTTTTTTTTTTTTTAGAAGACG
>NW_017728949.1:44426688-44436672 GCF_001723895.1 Crocodylus porosus
GTTTCCCATCTTAGAACCAGGGAAAAAAAAACAAATCATACACTAAAAGTCAAACACCTCCTATACCATATATTAAATTTTATTGCAAAAATTTTGTCATGACTTGTATTTGTATAGTGTATACAGAGGTGATTGCATAGTAACTCAAAAATAAATTCTAGTCTTATATATTCTGGGGATTGTATGGTGGGGTGTGGGTGTGTGTCTATGGTGAGGTGTGGGTGGGTATGTGCACATGCACACACACGTGTGTGTATGGTGGGGTGTGGGTATGTGTGCGTGTACAAGGCGCACAGGGTATGTTGGGGGGTTTTGGGGGCAGGGTGTGTGGGATGTGATGGAAGTTGGGGGGGTGCAGGGATCCCCACACTCTCCCCCATGGCACAGAAGCAGCAGGCAGGGCACTCAGGGCGCAGGTGCCTGGCAAGGCACAGCTCCAGCCAGTGCTGCACATCACAGCAAGGGGCATAGCCTCTACCTGGCCATCTGTATCACTGGCACTCCCTGCCACTCATCTACAGCTCCTGCACTTGCTGGGCATTGGACAGAAGCCCTGCATTGACAAGCCCTAAAGAATAATCACATTGTGGATCACGGTTGGTACAAAATCTGGAGATCAGGTAACTAGCCAAACACTAAATGCAAAAGCACTATATGGAATTAGAGTTAGTAATAAACTAAAAAAAAATGTAATTAATTTGGGAAAACACTGCAAAGACTGCATCAGGGTTGCTCTACACTAAATAAGCCTCCGCCAATACAGTTAAGCCAGCAGATCTCCCTAGTGGATATGCAACACATGCTAATAAGCAGCATAGCTAATACTCCCCTCCACCCCAAATTAATAACCTAAACAACCGTAAGCGTTCTTCTGCACACAGGCATCTACATTATGCATTTTGCCCAACTAGCTATGTGAGTTACAAATGTAAGGTTTCTTGAGACTCCGAAGGTCCCCTCTGCACATATAGGTAAAGACATGATGGAATCTAATGCACAATTCACACAATTGCGCCTCTTGCCATGCCACACACACAGGAGGCATGATTCTGGGACCACACATTAGATCTTGCTACACCTTATTGCTGATCCCAGGCTCTCTCTGCACCAGCACAAAGAAAGCTCCCACAGCCAGGAGCCCCACACACCCCAGTTGAGAGGCTTCCAGTCACGGGGCACCTCACAAATGAGGATCATGATCCACCCCACCCCCTGCCCCAGAGATGTGTGAAACCCCTGGGGCGGGAGGGATCACTGCTGTGATTCATGCATCCTCCTGTCCTGGGCGTTTACCAGGAAACATGCTGCCAGGACCCAGAGTCCACAGCTGTTGGGGTTGAGAGTCCCTGTACTCATACCTGTAATGTGTACAGGGGGCCTAACAGACATAGCTCTGTCAGTGAAAACTCTGAAGTATAGACTTTGCCTCAGTTTCAGGGACTTTTGCAGATCTTTTTCAGAACTAACCGCTGGAAGGGATAAATGTACACTCATGGAGATGTGAGAATCTCCCTCTCTCAAGACTTTGACCACTTTCTTTATCTAGAAGATTCCCAAAGATGTTACAGTAATAAGATGAAACACAAATTTTGATCTCCAACTTCTTTTGTACATATATAGCTAAAATCATTCCTGGACTTGCAAGTAGTAGCCAAATGCACACTAAGTAGTAAATCAAAACACTGTAGCCAAGACTGACTTGTAATAAAACGTGAATGGATAGGAAATGGAAAATGTTGGACCCAGACAAAAAAAAAAAACAACGCAAGTGGACCCAGACGAAAAAAAAAACAACGCAAGTTTCTCTATAGCTCAATCTTTGTTGTGAATGAAAGTTTCAGGAGCAGAGCTTGGCTTAAATTATTTTAAAAACAAATTGGAAGTAGGTGGAGAAGAAATCTGAGTCAGGTTTGTAGCCACTGTTTTAAACATGTGATTGTGATTTTGATTTTTAGCCTTAGACAAGTATTCTCCAGTGAAAGTAACTGTCCAGCAAGAAAAGAATGCCATTCTGAAAATATTTCCAGAACAGGGCTTTTAAAAGACTGGCAATTTGACTAAAAAGGAATCTGAATTTCACTTGAGAATAGAGATTTCCACACACCAGATACAAGGAAAAGAAGGGCGAAGGCACCGCACAAAAACATAAACAGCAACTCATACGATGGCGTCAACACGGAGTGCTGCTAGGGCCCCTGCCCAGGGGGCACCGCCTACCCGGGGCTTGTCTGAGGCCTCCACCCAGACAGAGCCCATGGGGGACCTGGCATCCCCCTGCCCCCCCACCTGCGGGGAATGCCCAGCAAGGTGGGGGGGCCAGGGACTGGGAGCCCCCACACCTGTCCTGCCAGCACCCACGTTAACGCCCTGGAGGCGCAGGTGAGGGAGCTCCAGGAGAAGGTTAGCAAGCTGAGTGGAATCAGGGAGCTGGAGGATGAAACTGATGGTTATTTCCTTTCCCTGAAGGGCCATGCACCCAAGGAAGAAACACTGCAGAGTGGCAGACAGTCACCTCCACAACCAGGACTGCTTGCAGCAAAGCAGTACCAGTTCTTCCAGTCAGGCTGGAGAACAGGTACGAGGCCCTGGCAACACTGCAGGAGAAGGAAGGAGAGGAGGCAACTCCACACTCTCCACACTCCAAACAGGCTGAAGGAGCTAAGCAGTCTCAGAGGAGGAAACATCGAGCAATCATAATAGGTGACTCCATCCTGAGAGATACAAAGGGACCCATCTGTCACCAGGACCCCTCGACATACAAAGTCTACTGGCTACCTGGAGCAAAGATTCAGGACGTGATGGGGATGATCCAGGCCATGATCCAGCCCACCGATTACTACCCCATGGTCCTAATCCATGTGGGTACTAATGATGCGGCCAGAAGAAGCCCTGATTACCTGATGGTGGACTACCACACTCTGGGGGGCGTGCTGAGGGAGACAGGTGCACAGGTGGTATTCTCTTCTGTCCTACCAGCAAGCAGACATGGAAGACAACATGAGACCTGCATCACAGAGACCAACAGGCAGTTTCCGGAATGGTGCCTTGAGGCAGGATTTGGCCTCCTTGACAACGACCCCTACATCACAACGAGAGACATGCTCGAATGGGATGGGCTTCACCTTTCCCCCAAACATAAGCATGTGTTCTCTTCTAGGTTGGCAGATCTCCACCAGCGGGTTTTAAACTAGGCTCGTTGGGAGAAGTGAAAGATGAGGGCAGAGGAAGCCTTGGACCACTAAACCAAACAGCACCCCCAAGTACAGCCCAGCCTAGACCAACAAGCAGAACAAATACCCAGGTAAGCAACAGGGGCCAGGGCAATACTGAGATTAGGGGACCAGTGCACACATCTTCAGGAGGCCTCAAATGCCTCTACACAAACGCTCGTCGTATGGGAAACAAGCAGGAGGAACTTACCCTCCTGCTAGTTGACACCAACCCAGACATAGGGGGGCTCACAGAAACGTGGTAGGACCCAATGCATGACTGGGTGGTGAATATCAAGGGCTATAGACTGTACAGGAGGGACAGGACAGGGAGGAAAGATGGGGGTGTGGCACTCTATATCAAGGAGAAATACACATCCTCATCAAATAGCACAGGGTCAGAGGAGGGGCACACTGAAGTGCTTTGGGTTAGAACACAAGGCAGTCGAGGGGAAAGAGACTTAACAGTGGGGGTCTACTACAGACCACCCAACCAAGGGGAAGAGCTAGACCAGGAATTCTTAAGTCAGCTCACTGAGGTGGTTAGGTCAAGAGGTGGTCATCATGGGTGACCTGAACTTTCCAGACATCTGCTGGGAAGAGCAGTCAGCCAGGTCTGACGACTCACATAGGTTCCTAGCCGAAATGCAGGACCTCCATCTAACCCAGGAGGTGCACAGCCCCACCAGGGGCGACACCCTGTTGGACCTGGTGCTGGCCACAGGCGACAACCTGGTGAGGGAGCTGCGGGTGCTCGACCACCTCAGTGACAGCGATCGTTGCCTGCTGGAATTCACTATCCAGCACAAGGGGGCAAAGGCCTGCAGCAAGGCAGCAGCCCTAGACTTCAGGAGGGCGTACTTCAATGAGCTAAGGGGAATAGTCGGGAAGGCACTGAGCTCCCGGAGGGGTCGGGAGTCGGATGTCCAAGAAGAGTGGTCTCTCCTTAAGGAGACGATCCTCCAAGCCCAAAGGGAGGTAATCCCAACACAGATCAAAGGAGACAGGAGGGCACAAAAGCCCCCATGGCTCACAAAAACCACCTGGGAACATCTCCTAGCTAAAACGGAGGCGTACGCCCAATGGAAGGGAGAGGCCATCACCAGGGAGGACTATACTACGGTTGCTCAGGGATGCAGGGGGGCAGTCAGGAAGGCCAAGGCAGAGATGGAACTCGGACTAGTTACCCAGATCAAGGACAACAAGACCTTTTTAAATACACAGGGGGCAAAAAGAAGGTTCCGGGTAACATGGGGCCCCTTCAAGACACACTAGGAAATCTGGTCATCACACCAGATGACAAAGCTAACCTAGTTAACTTCTCCTCCATTTTCCTGAGTAGGGACCAGATCAGCCCTCTGGGTAGGCACACCCAAGCCCGAGTCAGTGAGGATCAAGTCAGGGAACTTCTGGAGGGACTGGATGTATTTAAATCAGCTGGTCCGGATGATCTCCACCCCAGAGTACTGAGGGAATTAGCTGAGGTCATTGCGGGACCGCTGGCATGGCTTTATGAGCACTCATGGTGCTCTAGTGAGGCGCCACAGGACTGGAAGAGGGCCAACGTAGTTCCCATCTTCAGAAAAGGGAGGAAGGAGGACCCTGGAAATTATAAGGCAGTTAGTCTTACCTTGATCCTGGGTAACCTTTTAGAGAGAATTATCCTGGCACATGTCCACGAGGGGCCAGCAGGGGAATTATGCTTAGACACAACCAACACGGGTTCAGTAGAGGCAGGTCCTGTCAGACCAACCTGGTGGCCTTCTATGACCAGATCACCAAATCCTTAGATACAGGGGTAGCAGTGAACGTAGTCTTTCTGGACTTTAGGAAGGCCTTCGACACTGTCTCTCACTCCGTTCTCATTAAAAAACTGGGGGACTGTGGTGTCGACGCCCACACAGTCAAATGGGTCCCTAACTGGCTGGAGGGCCACACCCAGAGAGTGGTGGTGGATGAGTCCTTGGGCCCCAACTGTTCAACATCTTCATTAGTGCTCTTCCCCCTCTATGGGACACTGGCACAGTTGGAGTACTGCGTCCAGGTCTAGGTGCTGCACTTCAAGAGGGATGTGGACAACATGGAGAGGGTCCAGAGGAGGGCCACTCGCATGATCAGAGGGCAGCAGGCCCTACGAGGACAGGCTACGGGACCTGAACCTGTTCAGCCTCCACAAGAGAAGTCTGAGGGGGGATCTAGTGGCCTGTTACAAACTAGTCAGAGGGGACCAGCAGGCATTGGAGGAGTCCCTGTTCCCCCGAGCACTACCAGGAGCAACTAGAAATAATGGTCACAAGCTGGCAGAGGGTAGATCCAGACTAGACATCAGGAGGCGCTACTTCACGGTCAGGGCGGCTAGGATCCGGAACCAACTTCCAAGCGAAGGGGTGCTGGCTCCTACCCTGGGGGTCTTTAAGAGGAGGCTAGATGAACACCTTGCTGGCATCGTTTGACCCCAGTACTTTTTCCTGCCATGGCACAGGGTCGGACTTGATGATCTGCTCAGGTCCCTTCTGACCCTATCGACTATGAAACCATGAAAAAAGTTAGGAAATGACCAATCTCAGAAAGAAATTCAAGCACAAATACCAGTGGTCGTTGAGTATTAAGAGAGTCATATGTAAGTCCAGTCATCTCTAAATTCCTGAGCCTTCATTTGATGCAACCAGTTTCAGTATTGGCTAGTATCCATTATGGTTTAATCAGAAATATTTATGGCAAGAGCAAAAAATTATATAGATCAATATTCAAATTCAATTAGTATTTGCTCCTTTCAGTAATAAGTCACATCTGTAGTTACTTCTAATTCCAGCATGAAATGTCTATAAGGCAACAGTGTTCAATTTTTACAGACACCAGTAAAGTGGGCCTTCACTTTCTGAAAAGCAAAGAGGAAATCACTGACTATACACACAGGTTTCTGTAAAATAACAATTCATAATATAAACAGTGAATTTTGTTAAAAGTTAAAAAAAACAACTTTCTACCAACCTGTGCAAAGGCAGCGAAAATTCTCACATGTCTTTGGGCACACATCGGAAAACAACTCAAAGACCACTCTTCCAGCTGAAAAAAGAACCCCACACATTAATACGGTTTACTTGTATATATATATTACTTATCAAGCATAAATATCAATGTCACCATTTAATCTAGAAATTTAGTTTAAATTTTCTTACCAGGTACATTGTTGATGGCTATGTCAAAAAAGCAACGAGGTCGCTGAACCTTTACTCCCATGGCTTCAAAATTTTAAATACTGCAAATATAAAATGTAAAACTGAGTTTTTCCTGTTTGATATAACTATATTTACTTATCTCAGTCTGCAAGTTTTTTTCTAAAAGGGAAAAAATGGTTATTTGGAAATACAAGCGTGCAAAACTGAACATAGAGAAGAAATTATATTCCTGCCTTTAAGCTGTTTTAAATATTATGCAAGTTAGATTTGTGTTCCTTGGAACAAAAGGAAAATAACTTGTGAAAGTTTTCTGTGCACATGAAGCTTAACTTCAAATATTCCCATCTGTTGTATTTTATCACAAGTTTTACAATATGTGATTTTTTTTCAAAGCTCCAGAAACTGTAGTGAAGTTGATTAGTTCTACTGTGATAGCATACAGAAGCCCCTATCAACCCCAGTGCGGTAGCTACTGTACAGGGAATGAACAGGAAGCCCTTGTTTCAAAGAATTTACAATCCCAGACGTGAACTCTCAGCTTTCATTTTAAACATTCTATCATAATTGTAAGAAAAAAAAAAGACAACATAGGCACATGAACTCTAAAGACTCAAAAAACAGAAAGCAAATAAAAAGTACCATCTATATGTCTTAAAAATCAGAATTAAAAAATGATCACGGTTTTTATAGAATCAGACTTTCAGACTGTGAAGGTATGGAGTTAGCAACATGGACTTCTTTCACATTGAGTTTCAACTTCAGATTCAAGACTGAATTTCAACAGAAGAAATATTAAGGGAGATTGCAAAGTATGAAGAATACCATATCAGTTGATGAGAATGACACTCAACTTCTTTAGCGGTTTAAAAAAAAATTATGCTAAAAAAATTAGAGGATTTAGGGGAAAAACACCAGAGACAGTGGCCTGAGTTGTTCTGTTCTCCTCTACATAGAACAAAAAGGTAAGCCCTGTAAAGAACTTTGACAATTGCTCCCAGATCTCTTGGATCTTTATACCCAAAGCAGAATAAAGTCGGGAATGGAAAAAGAGTTCACTTTGGGGCCAGAAGTGTATGTATTCCAGCAACTGATCAAGACTGCCTTTGTACTATTTACTGAGTAGTAGGGTTGGAGTTCTGGTGGATCCATGATGGTCCAGGAAGAGATTACAGCTGGTTCAATAAAAAGTATCACATAAATAGTTGAAAGAGCTGATGGACAAGCTTTCAACTATACAGTTAGTTTAGTAAAAGATATCACTGAGAATCTTGGCATTTTTTAGTATTCAGTACTAAAGACAATCAATTTCTCAGAATGAAAAAGCAAATTCTTACTGACAAAATCTGAATACTTTTTGCAGGATTATGGAGTAAGAATAAAGTCAATTGTATGAGTCTATGTAAGGTAATATTAAATTCATGCAAAACCACAATTTGAAGGATCCTTCTTAACCAGCATGAGACATCTGCATGTACTACAAAACAGGAACCAGAGACCTAGTAAACTGTTAAAACCTGTGCAGTATATGCAAACTTGGTACAAAACAGTGATAATTGAGTTGTGTGGATAGTTTTTCTTCTCAATTAAGTAGATTTATCATACACAGGACTTTTTAAAGCTAGTCAACTTTTTTGTGCATCTAAAATGTTCAAGATTCTTGTCTCTCTCAGCTTCATCTAAAAATGTCATCTTTTTCCCTTCTCAACCCGTCCTCTCCAATTACTCATCCCTCCTGGACCCCCTAGGACTCTCCCATCTCTACATCTTTCCTAGACTTCTACATAGCATCCATTAAATCAACAGCACTTCTGCAGCAAGTGCATGGATAATATTACACTACTATTTACAGACAATTGAAAAAGTGTATAATTGTTATGTTAAGTACTCTGGACTCTTACTCCTATTAGGTGGGCAGTAAACAGGAGTATAGGTTAAAAATTAAGAGGTTTTTTTGTGGGAACTTAATCTCACTTCTTTACCTTAAAGTCATTAAAATTTTTCAACATCATAATTCTAATAATTTCTGGTTGACTGGTTTCCAACTTGAACACTTTTTATACATCAGAGAACTTTGCTCTTTTTAAGACATTTACTATTAGTCTAAATCCCTTTCAGCCTTCAATGATTCCAAGTCAGTTAAGTTTAAGACTATTCTAGGCTGGCCCAATACCTCAGGCATTCCAAATAATGTTATCATAGTGACCTAGAGGGAAAAAGTTAAGTCCTCTCTTATAATTTGGTCATTAATTCTAGGGTAACTTCTTAAACGCATGCAAAAAGGGTGAGGACTGGACCAGGTCACAGTAAGAAGAAGGAGCTATCCAGAATGAAGATTCAGCACAAAGAGTTCTCAGATTTCAATAGCAAGTAATTCAGTTAGGGTATGTCATCACCAAAGCAGCAACATGCCCTGATCAGGACATTCCTGAAAAATATCTTGTTCAACAACTCCAACACCCCAAACCCATAAATACATGGAAAGGCTGATCTGGGGTTATCCCCAGGGGTTGTTTTCAAGCACACCAAAGACCAAGGGCCCCCAGCAACTACAGAAAGATACCTGGGAGTGGCCACGCTGCTCAGGTTTGTAACATGCAAGAGGATGCAGGTTGGTAGAGCACTGCTAGGGAATGTTGCCAGCACAGTGTCCACACCTCCTCACCAAAATAGCAATTTATCCCAATACATTCAGCAGTTCAGAAGGAGATGCACATACTTTTCCTCTGTTGTGAAAAGTGATGACCCTAAAGTTGCTTTCCTGGATAGAGACAGAACAAACTAGAGTAAGTCTGCAATACTGCAGCAGTCAAGCACAGAGTCTGTATTTAAAATAACAAAGCTTGAGCTGCCTCCATTATGGTGGACTGGCAAGCTCTAATGCAGGAACAACATCTAGATCAGCAGATGGCCATGCATGGGGAAAAAGGAAAAATCATTTGCCTCTTAAAATTACACAAAAATTACTGTCAGAACAACTAAAGGAATAAAACAGGTATCCTCTTATGACTGAACAAAAAAAAAGTTTTAAGATCTTTATTTATGAAATGTTTATCTTGCAATTCAATCTGCACTGACTGGCTGACCTCTTAGAGGTCAAAACAATGCATATTTATAGTGGCATACAAGGCAGTCAATTCAGCTATTACAATGCTGTCTTCCAAATCCCATTGGACAATTTCTTGCCTAATACACACCTCACACAAACTCAGAAGATAAGAAGTCAGTAAAGGTAGTTTTACTGACTGCAGAACGCAACTGATATTTTTACAATCAACTTTATTGCTTTTAACTTTAATTTGGGTATTTCCTATTTTCTTATAATAACACAAACCAAACATAAACCAAACCACAAGGGGCCAACAGGGGAGGTCATGCTTAGGGGCAACCAACACGGGTTCATTAGTGGCAGGTCCTGTCAGACCAACCTGGTGGCCTTCTATGATCAGATGACCAAATCATTAGATGCAGGGGTAGCAGTGGACATAGTCTTCCTGGACTTTCAGAAGGCATTCAACACTGTCTCTCACCCTGTTCTCATTAAGAAACTGGGGGACTGTGGTGTCGACACCCACACAGTCAATTGGGTCACCAACTGG
>NW_017728949.1:44437217-44455551 GCF_001723895.1 Crocodylus porosus
ATGTGGCACTGGTCAGGCTGCAGTTGGAGTACTGCGTCCAGTTCTGGGCGCCGCACTTCTAGAGGGATGTGGACAACGTGGAGAGGGTCCAAAGGAGGGCCACTCACATGATCGGGGGCAGCAAGGCAGGCCCTACGAGGAGAGGCTACAGGACCTGAACCTGTTCAGCCTCCACAAGATAAGGCTGAGGGGGGATCTAGTGGCCTGTTAAAAACTAGTCAGGGGGGATCAGCAGGCACTGGGGAAGCCCCTGTTCCCCCAAGCACTGCCAGGAGTGACCAGGAATAACAGTCACAAGCTGGAAGAGGGCAGGTTTAGCCTAGATATCAGGAGGCGCTACTTCACCGTCAGGGCGGCTAGGATCTGGAACCAACTTCCAAGAGAAGTGGTGCTGGCTCCTGCCCTGGGGGTCTTTAAGAGGAGGTTAGATGAATACCTTGGTGGGGTCATTTGATCCCAGTAATCTTTCCTGCCATGGCAGGGGGTCGGACTAGATGATCTACTCAGGTCCCTTCCGACCCTAGAAACTATGAAACTATAAACCTCATAAATCTGGATACCAAAAATCCAGAATTATCAACAATCTGGCACTTCTTCCACCACCACTTGCCTTGCCCTCCTGGATGGGGATGGGGAAGCTTCCATACGGCGACTGCCACTGCCATTCACCTCCCCACAGCGCCACCCCACATGCAGCTGCTGCTTCAGGACCTGTCGCCACTACTCTCCCCTCCTAACCCCCTGCCACACTCTATGACCGGCTGCCAGGCTGGTTTTAAAAAAAATGGCATTTTCAAATTTCCAGCAAGCACTTGGTCCCAAGCATGCTGGATTTATGAAGCTATACTGTATTAAAATTGTAACAGAGCACACCTTGGAGTAGAGCTGTAGTAGAGCTGTGCTTCAGTCGCCAATTCGATTCCAAGGAGATTTGGCCAATTCAGCAGCTGAATATCCAAATCGAATTAGGAGACCCATTAAAAACTCCAAATTGAATCCAAAGCCTCTGAATCAATTTGGAAAAGATTCGGATCAGCCGGGGACAGGTAGGCACAGCCAGGCGGTTGCAGGTTCTCTTGCAGCTCCTCTGGCTGTGCCTGCCTCTCCCTAGGCTGAGGGAGCCACAGAAGAAGACCCCATGGCTGTGCCCGGCCCCATCCCCCACCAGCCCCAGCCTCCCCATACTTTAAAAAAAAAAAAAAAAAAAAAAGCTCACCAGCTGCAGCAGCACAATTGGGGCTGCTGGGGGGCTCATGGTAGAGCCCCCCTGTGCAGCACAGGGCAGTGGGGATCGCCCCACCCCCCAGCACCCATGCAGCAGCTACCCCATGGTGCAGGTATACCATGGCTCAGGAGGGTATTGTGCACTGCCTGGGAGCTGGGGGTCACTGGGGCTGAGCAGTGCCGGGCTCCAGCTGACACATGGAGCCACCCCAGCTCCCAGACAGCACATGACACCCTGACAAGCCACGCTGCACCTGCGCAATGTGACAGCTGCCACGCAGATACCAAGCGAAGGAGAGCATCTCTCTGCCCCCCACTACCCCATACTGCACAGGGGGGCTCTATTATGAGCCCCTAATCGCTACTGCCAGATCCAGTGAGTGTGGGGCTTTTATTAAAAAAAAAAAAGTGCCGGGAGACTGGGCTGGGTGGGGGAAGGGGCTGGGTGGGACAGCCATAGGCGCTTCTCCTGTGGTATGTCCAGTTGTGCCTGCCTCTGCCCCATCGGGAGGAGCTGCAGGAGAAGCCCCCACGGGTACCCTGCCTGGCACCATTCCCTGCCAGGCCTCAGCCTCCCTGCACTTAAAAAAAGCCCCACACTTACCAGCTACAGCAGCGCAATCGGGGCCTCTGGGAGCTCGTGGCAGAGCCCCCCCGTGCAGCATGGGGCAGTGGGGATTGCACACCCCCCTGCAAGCAGCTGCCCCATGGCGCAGGTACAGCGCATAGCACGGTTCAGCAGGGGACCATGTGGGAGCTGGAGCAGCTCCAGCAGTTACCCAGAGCCCAGCACCACTCAGCCCCAGCTCCCAGACAGCGTGCAGTGCCCTGCCAAGCCACGCTGCACCCGCGCCATGGGGCAGCTGCTGCATGGGTGCTAGGCGGGGGTGATCCCTGTTGCCCCCAACTGTCCCACGCTGTGCAGGGCGGGGGACAGGGGAGCTCTGCCACAACCCTTCAAAGGCCCTGATCCCTGCTGCCAGAGCTGGGGAGTGTGGGGCTTTTGTTTTGCGCTTTTTTTTTTTTTTGCTTTTTTCTGATAATTTGGCCAATAAACACTCGTGCATGTATGCAGCCATAGCATTGCACGCAGGCAGCAAGGAACACAGCCCAGCAACATAGAGAGCTGTATGCAGCTGGTAAGTCTGTTGTGGTGAAAGGGGATGGGGAAGGGAAGGGGCGTGGAGGGGGTCAGATCAACACCCCCCACAGTGAGGGAGGAGTAGGGCTGGAGCTGATGTAGGCGGTGTCCATCGGGGTGAAGCAGGTGAGGGATGGAGCTGCTGCTTGTCTGGCGGCTCCCACCACTGCCCCCGCTGCTCATCCAGGAGGGCACAGGGGGAGGTGGGGGAGGGCATGTGCCTCCGGATCTGCAAGGGATGGGCCGGCCAGGCTGCAGCTGCGAGCTGGGGCCAGGGGCTGTGCTTGGGGTGGGTGGCGGCTTGGGAGGGGCCTATGGGGAGGAGGGGCTGCAGCCACTCCAAATTTCACCATAGCCCCCTCCCAGCACTGCCACCGCCCACCCCGAGTGTATTGCAGTGTGGCCCCAACCCATCTGGCCCACCCCATGTAGATCCAGGGGTATGCACCCCCGCCCTGTGCCCTCCCAGACAAGCAGCAAGAGCCACTGAATGAGTGGCATGTAGGAGCAGGAGCCACACACCCCCAGGACGAGCCATGGCTCTGTCCCACACCTGCCCCGCCAGAGCCTACCCCAGCTCCATTCCTTCCCTCACTGTGGGGGGCATTGATTTGCTTTTCCCAAATCCCTTCCCTCACTCTCCACTTTCACCACAACTGACTTACCAGCTGGACTCAGCTGTATCGGAAATTGGATCAGCATCAGGTAATAAGCTTCCTTGAAAATCGACTATTAGTATCGGCTCCCAAAATGTCTATCAGTGCACCCCTAAGCAGAAGCATAAGAGAGAATGATGCCAGTAAAGCATTTGTGACTAGCTAGTTCTATTTCTCAAGACAGACAAGAGGGGCAATTTCTTTCCATGAAAATAGTGCTGCTGTTCCCACTGAATGAGTGAACACCTTTAGAGCTTGGCACGAAGTTGTTGTAATTGAGAACATAATGGAATATACAACAATTAATTTCAACTTCTTCTGGTACCAGAAAAGTTGATTTTTTTTCTCATAGATTATTAATCTAAATTAATTCTTCCCTCTCTTCTACTAGTCCCATCTTTGTTCTTTGCTATGCTTACTTCTACACAAGGAAATATTACTATCCTCATTTGCTAAATGGCCATTTTTTATTATTTACTTCCTTAAACCTCATCTGGGTCAGGTTGCCTACAAATAACATTTTTTAAACATTTCTACAACTAAAAGACTCATCATCATGTTATTCTAACTTTCATCCGTCCTCATTCAGGAGCTGCCTAGGTTTATGTTACTTCTAAAATTAGGCCACATCTGTGCACTGAAAACTGTTCAGGCAAAACTGTGCACCTATATATAACTGCATTGGTTTCAACAGTCATAGTTTTATTACCAAGAACTCCTGTGCAGGGCTATCTAAGCTGAACCAGAAGACATCTGGTTGATTTTGACACAGCATGCAAGCTAGGAATACTTCTTCCTTAGGTATAATTTGTCCAGAAAGTGGGAAAAAGAGGAAATGATGTTGCCTTTTATATAGAAGAGATGTACACTTGTTCCAGTGTACACTGCAAAGCATGAAGCAAGTAAACCTGTTGAAAGCCTCTGGTCAAGTGGGGGAGAACAAGGGTGATGTCATGGTGGGCACCTGCTACAGACCAAACTAGGGGGATGGGGTGATTGCACTTTTCCAAACAACTAACTAAAATATCCAAGTTGCAGGGGTTGGTGCTCATGGGTGACTTTAATTACGAAAACATCTGCTAGGAGGATAGTGCAGGAGAATGCGGGCAGCCCAAGAAAGTTCCTGGAGTGTTTTGGTAATAACTTTTTGGTACAGGTGGTAGAGAAGCCAAGTAGGGAGGAAGCTGTTCTCAATTTTCTTCCCATAAACAGGGAGGAATTAGTCAAGAATGTGAAGGTAGAAGGCAAGTTGGCTGACAATGAGCATGAAATGATAAGAGTTCAAGATCCTAAGGAAAGGAAGGAGTGAAACAAAATAAAAAGACTGGACTTCATAAAATCAGATTTTAACTAACTGAAAGAACTGGTGTGTGGGAGCCTATCGGAGGCAAGTCTGAGGGAGAAAAGGCATCCAGGAGAGCTGGCTCTCCTTCAAAAAGACCTTATTAAGTGTGCAAGTGCAGTCTAGGCTTATTCAAAGAAAGGATGAGAAGTGCAGCAGGAGACCAGCCTTGCTAAATAGTAAACTCTTCAAGAAACTGAAACTGAAAATGGAATTCTACAAGAAGTGGAACCTGGCCATAATATATTACTAGGGATGAGGTTAAGAAGGGTGCCTCAAATCTAAAAAGGTTGAGAACCACCGGTCTAAATTAAACTACTATAGGGTAGATCCATAGGTGGTTAGATCTTTGTGCTTAAACGTAATCATCAATTGCTTAATGTCTAATAAGGAGACAGAATTAAGAGGGATCTGTCCTGGTTCTACCATCATTTAGTATCTCCATTAACTATTTGCAGGATGGGATTGAATGCACATCTAGCAAATTTATAGATGACACTAAGATAAGTAGAGTTGCAGACATCCTGGAAGTTAGGATTACAACAGGATTGGACTGGGATTAGGATTTAAACAACCTTGATAAACTGGAGAAATGATCCAAAATTAATTAAACAAGATGAACATGGGCCACCAATGTGGGGATGTGGTCAGGAAGGCCAACTGCACCTTGTCATGCATCCACAGATGCAACACGAGCAGGTCCAAGGAGGTGATCCTCCCGCTCTGTGCAACACTGGTCAGGCCACAGTTGGAGTACTGTGTTCAGTTCTGGGTGCTGCACTTCAAGAGGGATATGGACAACATGGAGAGAGTCCAGAGGAGGGCCACTCGCATGATCAGGGGGCAGCAGGGCAGGCCTTATGAGGGGAGGCTATGGGACCTAAACCTGTTCAGCCTCCACAAGAGAAGGCTGAGAAGGGATCTGGTGACCTCCTATAAACTTGCAAAGAGGGACCAGCAAGCAACAGAAGAGTCCCTGTTCCCCCAAGCACTACCAGGGTAACAAGGAACAACAGCCATAAGTTGACTGAGAGCAGATTCAGGCTAGATATCAGGAGACACTATTTCACTGTCAGGGTGGCTAGAAGCTAGAACCAACTTCCAAGAGAAGTGGTGCTTGCTCCTACCCCAGGGGTCTTCAAAAGGAGGCTAGACAGCCACCTAGCTGAGGTCATTTGACCCCAGCATCCTTTCCTGCCCATGGCAGGGGGTCGCACTTGATGATCCGCTTAGGTCCCTTCTGACCCTACCAACTGTGAAACAAAGTTCAGTGCAGAAAAGTATGACATTCTGCACTCAATATGGAACAACTGCATGTAAAAATACAGACTGGGGAATGACTAGCTACACTGCAACACTGGAGGAAAAAACCTGAGAGTTACAGTGGATCATAAACGGAATACAAACCAACAGTGTGCTCTTGCTGCAAAAAAGACAATTGCATACTGGGTGGTATTAACAGGACTATCACTGATAAATCAAGGGGAGGAATTATGCTTCCTTTCTATATGTTACTGGTGAGGTGTCACCTGGTATCTAGTTTTGAGACTCAAACTTCAAGAGGGAGGCAGACAAACTAGTAAACTGTGTCCAGAGAAGTAAATTAGTCCAGTGAAGATCAACAAAATGATTACAAGCCTGGGAAACATGCTTTAGGAAAGACTGGGAAAATGGGTTATTTAGTCCAAGGAAGAAAAGACTAATAGAAGTGCTGAAAATAGTCTTCAAATACCTGACACAGCAAGTTATACAGAGGATGGTTGGTGGCAGACTACTTTTAGTGGCTGCAGGGAACAGGACAGGGAGCAAGAAACTTCCCCACTTAGGTTTCCTTGTACATTTGATACCTGGAACAACTTCTGACCCTCGTCTTTTAAAATCATGGAAGAAAAACCACTGCTCAACAAGTTGAAACAAACTTGACTATGTATATATTGTTTAACTCCCAAAGCAAAAAGCAGCTCAGTGAATTCAGTGTATTTATTATATGCAGACTATCCAAAAAAAATAGAATAGTTCCAAGCTCTATATCACCATGTGTATGGGATGGCAATGCTTATTTTTGTTTTAAAATCTTTTTCAAAACCTAACCAAAACAAAAAAACGCAAACCAGAACTCACGGTCTATTTCCAAAAATGTATAGCCACATGAACAGACACAATGGAAGCCAGAATTTAGGAAACAAACATCTAGTTGGAAACTGGCAGTTAAAAGGCTGCACAAAACCACATTTCACCCATACTACTACTTCTTAATGCAATTCTATATTTGATGGAAGTTTGTATCTGCACACAAAAATAATATTTTTCAGTAATTTAACTTTCCTTTTGCAGACTGACCTGGAAACTAGTTCTCACTGAAGCCAGGGAAATGTCAAGCTATGAAGTTCAGCAAGTGGAGGTGTTTTCTGTAAGATTATTCCAAAACACAGATGAAGAAAATTTGCTCAGACTTTCCAAATACTTTTTAAATCTGAGCATAAAGATAGAAATTGCTAGTTATAAAGGTTTTTTTCCAGAGTTTATTAACAGAAGGAAGTATAATGAAAATCAAAACGCTGCTCACACAAAAATATTACTTTCACTTATATTACACCTCCAGAAAATGTATGTTTCCTACAATTAAAATTAATAAGAGTTACATACTGTTGATTGTGTACTATCACTCCATGTTGCAAAATTTTTATATAGAGTAATATTTAAAAATATCATCTCTCACCATTCCTCCTTCCTTTTGTCTTTTTTAACCACTTTTTCACCAAAAATCTATGAACCTAATATCTTAAATTTATTCCCCCACTTCCTGTCTCCTCCCACATACCTTCACTGCCAGCTTCTCATTAATTCCAAAACACATGAGGCTTAAAAAAATTATCAGGCACCAAATGGACACAGCATTAATCGACTATCCAAAGCTCGATATGAAAGATTCTCCAACGCGCACACACCCACAACGGGCAGAAAAAGTGCTGCTAAGACAACCCATCTCTTCCTAACCCTCCTCTTCCAAGAAAGGGGAAGATATTAGTATTCCAACCAAAGGGTTCAGGGATTCCATCCTTCAGAAATGCTTCATAGTGTCAGGGTGTTGCACAAAGTCTACACTTCAAATTCTTTCTTAGTCTAGCTATATCTAAGATCTATACCAGCAAAGCACTACTGAAATAGATGTCGCTATACTGACCAACTTACACTTCGTATCAATTCAGTAAAGCCACTTTTGATGAGCTTGATGAACAGAGGCTTGCAAGTAAACACACAAAGGTGTTTACTCAAGGAAATTTCCCAATCATGAACAAGTTGATTTCTCAGTTTTCAGTCACAGGCTCGCCCCTTCGCATAGTAACGGTTAGAGAAGCTGGAACCTTCAGTTGTGGATGCCACTGTATGACGTCCCTTACAAAAATGTACCTGGAACGAAGCAAAACTACCTGGCTCAAATAAGCTTATGTAGGAAGGCCTCTTCTGCAGAAAGCCCAAGGTAAACATGAGAAAACACAAATATGAGTGCCTAAAAGCAGAGCACAGAGGGAATGTGAAATAAAAGGGCAGTAGAGATGTTGCTGCCAGGCTGGTCCAGGAACGAGGCCAGGGCAAGGGACTGTCATGGTAAAGGGGGGGGTCGGGCTCAGTCTCCGTCGTCCAAACATCCGTGGATGCCACAACTTCAAAACGCTTCTGTGAAGGGGCTGGTCACTCAGTGGTCTGAGGCCGTTACAAAGCGGGCAAAAGAGGCAGCAAACGAGCGCTGAACGTGCCTGAGCCGGACACGTCCTGTCCCGGGAGGCAGGACACACATGTGCTCCCTCCGGCTGTTGCGCCGCAGAAGTTTCCCTCAGCGCCGGGGCTCCTGCTGCGCAGAACATGTCCGCGGGAGCCTGGGCCTGGCGCTGGCCCTCCCGCCGCCCTGAGCCGCGCCCCCGCCGGCACTGAGGCCATGTGGCGCCCGCCGCTCAGGAGAGCGCTCATTCAAACTCCGGCGCGTGGCCGGGCCCCGCTGCAGCGGGGGGGTAGCGGCCCGCGCCAAGGGAAACACGGGCCCAGGCCCACGCGGACACCGGGGTTGCGGCGTGGGGCGGGCCGGCGCCGTCCCCCAGCTCCCGCGCGACTCCCGTCCGGCCCGGCCCTCCACAGCAAAGGCCGAGCCGAGTCGCCCCGGCCCCTTCCTCCAGCGACCCCGCTGCCCCCCTCGGGGCGAGTCCCAGCCGATGCAGCCCCGCACCCGGCGCTCACCCGCGCGGGGCCGGCCCGCTCCGCCGCTCACCGCCTCGCCGCCGCCGCCATGTTGGGAGCTGGTGCGGCGCAGACTGCGTCAGTGGGAGGAGAGGGCGGCGCGCGGAGGGCCGAGCCGAGCCGAGCCGGGCTGGGCCTGGCCTGGCCGCAGCTGCGGGACCCGAGCGGGCGAAGGGAGGGAGGCCGCACTCTGGCCTTGTGGTGCTGGAGGCGGCGGTGGGCAGGCAGGAGGCGCCAGCACCTCTCCCGTTACTGCCGGCGCCGCGGCGGCACCTCTGGAGGCCTGGCGCTGGCTAGGGGCAGAAATGACTGCCCTGCCCTGCCCTACCTTGCCAGGCAGCACGGGCACCCCTGAAGCCTGCAAGTCTGCCCTTGTACAACGCCGACCGCCACACAGCGCTGGAGTGGCCCCGTGAGGCAGGAGCAATGCCACGGGGAAGTTCCTCGAATAAAAAATATCACCCCCCCCCCCACCACCACCACAGATACACACACATAACCCCCTTCTCCCGGGGGTGGTGGATGTGGCCCAGAACGTAAAGGTGGGAGACGTGGGGAGGACAAACTCCCTGCTAACCCCTCAGTCCCAGGGGACCTTCCTGCCAGCGGCCAGGATCAGAGGGAGTTGATCATCACTCATCTATTAGCAGCCACAAGATAACCTTTGCCAAAGGCTGGAAGAAAAGTTGCATGGGTGTTTTTTTAAAAGTTTGGGAAGTTTTAGTGACAGCAAAGATGTCCTATGAAGTCAGGGGCCTACAGGAAAAAAGACATAAAGATGTGGACTTGGGTGGAAATTTTTGGAATCTGCTAAAAATGTCCTCATGCCTCTAAACTGGAAAATTTGAAAAACATCTTTGAATTCAGTGCGAGTTCTATGAGCTAATGCTTAAGAATACATTTAAAATTTAAAAGCAGAGATGAATAAAAGATAATGGGATTTGTATTATGCAGAGTTCTAGGGAAAAGGAGGTGGTGAATTATTATATAGAGAAGCACAAAAGATCAACACTGATGGAAATATAAAGGAGATGTCAGAGACTGAAAGAAAGACGGAAACAAGACTTCTGTGGACTTTGATTTGGGTTATGGCAACACTGTTGATAGAAGATAAACACCCGTCTTTAACTATATTTTAGGGGACTGGATATGTCTTTAAATGTTAAACCTGTATTTGACAAGTTGGATTCATTAATACATAACCTTTTTTAAAAAACCCTTGTGTCTACCACACAACAGGGATGTTGTCTATATGGCTCTTGTTCAGCCAAATTTGGAGTCCGGTTCTTGGCACCTTTGTACCACAAATACACCCACGAAGTGTTCTGTGAAGAATAAGGAAAATGCACATGGACTAGGGGGGAGTATTTATAAAAAGGGAAATAAGAAAACTCTACAAATACATGATAGGTTGAGAGAACTGGGAGAAGAGTCACGGGGGCCCTAATTAAGGCTCTGAAGGAAAAAGTTAAGAAAGAGGAAAACCTACAGATGATTTCCTGCCAGTTCAGCTAAGTAGGCTCATTACATGGTTACACTGATCATTTTTAAAAAAAAATTTAAAAATACATTTTGACTACAGATGTTTAAAATAATATTAATTCCAGTACATTTAACTCAAGCCCCTCAGTTTCCTGTGTGGGTCTTTTTAATACCTGTCTTGTATTTGATCTTTTGTCAGTTAAATTTTAGCATATTTGAGTCATAAGTGTAGTCTTGAGAGTTTGTGTGTGTATTCTAGGGAGCCCTAGGCTTCCTAACATCTACTAGAGAAAGGGATCATGGTATGCAAAGGGCATAATACAAGAATCAGCTATAAGACTACACGTTATTTTTCCCACAAGACTTCTTCCCCACTCAGTGCATGGGATCTCTGAGGATTAATATAGGACACAGGACTAGTCAAGCCCAGTCTTTTGCTGTCACAGACAACCTGTTACATGATCCCATCCATACACTTAACAAAAGTACAGTTTAAAACTTTTTAACTTGTTTCCTTCCACTGCTATTGAGAGAATACCACTCTTCTGGTATACTTAATTTCTATGCTAATTTTATTAATGGACATTTGATACCAAATTATACCAATGTATTTTAGTTTTTCTTTTTACCTCTTTGGCGTTTACCCCTGTGATATTTTTATAGAAAACAAAGACATTTTCTTTTAGTACATGTTGCAGAGCAAGCCAAACTTTTTCTTCCTAATAGCCTTTCTCAGCATCTCATTCCAGTTTGAATGAGTTTTTCTGGAACATGAGCACATAAATGGTTACCCATGTTAGTCTGAAGTGTTAACTACTTTGTTCATCTCAATTGATCTAATCAACCTGCTTAGTATCTCTCTTAGCAGCATCCTCTCCCCTTGTCCCTTTCTCTTCTACACATAAACTTTTATTTCTGCCAGTTCATTTATAACATCTGACAAAAGCTACTGCTTGCAAAAGCTCATGCCTCTGAACCAGTTAGTCTTTAAGGTGCCACCTTGGAAGTGAGTGACCAGAACTGAACTATAATCCAGATGAGGCCTTACTAATACTTTTACAGCAGCATGAATACTTGCTTCTCTTTACTGGAAATAACTCAGATGTTAACATCTTGAGGTGATTTTTGCTTTTTTCACAGCCACAGGGCATCAATAGCTCACAGTCAGTCACCTTGTCATCTGCTAATGTACTCCAGCCTTTTATTGTTCCTCAGATGCATGACCCTGCATTTTTAGTATTAAATTTCAGCTCCTAATTTTTTAGGACTAGCGGCGGGCAGAGGCCATCATTCTAGCAAGCTAGGCTGTTGTGAATGGGGAAGATATACTGTTGTATAGAGCAGTATTTCTCAACCATGGGTAATGACCCAAAAGTGGGTCGCAAGAATATATGAAAGGGTTGTGAACAAACTTTAAAAATGGGTCAGCAAACTTTAAAAACTGATTCTGCTTTAAAGGAGAAAAACATGGGAAACCGTGGCTTTTCCCTTGCAGGCTGGCAGAGTTCCAACCTACAAGGGGCTCCTCATGCTCCACAAACCCACCCCCTGCCCCACACACTTGTGGGGCTGGTGCTCACAGTAATTCAGTTCTTCCTGTATGATACTTTACACCTTTTCTTTATTAATACATCTTTCAACATTGTATCATCAGCAAATTTACTGAACACTCATACCTCACATGCCAAAATAAATACTGAAAAGAATAAGTTCAGGCACAAGACCAAACCTAGTGTAAACCCCCCTCCAGTCCATTAAATCCTCCTTTCTAAAAATCCACTGGACAATTTTTTTACTAATCCCCACCTTCCCCAGTTTAATGGTACTATATAACGGTGGGAGCCAACCTTTTTGGCAGGAAAGCTACAAATCTGCCCACTACCTGCTCCAAGTGCCACTTGACCTTCTCCCCCTGCTCAGTCTCCTGCTCTGCTTTCTGCTTCCTTTCCTATACTTCCTGCCCTATCTGCTGCCTGTCCCCGCTGCAAGGTATCCTGTGCCACACATACACGGTGCCCGTGCCACTTGCAGCACCTGTGCTGCAGGCTGACCCTATACTATGCTTTACAGAAGCCTGCACAGATTAGGTTTACCACATCTCTGATTTTGTGATGAGTGCCAGACAAAAGTGAATGAGTACATCAATAATCTGTCTTTGGAAAAGGGGTTGATTTGCATTGGGTAAATAAAGCACGAAGCTATAGGCTAAGCAATGAAGGTAAAGCAAAATATTGAGGCCTAGGCCCTGTAGAAAAACTTTGATATTCGCTGGTACATGAAGATGGATCTCAAAATAGGTATGTACCAAACAACTGAATGAAGGTTACACAGAAAAACTCAGTTTTGGCTTTTTGAGTCTTTTGGGTGCTTGACTTGGGAGTGTGGAGTGCTTCTCTAGTTTGTGCGGTTAACACCTGCACCTCCACACACCTGCAACTTGCACAGCCTGCATGGACATTGGGGAAGTCCCTAAAGAAAAGCTCCAAGGAAGAGAAACACAGAAAAGCAGGGGAAGTTCCAGTTCTGAAGTCTGGGGCAGGAAGGCCTGCCAAGGCTGCCTTGCCACTGGGGGGAAAAGGGCAGCCAAGGGACTACCTCTCCCGGTGTGTGAGTCAGCTGCAGGCCCAGCTCTGGGAGGCAGTCCCTGTGACACAGCGGGGCCGGGATTGGCAGAGGCTCAGCCTCTTCCCAGGCCGTTCAGGGCAAGGGATGCTGCAAGGAGCCTGGCAGTGTGATTGGGTGCTGTCCTGTGGAGCCGGGGGCAAGTACAGGGGCAGGGCAGGAGGTGCTGAACAGGAAGCCCCTGCCTGCCCTAGGCCTTGGTTAGCCCTGCTGCAAGCTGAGAGCTGCATGGTGAGCGCGCCTTGCCCTCAGGGCTCCTGGCATCTGCTCCTGCAACGCCGCCTGAGTCCTGGCCCCACACAGGAGCTGGAAGCTGAGCAGCTCTGTGACTTGAGGGGTCCCTGCTTCATCGCCCAGCTGAGGCGGGGGCAGGAACTGTCATGCTTCTAAGGCAATTCCCGGCCAGCCCCAGGCTGCTCAGAAAAATCCTTGTGCAGTCTGGAGGTGGCTGGGGGCTGCCCCAGAAGTGGGACAGCTCCGGGCTAGCCCCCGGCCACATGGGGAAGCCAAACTGGGCATGGGACTTGTCCCCATGTGCAGGGGGCCAGGAGAGCTGTGCAGCAGCAGCAGCAGTCTGCTGGCTACCTGCACATCAAGACACCTCCTGATTAAGCACAGGACCAGGCAATAACTGGCACTGCAGCCGGCAGAGCTGTCTTCATCCCAGACACATGGGACCAGCTCCGTGCTCAGGGGCTATCTGCTGCAGGGGGCCAGAGCAGGGTTGGAGCATCCCTGTAGCAGGTTGCTGTGTTGGGAGCACATGTAAATGTGCTCTGCAGACATACATGCACACATGCAGAACCACATGCGCACAAACACAAAGAAGCAGATACAAAGACACACATAGAACAGACACATGCACACGCCCAGAACCAGACGTGTGTGCACGTGTGCATACACACACACACAGAACCAGACATACAGATGCCCATGCACACACACAGGTATGCACAGAACCAGACACACACACGTATGCACACACACATGCATGTGGCCAGCTGCTGGGCCACAGGACAAAGACGGACCTGATGATGCCCTGGGCCCATCACAGCCCCTGTGCTTCCCTGGGGAGCCGGCCCCCAGACTACAGCGCAGCCTGCCAAGCCCCAGCTCAGAGCCCATCCATCAGCTTCTTACATGTGTGGGGTTGGTAAGGCCATGTCTCAGAACTGTTTTGGGGCTTTTTGCAGAGTTGGACAGACCCTGACACATTGGTCATACTGGATGATGTTTTCAAGTTCTTTGCAATCATAAGTTAGGTTTTCTTAAACAGAAGATTGAATTGTGGACATAGTTCTAGGACATGTAGCTCCAGCATCTGTGATTTTTGCCATAACCAACCTTAGTTTTACAAGCTTTCCTAGAGGGTTTTTTGATAGATCTAATTGACTTACCCAATTACAGCCAAATGGATTCTTTTTTACTTGTGTAACAGCAGATATGCTTGCAACTTCTAAAACAGAAGCCCAGTTTATCCTGGGTCTGATTATCACAATAGGCACTGGTTAGGATTAGCCCAGATTGTCCCAAGGAAAGGGTTTTCCCTGTACTTCATAGGTATTTGAAGTGGGACAATGGGCTCGTAGGCCTATAGCATGGGTGGGCAAAATGCAGCCTGGGGGCTGTATGTGGCCCGCCAGGTCATTCTATCTGGCCTGCGGGGCCCCTAAAAAATTTAGAAAATTAATATTTATCTTCTCTGGGCTGCCTGTCACGTGGCCCTCGATGGCTTGCCAAAACTCAGTAAGCAGCCCTCTGCCCAAAATAATTGCCCACCCCTGACCTATAGTATTTCAGGATAAAAGGTTTTGTCCCAGGAGAAATTTGGCATCTATTTTTAGCCTGTGAGCCTTAGCTAAAAATAGTAGTCTAACTCCTGGAACAAAGCCTTTTATCCTGGAATCCTACAGACCTACAAACCCAGTGTCCCACTTTCCACTTCAAGTACCTGGGAAGTAACAAAATAACACAGTTTCCTGGGGCAGTTGGGGGTAATTTGAGTTAATCGCCATTCAGACTTCATGTGTAAATGACTGTCTCACAGTGTATTTTGATGGGAGTCCAAGTCCCAGATAATCAGAACTGGGGTAAACCCAACATCTGCTTTTAACTTGAAAGAGTTTCTAAACCAAACTAATGCCAGATGGAACTGAGTTAAATATCCAGGGTGTATTTGTTATAGTTTGGAAAATCGTTGACAGATTGATTTGAATGACTTCAAGTGGTACTGAAGAAACAGAGTGTGGACAGAAGCATAGTCTTATATAGAAGCAATGCTGGAAGGGACCTCCAGAAGTCATCTAGTCCAACCCCCTCCCTGAGACAGAATCATTCCCATCCAAACCATCCCATACAAACCATAATCTAAACTCTACATAAGACTGTCAAACCTGACACAACATAAACACAACATAGACCTAACACCCTAACCTGCTACAGGTAAAGCAGGAGAACAATAGCAGCCAATGTGCTGCTTCTACAAAAAGTTGATTTCAATATCTGCTTAAAAAGTCCCAGGTAGAGAGCCACACCCTACTACAGAGGAAAGCAAATGCTCCCAGAGTCTGTGCTAATCTGACCAGGGGTAAAATTCCTTCCTGACCCCAAATATGGTGATCATCTTGACCCTGAGCAGAGGAGCAAGACCCTCTAGCTTTGGGTCCAGCAGAAGCATTGATACACCCCAGTTAAAATCCCCAACTTTGGCTGTAGCTAACACCCAATGCCTCTGAGGGAGGCTTAAAAAATACCCTGACACATATAGTAGAAAAGAGAGGGAAGGGGCAACCAGCAAAACCTAGAAGCATGGGAAATACCCATGGTAGAACATAGACAGAGGTACGCCTAGATCACGGGTCCCCAAAGTTTTTATGCCAAAGCCTGGCAAACCATGGCCCAGCAGTCACAGCCTACCACAGCCAGAATTTCCAGCTGGAAGTCATGTTAGGATACCCCCATACCCTGGTCAGAGGAGTGGGCCAAGCCCCGTGCTGCCGCAGGACCTGCAGAAGGAGCTGCAGCCTCTCTGGAGGGTTGTGGTTTGCCAGTCCATGGCCATTTCTGGTCCAGCAGCCGACCATGCTATGGACCGGCAGCTGACCTGCTTTGGCCCAGCACTGGGCTATGGCCCAGGGATTGAGAACCCCTGACCTAGATCATTCCCAACCAATGACTGTCCAACCTCTTCTTGAGCACCTCCAGTGATGGAGAGTGCACAACTTCCCTAGGCAGTCCATTCAACTGCTTCACTGTTCTAACAATGAAGAATTTGTGGATATCCAGTCTAAACTTACTTTGCTGCAACTTCCAGTCATTGGACTGTGTCCTTCTCTCTTCAGCAAGAGAAAAAAATGGTCTGTGTCCTTCCTCTTCCTTATGTCATCCCTTCAAGTACTTGAAGACTGCTATCATGTCCCCTCTTAAGCGCCTTTTCTGCAAGCTGACTATGGCTAGCTCTTTCAGCTTCTCCTCATATGATTTGCTTTCCAAGCCTTGATCATCTTTGTTGCCTGTCTGTGGACACTCTCTAACATCTCCACTGTGACAGCTGAAAATTATGTCTGTGTGATAAAGGTGCTTGCTGAAGGCTCTATGAAAATTAGACCAAATGTTTTCCTGTCATTTGTTCAGATATTAAGCTATATATTGTTGTTAAGAACCGAATTAAAGTCAAAGATGTAGTGAGGCCTTGTATGTAATGAGGCCTAGTAAATTTAGCAAGGCCTTGTAGAAGTAGTAAGCCTCGTGGTATAGTAAAAATTAACCTTATCAAAAGAATGCAAGCCTTGTACTGTTACTGGTCAGTCCTGAAAATACTTGAAGTAGGGAAAATCTGGATGGCTGTAAGTTATCAGCATAGCACAAAAGTTATAAATTGGCTGGCACATCTGGAAATCATTTAGAAGGAAGATACAGCTCTGTAAAAGGAACTACAAATTAGCTGCTGGCCTGGATTCAGTGGGCCCATGGATCTTGAGGAGCCCAAGGACTGAATACTAGGGTCGTTCCTGGTATCTCTCAGACAACACTGATCGGGGAGGCCTGACTTCACTGAGCTTTGTGGAAAGAGAAACTTGTCATACATCAAGAATCAGAGGGGACTGCAGATAAGTTGCCAACATGAATTATTATTGTGTCATTATCTGTCTTAGTATACTACGTGTAGTCATGTTTTTGTTAGGTCAATAAACCTTTCTTACCTTTCTACCCCCTGAACACGCTCTCAATCCTGAACCCTCTGCAGGCAGCTGGGACACTCCACATCCTTTAAAAAAATTGGAAGTCAGAACTGCATGCACTACTCCAGATAAGGCCTAACAGTGTTGAATAAAGAGGCACTATCACTTGCCATGTCTTGCACCCAATGCTTATACTGATGCATCTGAGAGCTGCATTTGCTTTGTGTGCAAGTACATCATACTGCAGACATATATTGAGTCTGTGATCTACCAAGACTCCCAAGTCCTTTTTCATAGTGTTACCATCCAGCCAGGTGTCACCCATTTTATGTTTGTGTTTTTAATTATTCCTCCTGAGGTGTCTGCATTGAACTCCACCCTGTTAGCTTTAGCCCAATTTTCCAATCTGTTAAGATCCTTCTGAATTGTGCTCACAAGTGTCCTTCAATGTGTTTGCAATCCTTCCTAGTTTTGTGCTGTCCACAAACTCGCTCAAGAATCTTTCTATACCAGCGTCCAAATTGTTAATAAACACGCTGAACAGCACAGAGTCCAGGAGAGACCGCTGTGGGACTCCACTCAAAACTTCCCACCATTCTGCCATGGACATGTCAATAATTACCTTTTCCTTGTGGCTATTGAGCCAGTTATCGATCCACTGTATAATAGTTTTATCCAGCCCATATTTCACCAATTTGTTTATGAAACGGTTGAGTGGGTTTTGCTGAAGTCCAGGTATGTGTTATCTACAGCATTCTCTTCATCCATTCAAGTAGTTACTTTTATCAAAGAAGGAAATCAGGTTGGACACAATTTTTTTTCATAAATCCAAACTGGGTGCTTGTGATCAGCCTTTCCTCCTCCAGATGGTTGCAAATGGCCTTCCTTAGGATATGCTTCAATAGTTTCCCAAGTATTGAGGAGAGGCTAACCAGTCTCTAGCTCCCTGGGTCTTCCTCCTTGCCTTTTTTAACATGGAGCACTACACTGGCCCTTTTCTAGTCCTCTGGTATCTGGTCTGTCTCCCACAACTTCATAAAGATCATTGCCAAGGGCTCTGAGATCTCCCTTCCAGTTCCTTCAGGACCCTGTGATGAAGCCATCTGTTTCTGCTGACTGGAATTCATTCACACTTAGTAATGCCAACTGTTGCAAAACCATTGTGCGACTCGGGATTTCAAAGTCAAAATAACACCAACTCATGATCTTCTGATCCAACCCTCAGATCTCTAGATTTTCCCAGCTGGTAAGTGGAGGGAAAGGAGCAGGGGAGAGGGAAGGGGCAGGGGGAGATAGAGGCCCCTGTAGTGAGGGAGGAAGTGAGGCAGATGCAGGGGTGAATTTTCATAGATTTCATAAACATTAGGCCTGGAAGGGACCTCGGGAGATCATCGAGTCCAGCCCCCTGCCCAAAGGGCAGGAAGTCAGCTGGGGTCATAGGATCCCAGCAAGA
>NW_017728949.1:44481877-44491046 GCF_001723895.1 Crocodylus porosus
TCCTTAGTCATGGAGGGAGATGGAGCTCTCCCCTGCGGCTCCCGGGGAAGAAGGGCCTGGCAGTAGGAGTCTATCTCCTGCTCGCAGTCCCTGATGGCACGCAGTCTCTGGACTGTGGCCTGGAGCTCCTCCAGCTGGCATGCCAGAGACCCAGGGCCGGGCTGGGTCATCCAGAGATGCAGGGGAGAGGCACAGCTCCCAACAGCAGCCCACACCCCCAGAGGCGGCATGGGGGCATGTGTTCCCTGAGGGACAGAAGCAGGCTGGGGCTCTAGGTCCTGCTGCCTTGCCCCAGGAACTCAGTCATACAATGCCATTTCTGCCCATCGGGCAGGCAGGGGACACGAGGTATACTGGCCATGTGACACATCCCCTGTCTACCCAGCATCAGGAGGCACACTGGGGTCACACACCTGAGCTCCAGGGCACAGAGCCCTGAGCTCACAGCAAGCAGCCCTACTCTCCCCTGCGGGGTATACATGCCCCCATGGCTCCCCCAGGGGTGTGCGCTGCTTCGGGAAGCCACACCTCTAACCTGTGCTTCTGGATGACCTGCCTCAGCCCTGGAGCCCCATTCACCCCTGCCCCTGCTCCACTCCCTCCCTCAGCCCTCCCACCCCTTTCCCTCCACTTACCAGCTGGGTGCTGTCTGTGTGTCTGTCAGTGTCTCTGTCTGTCTGATCCTCACTCCCAAGCCACAGCCAGCCCAGCCATTGCTGTTGCTTTTCACTGCTTACCCACAGTACCCTGCATCCTGTCAGCAGTGCCAGATTTAGGCATAAGCTACAAAAGCTTCAGCTTAGGGCCTCACATTATGAGAGGTTTCTGTAGCAGGCTTACCTTTCAGAGCTTGGGTTGAGTCCCAGGCTTGAGATCCTACCGTTTTGATTGGTGGAACCCCTCCACCAATTGGGAGGCAACAAGAGAAATAAAGTTGTGCCCCTTTCCTGAGGGGAGGGCGAGAAGAGCTGTCCTGGATCTGATTGAAGACTGCAACACTGTCAGGTCTGGAAGACTTCAGGGGTGGAGCCCTGGAGCTTATAAAAGGAGCCATGTGCCCAGCATGGAGATGCGTCAGGGATGGAGAAGAGAGAAGAGTAGGGCTTAGAAGAGCTGAGGAGAGTTGCTCAGCAGGGTGAAGCAGTAGCCTGGAAGAGCTCCTGAAGACTTCTATCAGTGGGGAGCTGTGGACGGCTCCAGCGGTTAGGCTCTTGATGTGCAGCATGGCGCACAGCATCTGGAACCTGGGAGCTGCATGAGGTGGCTCAGATCTGCAACCTTTGGCATGTGGCCAGAGACACGGTGCACAGGCCACTGCATGGAGCAGGATCTTTGGAGCCACTTGGGTAGCTCAGGTCCCCAACCTCCGCACGAGGCCGGGAGCTCAGTGCAGGAAGTGTTGCATGGAGGGTGAGAGACCCCAGGAGCCACTTGAGGTGGTTCAGGTCTACAGCTGCTGGCACAGGCCAGCAGCTCGGTGCAGACAATGCTGCCCAGAGGGTCTGGGAGCAGACCAAGCCCTAGTGCTGCACAAGGTTGTCTGGGTCTCCAACCCCTAGCACAAGGCAAAGTGCCCACTACACAGACCAGTGCATGTGGCCCTAAGCCAGGCCGGCGGCAACAGAGTGGGACAGCAGGAAAGCCCGTTAGGCAACAGAGCTTGACCTGGAGAATGGGAGGCAGCCCTCCAGGACTGTGGAGTAGTAAGTTACCCTGGAGAGAGGGACCCCCAGGGTTGTGAAAGGGTGCCACTTGGGCCGCTCCTGTGTGATAGTGGGGGTGGAGTGTAGGAGTCTTTGAGGTCTTTCTCTTCTTTTCTTTCCCCTCACCTCCTTTCCTGTAGTGGTACCTTGGGAGTGGGGCCCCTGCCCTGGAGGGCATCCAGGTAATCTAAGGATTGCTTGTTATATTTGTAGATTGTGCCTTATAGTTTATGTGAATAAGTTATAGTAATAGTTTGTATATTAATAGAGTTATAAGGCTGCCCAATCAATATCCTTTGTTCTGGGTTGTTCTATTTTTCATCTGTATTCTTGAACAATAGTTGTGTGTGTGTATGCGTATGCGTATATATAAAATCTATGTCGTTACCCTTTAATGGTTTTGTTGTAATAATAAATTTGTATATAGTTAAGTAATTGATTGTCTGGACCTGACTCTGTAGGGGATGGAGGCAGCTGCTGGGCTGTTGTGTCCCTCTGCAGCACACTGCCCTGCCAATAATTCCCTCAGTTGGGAACCCGTGTATACCTGGGCTACACCTCTAAGCCAACCCCCGGGCCATGAAGGGTTGGCTGCCAGACCGGAAGTGATCATGGACTGGCAAACCGCAGCCCTGCAGAGCCAGGTGAAGAGGCCACAACTCCTCCTGCAGGGCCCGTGGCAGTTGCGGTTGACGTTTGGGTCCATTTCTGCCCCCTCACCCCCGGGGTTGGAGGTATCTTTACCTGTGTTCTGGCTGCAAATTCTGGCCACAGGGCTCCATGCAGTGGTCCATAGTTTGCCAGGCCACAGCCACTTCCGGTCTGCAGTTTGCTGGGCTACGGCATAGAAAGTTTGGGAACCCCTAGTTTAGGGCCCCAGCGTGTCATAATCCGGCCCTGCCTCCTAGGGTGTGTGGGTTCCAACCCCCACACACACACCCATACCCACAACCCCTGTCACCCTCACAAATAACTCCCCTTCCCTCCCACACACACACACACGTCAAAAATAGCATCTCATGATTTACGTGCCAGTCTCTTGATTTTTTTGATTTTTTTTTAAGAGTTCCGCTCATGATTTCTGGTACAGTGGGGTTGGCAATACTGCAAACCCAACAAAAGCTCCCTCAGCTTGGCCTCTTCCTTATCCAGATAATCCCTATTTAGTGTTTGGCTGCAGCTTAATATTTTGTGCAACTGAGGCAAACTAGCTTTTGAGTAGATCTGCCATCTTTGCATCTTTGGCTAGGTGTTCTCCCTGGCTTGTTAACAGAGGACTCACACTTCCTTGGTTCTTTTCTGGCCAGCATACTTATAGAACCTCTTCTTGTTGCCCTTAACCTCCTTTGCCACATGCAGCTCGATCTTTATCTTTCCCTTCCTGATTTTGTCCCTGTAGGTTCTTGCTGTTTCCTGCTACACTTTCTTGATGATCTGCCCATTCTTCCATTGTCTGTGTACTTTCCTTTTGTATTCAAAGCATTTTAGAAGCTCCTTGTGTAGCCACATTGGTCTTTTGCCCTTCTTATGCTTCCATCAAGTTGGGATAGTTACTTGTTGGGTTTCCAATACTGTGCCCCTTAGAAGTCCCCAGGCCTCCTGCACCCTTATCCTTCTATCTGTCCTCCCATGACACCATGCCAGCTATATCCTTGAGAAATCCGCCTTTTTGAAATCTAGAATCCTAATTTTGCTGACCTCATACTCTCCCTGTGTCAGGATCTGGAACTGTACCACATTGTGATCACTTCCTCCCAAGTTACCCATCACCTTCCCATCTTTCGCCAGAATACTTGGATCCTTTTCAATAGGGCAGCTGTTCTTAGCCTTTTTAGACTTCAGACACCTCTGAATAGACCTGAGGCACCCCTAGATAAATTCAAGGCACCCATCAGAAAATGCTAGCTCTTAATTTTCACTCAGTTTTTTACTACAGAAAAACAATAGAACAGTTTTTCTGATGCAAATACCGTAACTATGGATTTCTATTTGAAATTGTAGGTTTTATCATGTGAATTGACACTGTAAATCTAACAGCACCAACACTGTGGGATGCCACACTTGAAAGTATTTTGAGGCACCGAACTGTGCTGCGGTACCCTGGTTGAGAATCACTGCAGTAAGAAAACTTTCACAAAAGCAGCAGCTGATACTTTCTAATTGTTATGTATAAACAAACCAAATGATTCAAATGGCCCGAAACAGTTCCAACGCACTTTAACACTCCTTCATCCATGGCTAACGTTGGGGTTTGCTGCACGAATCATTTTCAGATCTACAATGTACTAGTTGCTGCTCTCCTTAAATTGACCTCTTTTGAAACAGCTCCAAGCATTCTTGGGCTCCCATGTACAAGCGCGGAGGCTGCTCCGACATGCTGGCATTCTGGTGTGCCAGAGCAGGCTCGATTAATGAAGACTGCTGGCGTGTGGCAAGTACCGCACTTCAGAAGATTCCGGCATCTCATGTATTAGCATCCCTGTGCTTAAAAATGGTGGCAGGTTGCTTGAACTAAAGCTTGTCAAACGAGCTTTAGTTCAAGTGCCCCTGCCACCATTTTTAAGCACAGGGACATTGATTTTTAAGCACAGGGACATACATGAGACATTGTGGCACTTTAATTACAGCAGCTCTTGGAGGTGCTCTAATTAAAGCACCACCCCTCCCTTCCCCAGGGCAGGTGTAAAAGTGTTTATACTATTAATGAGATACTGGAGCTGATACTTTGTAATAGGGATACATTCAAAAGAGAACCAAGATCAGCAAACCAGAAAACCGTTTGCAGGACCAGGGCAATTAGATGGGTTTCATAATTGTTTCTACACAAACACCTGGAAAAGTATGAACAAGTAAAGTTGGCAAAGATAACACAAATGCAGCAGCACAGCATTGGTAGGTGTGTTGCCAGTAGGTCAAGGGAAGTGATTATTCCCCTCTATTCAGCATTGGGGAGGCCACATCTGGAGTACTGCGTTCAGTTTTGGGCCCCTTACTACAGAAAAGATGTGGGCAAATTGGAGAGAGTCCAGCAGATGGTGACAAAAATGGTGAGGGGGCTGGGGCACATGACTTGTGAGGAAAGACTGAGGGGACTGGGTGTATTTAGTCTAGAGAAGAGGAGACTGAGGGCGGATTTAATAGCAGCCATAAACTACCTGATGGGGGGTTTAAAAGAGGATGGAGCTAAACTGTTCTCAGTGATGGCAGATGACAGAACAAGGAGCAATAGTCTCAAGTTGCAGCAAGGAAAGTTTAGGTTGGATATTAGAAATATTTTTTTTCTCACTTGGAGGGTAGTAAAACACTGGAACAGGTTACCCAGAGAGATGGTGGAAACTCCATCCTTGGAAGTTTTCAAAATTCAGCTTGACAAAGCTTTGGCTGGGATGTTCTAGTTGGGGCTCATCCTTCTTTGAGCAGGGGGCTGAACTAGATGACCTCCTGAGATCCCTTCCCACCCTCATTTTCTATGATTCTATGTCTCCTGCTGTGCCCCACATGCATCGCCGGAGATGCAATCCCAATCACACCCTATTTGCCAGTGAAGAGGGAATTGGGGATCATGATCTCTTGCTTTCCCTGCACCAGCAAGTTGAAAACAGTGTCTACAGGTTTGGATCCAGGGCCAACAATCAACTGATTGTCAGCCTCAGCCCCAGAATCACACTGGGTCTGGTTCAAGATCCTGGTGTGGTACTGGGGTCAGGGTCAACAATCAACTGATTGTCAGCTACTGCTCTGGACCTGCTGCATGTTTAGTTTAGGGCACCTTATAAACCACCTGTAAAAATTTACTTTGTTACATGCGGGGTATTTTTATGGCCAGTTTGCTATTTTATAGTCCCTTAAATTAGGCACATGTGTAGAACCCTTGCCATTTCTGCTGCAATTAACACATTTATTGTGGCATAAATATAATGTGTAGGGAGGGCTTACAGTGTCTTGTAGCTGCTACTTTCTCTTTGCCTCAAAACGTTTATTTTAAAATCTCTTCTTTTTGAGATCTTTCCTTCTGCAACACGATTCTTCACCACTTCACTGTTCTGAACTATGATCCTCCTCCATGTGAAGAGTTCTTTGAGACTTGCATTCAACATTTTAGTTCTCCATTGGGTAAGTATGTTATATAATAATATATTGACATTTGAGTCATGTCATTTAATATTTTGCAGAATAAAAGTGTAAGTATACTTGAGAAAAATGGGAGCTAAACAGGGTAGTAGTCAGAGGGCTGGAATGAGCATCAACAAGCTTCCTATAAGACGGGGTGCCCAACATATTCCACCAGCACAAGCCCAGTGACCTACTATAATTCTTTATTAAGCCAATTTATTCAGCATAAAGAATTTGAAAAGCAAAACAGTAAGTCCTATATGGTCTCTGCATAGAGACTCTTCTTTTCCCAGAGCTGGATTCCTCACTTGTTTCCAGGATGGTTCTTTATTTCCTATTAGTAGTTAAAGATATTTGGTAAGTTCATGAAAGACATAATACAGCTCAACAGCTCAATTTCCATTACATTTTTAATTAATGTATGTTATGCCTACGTGTGTGTGTGCTTGGTTTGATAAGTTGTTTTAAGCCTCACTTACTGGTGCTGCTTTGTTACTTTCTAGCTCTTGCTGAGTATTTCCCTCTAGTTTTGAGGAAGATAATATTCAGCATGGATTTCCTAAACAAACTGCATGCTGAGAATTTATCCCTCCATTTTATTTATCCTTTATAAAAATGTACAGCTTTATAAAATATCTTTAATTTGAAATTACTTATAAACTTAAGTCAAAATAGATGGACAGCTTTTAAGAATTACAGATATCTTTGCAATTAAGATATGGTACTAGCTTTTTTCCCTGTCTTTAGTATGTCTCAAAATGAGGCCTAAGGGCATGTAGGATGGGGTTGTTATATACTAAATTTTAGTTTGCCCTCTTCCAGGAAAGCTAATTGCATGACTACCTAGAAACAGACAGGAAATGCTGTTAAAATATCATCATTTAAAAGAGCATAAAAGTTATTGTAAGGAAAATATGGAATTCTGAAACCACCTCTTGGTGAGTAAGTAAAGAAAGAACTTTTTTGTGCTGTTTAGCTTTAAAATGAAAGTGTTTGAAATCCAAATTTATATCCCATCTGCTTAACCTGCTGGCAAATCTTCCAAGTAGCAAATTGACTGTCACATGATAGGCTTGGAATTTTTTTTTTTAATAGAACCAAAAATACAGTAGTTTGGGGTTTTTGGGAGGACTGCTCACCTAGTTCACTAAATGGTATCCATAGTCTATGTATATTTGTATTTTCACTGTCACCTTTGTGCATCTTCTACCCCAATGATTCTCAACCAGGGTGATGCAGCACCTCTGGGGTATCTTGAGATTGTTTCAAGGGTACTATGAGAGGTACACCCCAATGGTGGCCATGACACCCTGTAGTGACTGACTTTGGCTTACCCTGCTCTTACTCCAGCCTCTCAGGGTCTCACTCACTCGTCTGCTACAGCCGCCCCAGCTGTAGTGGCTCAGGGCCACCTTGTTTTAGTAAAAAAGAAGAGAGGCTGCCTTTAGAGGCTGGTGAGCTCTGGGTACCTTTCTGATTTTTTGCTCCCTCTTGAACCTGACTGGGCCTGCTTGATTTGAGGCTCCAACCCCACTGCACGTGGTTTGTCTTCATGGCTTGGATCCCTCTGGCCCCAATTACCTTAAGGGTCAAATTCTAAGTCTCCATCCCCCTCATGTAGCCATGCCGTGCCTAGGCCTCACAGATGTTATTCTGTCAACAGTTTTGTGTTCTTCTGTAGGCCTCAGCATACGCAGAGGAAGAAAATGTTATTTTTGAGAGGGCTGAGCATATGCATGCATGCCCCGCACAGCAGGTAAGTCTGTGGGAGAAGGGGCGGGGGGACAGATTGAGGCCCCAGCAGTGAGGGAGGGAGCAGGACACAGGCCAGAGCAGGGCCCTGACCAGGCCGGGTGGTGGGACAAGCAGAGGCCCAGGGGGCATGTGTCCCTCCCCGCCCCTCCCCCCAATCTATGTGTGGGGTGGAGGCATCTGCTGCTGAACTCTGGGCTTTGAGCCCCACTGCCCGGGGAGTGGCTGACGCCACATGCTTGCTGCTGCCAGCACTCGCATCCCACCATTGGGTGCCTCAACTCTCAGGGAGCTGCAGCAAATTTTGGGGTGCTGCAGCCCCCCCCATAGCTCCCCTCTCAGCACCACCACCATCCACCCTAAGCGCAGCCCCAGCCCAGACCCCCACTTGAAAGAGCCTGGCACCACACTAGCTCCAGGCTGCAGTGGCAGCCTGCCCCACCCCACATGCAGACCCAGGGGTCCGTGCCCCCCATGCTGTCCAGGACTGCACATAGCAGCAGGAACTGCACCCCACAGACCTGCATGCTGCATCCCAGACCCCTCCCTGGCTGTGCAGCCCCAGCCCCAGTCCCACTCCCTCACCACTTTCTGCAGCCACCTGGAGCCCACAGCTAGGCTGCATTTGCAGCCTTACCCACTGCCCCATGCTTGTGGGGCCTAAGCCCCATTAGCCCCAGCCTTCCACTTCCTGTGGGCCTCAGCCTTTTTGGCTTTACCCCATCATTAGTTTGGCTGCAGACCTCTAGCCCTGGCCTACCTGTTCTGGCCTGGCTTTCTTGACCTCAGCCTTAGCCTTTACTTTACTCTCCAGGCCCCAGGCCATATCTCTTTCCCTTTACCCGTGGCTCTGTCTTGCATTGCTCTAGGCCCCCTGTCATTCCTGACCCAGGGTGAAGCTACCTTCAGTTCCACCCACTATCTCTGGCCTTTTGACTGTGCTCAGCCCTTCCAAGTCCCTGACTACAGGAGTTGCTGTGCCTAGGCTCTCAGGCACCCCTGTGGGCTCCTTTCCACCCTTTCAGCCACACCCAGTCCTCTGGGTCTCTGCGCCTGCTACACTGCCCTCAGAACCCTGTATCCTTGGGGTCTCCCAGGGCCCCAGTTGCTCCTATGTGTAGCTACTGGCTTATAGTTTCATAGTTAGTAGGGGCGGAAGGGACCTGAGCAGGTCATCAAGTCTGTCCCCCTGCCATGGGCAGAAAAGAATGCTGGGGTCAAAGGACCCTGGCAAGATGTCTATTTAGACCCCCAGAGTAGGAGTGAGCACCACTTCCCTTGGAAGTTGGTTCCAGATCCTAGCTGCCCTGACTGTGAAGTAGTGCCTCCTGATATCTAGCCTGAATCTACTCTCAGTCAACTTATAGCCATTATTTCTTGTTACTTCCAGTAATGGTCGGGGCAAACAGGGATTCTCCCATTGCTTGCTGGTCTCCCTTGGCCAATTTATAGCCAGCTACCAGATTTCCTCTTAGCCTTCTCTTGTGGAGGCTGAACAGGTTCAGGTCTCATAGCCTTTCCTTGTAGGGCCTGCCCTGCTGCCCCCTGATCATGCGAGTGGCCCTCCTCTGGACCCTCTCCATGTTGTCCACATCCCTCCT
>NW_017728949.1:44527985-44544493 GCF_001723895.1 Crocodylus porosus
TAAGCACCGGTTGACCTTGCCAATGCAGGCCTCATGTCGCTGTCCCCACCTACTCACCTAGATCATCAGGACCTGCTGATTTGAACACATCCATTCCCACCACAAGTTCCCTGACTAGGTCCCCTCTGACCCTGGGCCTGGCTGTGCCTCCCCTGGGACCATTGGGGATCCTGGTGGGGGAGGATGACCTGGTCCCTGCTCAGAATAATGGAGGCAAAGAAATTGTTAAATAGGTTAGCTTTGTCATCTGGTGAGACCACCAGATTTCCTAGCATGTCCTGCAGAGGCCCCACGTTACCCGGAACCTTCTTTTTACCCCCTACGTATTTAAAAAATGATTTCTTGTTATCCTTGATCTGGGTTGCTAGTCCCAGTTCCATCTCCATCTTGGCCTTCCTAACAGTCCCCCTACAATCCCAAGCAATGAAGGTATAGTCCTACCTGGTGATGGCCCCTCCCTTCCATTGGGTGTATGCCTCCTTTTTAGTTTTGAGACATTCCTGGATGCTTTTGGTTAGCCATGGGGACTTTTAAGCACTCTTGTCCCCTTTGATCCATGTTGGGATTGCCACCCTTTGAGCTTGGAGGATCGTCTCCTTCAGAACCGACCACTCTTCTTGGACTCCCAACTCCCCACCCCTCTAGGATCTCAGTGCCTCCCTGACTAGTCTCCTTAGCTCAATGAAATCTGCCCTTCTGAAGTCCAGGGCTGCTGTCTTGCTGCAGGCCTTTGCCACCCTGCACTGGATGGTGAATTCCAATAGGTGATGATTGCTGTTGCCCAGGTGATTGAGCACCCGCAGTCCCCTCACTAGGTTGTTGCTTGTGGCCAGGACCAGGTCTAACAAGGCATTACTCCTGGTGGGACTGTGCACCTCCTGGGTTAGATGGAGGTCCTGTAACTTGGCTAGGAACCTATGTGAGCGGTCAGACCTGGCTGACACTCTTCCCAGCAAATGTCCAGACAGTTTAGGTCACCCATGTTGACCACATCCTTTGACTTAACTGCCTCTGCGAGCTGACCTGAGAATTCCCGGTCTATCTCTTCTCCCTGGTTGGGTGGTCTGTAGTAGACCCCCACCGTTAAGTCTCTTTCCCCCTGACCCCCTTGTATTCTGACCCAGAGCACTTCAGTCTGCCCCTCCTCTGACCCAGTGCTGCTCATTGAGGATGTGAATTGTTCTTTGACGTAGAGCGCCACACCCGTGCCTTTCCTCCCTGTTCTATCCCTCCTGTACAGCCTATAGCCCTTGATATTCACTGCCCAGTCGTGCGTTGAATCCCACCATGTTTCGGTGAGCCCCACTATGTCTGGATTTGTGCTAGCTAGCAGGAGGGCAAGTTCCTTCTGCTTGTTCCCCATACTACGAGCATTAGTGTATACACATGTAAGGCCTCCTGAAGGTGTATGCACCGCCCCCCTAATCCCAGGACTATCCGTGCCCCTGTCTCTTACCTGGATATTTCTTGTGTTCATCGTCAGTCTTGGCTGGGCTGTTCTTGTGGGCAACACTTGGTTTGGTGTTCCGAGGCTCCCTCTGACGTCATCCTCCCCCTCCCCCAACAAGCCTAGTTTAAAGCCTGCTGGAGGAGATCAGCCACCCTGAAAGAGAACACACGCTTACCTTTGGGGGAGAGATGAAGCCCATCCCACCCGAGCATGTCTCTTGTCTTGAAGTATGGGTCATTGTCCAAGAAGCCGAAGCCTGCCTCGAGACACCATTCCCGAAGCCACAAGTTGACCTCTCTAATGCAGATCTTATGGTGTTGTCCATGGCTGCTCACTGGAAGGACAGGTGAGAAGACCACCTGTGCCCCTGCCTCCTTCAGCTTGCCCCCCAGAGCATGGGAGTCCTTCATCAGATGATCTGGGCTTCTCCTGGCCGCATCGTTAGTGCCCACATAGATTAGTACCACGGGGTAGTAATCAGTGGGCTGGATAATGGCTGGGATTATCTCCATCACATCCTGAATCCTTGCTCCGGGCAGACAAGAGACCTCGCGTTTCATGGGATCCTGGTGACAAATGGGACCCTCTATACCTCTCAGGATAGAGTCGCCTATGACAAGCACCCGACATCTCTTCTTCCAGATCAACTTGCCTCCTTCAGTCTGTTCAATGCGTGGAGCGGCTTCCTCTCCAGAGGTTTCCTCCTCTCCTTCCTCCTCCTCCTCCAGTGTCACCAGGCCTCATCCCTGTTCTCCAGCAGAACCGGGGGAACTGGTAGTGCACCGCCACAAGCAGCCCTGGCTCAGGAGGGCACCTTCTGCCATTCTGCTGTGGAGGGCATCTCCCAGGGTGCTTGGCCCTGCAGGGAAAGGAAATACCAATCAATTTCACCCTCCACTTCTCTGATTTCCCTCAGCCTACTAACCTCCTCCTGGAGCTCCCTCACCTGCGCCTCCAAGGCCCTAAGATGGGCACCTGCAGGACAGATGTGGGGGCCCCTGTTCCCTTTTTCTAACTCTTCAGGAATCAGGTCAGTTAGGTTTCCTTCTAGTACTTCTCAGGCCGCTGGGTATTCTGTTTTCCATGGAAGCCAAAGCCAGACTGATTTCTCTGCTGTAGGAGCCATGCTTTTCTTGGGTTGGACTTGGCCATCTCTGGTCACATGGCTTAGCCTGCTCTCAGATGTTGCACCTTAAACCCTGAGTTGCAGCTATTGCCTCCTCCCCTGCTTCTCTTTAACCCTGTGGGTTTCCCCAGCTGTGTGTTGTGATGCAGTAGGACTCTGCCTAGCTGCCTACCTAACTAAAGTCCTTTGGTGGTGGCTCCCTACACCTCAAGTAGCAGGGATTAGGGATCCCTGTTACAGGTACTCAAACGCAATTTACAGGATAAACCCAGAGATTTCAAATGAGAGTCTATGGTATTAAAAAGCATTCTGACCTGTTGTGACCTTTCTGCTCTTTGCAACAGAAGAATTGATCTATTATTTTTCTGTAGTAAAAAACAATTGAAAACTAAGAGTTTGCCTTATGGGTATCTTGTGGGGTGCCTTGAGTCAGTCAAAGGGTGTCTCGAGTCCAAAAAGGTTTGAGAGCCAGTATTCTGCTCTCTTTTGGGTTGTCCTATCCACTGGTTGCGTCTTATCTAAAGTTAGGCTCTGATCCTGTGAAAAGCAAGTCAGTATTGTCTCCCTCTTTTATATAGGGAAACTTGGAATTCATGGAATAAAATTTAGTCTAAAAGGTGAAAAATGTCTTTAAGACTGATGTCTAGATTTGTAGCTAACTATAACTTTTGCAAACTTAAATATTTTATATATGTTGCATTTCTGTGATAAAATTAATTTAATTATGTAGGATGTGGCAAAATGTTATGGATGAACATGCTAGTACAGAAATAGATTTGCTTTAAAATAATCTCCCTGAAAGACACCTTCATAAATAGAGTTCAAGGAATAAATTGAAATGGTAGGTGAAAAGAAATAGAAAATTATTATTTTGTTTTGAAAATACATATTAGGAGTCTGATCACCTTGCAATTAGCTTGTTAAAATATGACACAGAAATTAAATTTTTAGAGTAGTTATTCATTTTTTGCACCAAATATTTTGTATCCTTTCAAAAGTGGTTACAAATAAAACTCCCAGAAAATAGTCAGTTACAGATATGTAATTCAGGAAGTAGTGTAGGGCTTTTGTTTACCAATAAAAAGAAAAAATCTACCTATTTTCTTCCTCACAAGGACTGAAGACTAGTTCCCTCAACCAATACAGAGTTCATTATCAGTAGGCTGCTGAGCCTGCCTTCAACCATTTGATTAAAGAATAATGGATAGAAGACAGGTTTAAATTTAATTTTCCAGTAGCTCTTTATTGTTAACTAAAACTGCATTTTTCCTCGTTTCCTTGCAAGGGAATTTCAAATTCTTTTTAAGTGTCTACAGTTTGAAATGCACTATTACAATGCTAGATACAGGCTTTTGTTCCATCCATGATGTTTTAGATGTCATTAGTGTAGTAAAAGTAGCCATCAATCCCCTTTCAGCTTGCCATGTTTTAACTCTCACTTTTTTTCTTTAATTCAGCACTTCCCCGTAAGCTTAAATGCAGGTTCTGCTTACTGCTGTTGGATTTGAACATAGCAGTACGTCTAGAATTCAGATCACTTGGTTGCATGAGAACTTTTGTCAGCAGATGCAGCATAAAGGTCAGTATTTTAGAAGAGGATATACCACCACTACTCTTCACCCCTTCTACTAATAACAATTCGTGGTAGCATAGTTACAAAAGGATGTTAGGTACTGTATTTCTTCTAAAATGTTAAGAGGCTATTTATATTAGTAAACAATAAAAAACAAAAAGATACATTGACTATGATACTTAGCAAAATGAACTGTGATAAAAAAAAAAAGCATGAGAGACCTTAAATAAATGAAATTGTGTCTCTCCTAAATGGATATGGAAACATGTTGCCTCATTCTTGGTAAAAGGTAAGAATTTACTCTGGTGTTACGGCAAACAAATCTGCCCTAGTTGTTTGTGCCATTTAAGCATGTGGCTGCTACTTTCCACCTGAGAGGAGACATTGCTGCTTGTAGTATGCACAATGCTTTGGGATTAAAGGTTAATTTAGGAATGCAGAATAATAATATCTGTATAAAAAAACTTTAATCTTAAAGCCTCTATTTCTACTTTCAAGACTGCAGCCCTATTGTAAGTTGGTGCATTGATTTGTTTGTTCTGTTTTTGTAGGCTGTGATAGCAAAAGTGAAATGCAACAGCAGATTTACAGAATGCTGGGAGAAATCTTGGGTGGAAACTATTATGCAAAAGTTTCTGCATTTGCACCTGACTTACTACTATGAAATAGGCTGGCGGTTAACTAGCTTAGCACAAATTGCTTTTGATCCAGAAGTCAACAATTAATTCTAATAGGAGTTGTTATCTACCTAAGTTCTTTCAGCATTTCTATTGATGTGAACACCTGAGAGATGCACCCCAAATATCGAAATATAATAAAACATTATATAAAAAAACATAATAGACCATAATATAATAAGTTTTCCTAATTGTCATCATCATAAACCATCAAACAGCAAATCACCGTTTTGGCAGCTGCCTGCAGAATACCTCAACAAATCTAGATAATTCAGTTGGCGTTGTGCCAGGAATTGTGCCTGGGCTCCTGGAAAACTCGCCCAGCCTGACCCACCAGCTTGGTCCCTGTCTGGGCCTCCAGGTTGACATTTGCTTGTGGAGGGGTGCCCGGGCCTCTGCCGCCCCGACTCGACAGCCACCCCTCGCCGGGGTCGCTGGGCTGCTACAACCGGTTTATGATCATTATAATGTAGTGGGTTGCTGGATTTTTCTTGAAGATACTGAATTTATTCTGGATAAAAACAAGAAGCCTATTCCTTATGTGGGTCATAACATAGTTTGGTCTGACTCAGATAAAGTGTGCTGGTGACAAGACATCCACACTTTGAAGGGAAAGGGGGTACCACCAGGGGCTCAGGTTAGTACAAAATTTTCTGTACACAATAGAAAATTGTGAGATAAATCAAGCTGTATATTAAAGAAAGTTTTTCTTACCCTTCAAGTTGGCAGTGGCTTCCCTTTTAATGTATGCATCCCATCTCTTATGACTAGAAATGGTAGTGAATGGATAGCAGAAGAAAGCTATTTCTCATGAATAGTCAATAACAATATGGACCTATTTTTTTCTTGATTTTTAAATCCTTCTCCCATTTATAAAGTGGTTGTCTGAGCCTAATAAAGTGCTTGTCCAGCCTCATCTTGAACACCTCCAAGGATGATGACTGCACCACCTCTGCTGCGAGTGTGTTCCAGATTCTGGTGACCCTTACATAAAAAAAGTCCTTTCTTCTGTCCAGCTTGAATTTACCATCTATTAGCTTATGCCCATTGGTCCTCATCCTCCCTTGAGGTGCCTTTCTGAAGAGTTGCTCTGCTAGATCTTGATGTTCACCCTTGACGTACTTGTAGGCAGGTGTCACAGGGAAACTATAGAGAGCAGACCCCGAGGGGCCAAGGGGGAGTCCCGGGGCCCAAAACACAACAGGGAAGGTGAGGGAAGCAAGAAAGAAACAGAGATTCCCTTACCCACAGCTGATGCTGCGGCGAGACTGGAAGAGGCAGCAGGACCTGCACAGCAGATTAGCCGCGTCTTCTTGAAACTGCAGCCAGCTGCGGTTACTTACGAGTGGGGCTGGCACGGGACAATAAAAAGCAATCCAAGGGAGAAAGAAGTGGGAAGAGCTGGAGCAGATCTGCCAGCAGAAGTGCTCTTGGAACCCCGTTTGGAGGTGAGGAGGAGCCAAACGACTCTCCATGAGGCAAGAGGGTACCCCAAGGCTGCCAGAGGGAGGACGCCAGCAGTGAGGCAGCGGATGCCCTGATTCGCAGTGATGGAGCCAAGGGAGAAAATCCAAGGACTCTGGATGAAGAAGCCAACAGCGGAGATGGCCCCGAAGAGAGGGTGACAGAAGGCGACCCTGCAATCCAGGTGGGATTGGCACGGGTTTGGGGAGGCTCCCGGAGTCTACCCCGACAGAGGGCAGAGAGCTTAAGCAGTGAGAGGGGCTGCAGGAAGCAAGCTCCTACCAGGCTGAGCTGCTCAGCAAGGGACCAAGTAGGGTTGAGTTGGAGGGACCAGTAGTAGTCCTGTGCGACACTCAGGAGGGTTATGAGCCAGACAGAGGGGTGCCTTAGGCAGGGTTAATAGGGAGAGGAATTCTCCGGGCCAGGGAGCCCAATTTTTGTTTGAAGCCAAGGATTTTTACTGGTAGTGTTTTCTTTTTCGTTGTTCTGTTTCCCACTTTTGGAGGGGTAGGAAGGAAGGCCATAGAGGGTCCCATAATCAGCTTGATTCGGGGTCAGGATAGATCTTCATATCTGTAGCAGAGTGTCCATCACATCAAGAGGCAAGGGTCAGGCCCAGAAATGTCAACAACTCGGCGAGGCTGGGTATTAGGGCGAGGTATGGGGGAGGTTGGAGCCTCACAGAAGACCATCGCACCAAGATTCCCGACTCCGGAGATGCCCTAGTAGTCAACCCCACCACTGAAAGAACAAGCAAAGTCGTGACAGGAGAGATTGGGATGAGGCTGCCCCAGGGCAACGTATCCGGGCTATACAACCTCAGGGACAGAGCGACGGGCAAGCTTACGCACCCAAAGCCGGGCAGCACGGGACTGGATGTTTGAAGACAGCCAGGTGCAGCAGGTATCAAGTCACCTCTCAGCTTTCTCTTACTCAGACTGAACAGGCCCAGTTCCTGAAGTGTCTCCTTTATCGGGCCTATCCTCCAGGGCCCTAATCATACAGGTGCCCCTTCTTTATACCTTCTCAAGCTTATCCACATTCTTCTTGAAGTGCAGTTCCCAGAACTGGACACAGGACTCCAGCTGTGGCCTCATCAACACCAGATAGAAAGGAAGGAGCACCCTCTGGTATATATATAAACTGTACATCTAACAATCTGTCTTGTGACCACTGTGGTTGGTTTATTTGACAGATGAAAAACACACTTTTACAAAAACACACTATTTTAGTCTCATGACAAAGTTTTCACTTTGTGCCTGTGCACCCATCACCATCTCCTTGAAAACATCATAGTTGTTTAAAAGACGGCCTTAGTCCGCTGCTTCCTTCTCACAAGACTGCCTCAGCCCCCTCACAAATCCTTCTCCTGTTTGTCCAGTCTTTTCACTCTTTGTCATATTTGTTGCTGTCATTGTTGACAACCTCACCATTGTCATCTTTATTCTCTTTGGAGGGCTCACCTCTGAAAAGTCTGTGCCAGTCCCCTCTCTTCCATATGTGGTCTGCCATCTCTTTTCCATCATCTTCTTCTATCTTCCTGTAGTACCAGTACATTTCACTCAGCCCCATTTTAATACAGTCCTTGACTGAAAGTTCTGTGTTCCTGTTTATGAGCAAGTACCTGGTCTTTTTATACCGGCGGTGAGCGGGGAATGCCCACAGCCAGCGGTGGCAGTGTTGGCAGCAGCGAGCGCAGACCACCTGCAGCAGCTGGCAGAGGTATCAGGGTGGAGGAGTGGTGAGTGCCAGGCAGCAAATGGGGACTACCTGCAGATGCTGGCAGCCACGTTGGTGGCAAGAGGGGGTGGTAACCACCTGCAGAATCTGGCAGCAGCTTTGGCAGCAGCCAGTCTCAGGAGGGCCACGTGCCTCCTCTACATATTGCCTATGTTGCCCTGCAAAATACTTTACAAAGCTGGCTGTTTTGGATTCTGCCCTTGTTGCTGGTTTTCTAATCTGGCTCATATACTTGGCCCAGGAGAACAGGACATCTAGCATTCTTCTGCTGCTGGACCATTTCACTTTGTACAGTGTGGTCCTCACCACTTTCTCCTATGTGGAGTTCCAAAAGAAAATGCACATGGGTCTTTGGATTCTGTGGATGACTTGGTCTGAGGAAGAGAAGACTAGGGTGGTGTACAGAAGCATCAGTAATAGCACAGCCTTCGTAAGTGCCATTGCTTCCTGCCCTTCCCCTCCCCCTCCCCCTCCCACCCATTGGCAGGCAGCATAATTGCCATAGTCCTCATTTCTGCTTGGTCTTGGCCTCTGTTTTTTCCCATGCCATCTGTCCCATCAGCTCTGGGTCAAACTCCACCCCAAGGATCTTTACCGTCTCATGGGGGATGGAGAACCCCAGGGCTGACAGGTCCCCGAGCTTGCCCAGAATTAGGCAGATGCTTTTGCTCACATTGAGTTTGGCCCCTGCTGATGCTCTGTATACCTGAGTGTGTTGTAATGCTCTTTCAATCAAACTCTTGTCCCTGCATGATATTGAGGTCATCCATGTAGGCCAAGATGTCCCTTCCTGTTACACTCCCAGGGACCTTCACGCCTCTGATCTCAGGGTTCTGCCTGAGCTGCTATGCTAGTGTTTCCATTATGCAGATAAACATGATTTGGGGAGAGGGGGTGGCCCTGCTTGATGCCCAACTCCACCACAGTCGGGGCTGCCAGGGACCCATTTACCAGTACTCTGAGTCTCTCTTTGGTGAACAATGTCTTTATCCAGGTGACAAAGGTTGCAGGGACTCCCAACTTTTTTAGTGTCTCCGGTAGGAAGTAATTGGATACCTGGTTGTATGCCTTCTCTAAATCAAGGTTCAGCATGGTGGCATTCTGTCCTCTCTCTCATTGGTACTGTAGTATATCTTGCAGCTGCATCAGGGCTTCGTGGATCTGTTGCCGCAGCACTGAGCATGCCTGGTCCTCGTGGATCACTGCACCTATAACAGACTAAAAGCATGCGACCAAGACTTTTTGGCCATTAGTTTGTAGTCAGGGTTCAGGAGCCTTATAGGGAGCCAGTTTCTCAGGTTCCACCTCTCCCTTTCTTGTAAAGAAGAATTATAAGATCTTCCTCCATCCCTGCTCCCAGGTGGCCCTACTGCAGGTGTTCTCTATACTTCCAGCAGCTCCAGACCCACCTGGTCCCAGAAAGCAACATAGAATGCTTTGGGAAAGCTGCCTGCCCTCGAAGTCTTATCATGCTGGAAGCTGTGGAGCATCATGTCGATTGTGTCCAGCCTCCACTCCTCTGCCACTGTCCCTCATCCTCCTCAAAGACCCCTGTCAGCTTCTGCAGGCAGTCCTGCATGGCCTCTAGCTCTTCTGGTTATGTATTATAGAGATCCCAATAGAATGCCACTGCTGTCTCCAGCATCCCCTTGTTTGACTGGTGTTTCACCCCTGCTCCGTCTAACAAGCTGGTCATTACTTCTTTCTTGGTTTCCTTTATCATGCTAAAATAAGCACACCACTCCTCTCCCTTCTCCACCCAAGAGGCCTGGGCCAGGAAAATCTAATTCCTGGCCTTCCCCCCTGTACCAGGCCCCAATCTGGGTCTTCACCTCCTACATGGCCTCCCTCATGTTCCAATCCAAAGCCATCTGCTTGTGCAGGTTCTACCACTTGTGGTTTAGGTATTCATGTTGCTGTCTCTGGAACCAGACTTGCCTCCTTCCAGCCTTTTGGAAGAAGTCCCTTATTCTCTCTGACCCACTACTCTGTGTGGTTCCAGTATCTGGGTTTCATAGTTTCACAGTTTGTAGGGTTTGAAGGGACCTGAGCAGATCATCAAGTCTGACCCCCTGCCATGGCAGGAAAGAGTACTGGGGTCAAACGACCCCAGCAAGGTGTTCATCAAGCCTCCTCTTAAAGACTCCCAGGGTAGGAGCCAGCACCACTTCACTTGGAAGTTGGCTCTAGATCCTAGCCACCCTGACAGTGAAGTAGCACCTCCCGATGTCTAGTTTGAATTTACCCTCTGCCAGCTTGTGATCATTATTTCTAGTCACTCCTGGTAGTGCTCGGGGGAATAGGGACTCCCCCAGTGCCTGCTGGTCCCCTTTGACTAGTTTGTAACAGGCCACTAGATCTCCCCTCAGCCTTCTCTTGTGGAGGCTGAACAGGTTCAGGTCCCGTAGCCTCTCCTGATAGGGCCTGCCCTGCTGCCCCCTGATCATGTGAGTGGCCCTCTGGACCCTCTCCATGCTGTCCACATCCCTCCTGAAGTGTGGCGCCCAGAACTGGACGCAGTACTCCAGCTGCGGCCTGACCAGTGTCACATAAAGGGGGAGGATCACCTCCCTGGACCTGCTTGAGATACATCTGTGGATGCATGACAAGGTATGGTTGGCCTTTCTAACTGCATCCCCACACTGCCGGCCCATGTTCATCTTGGCCTCAATGATGACTCCAAGATCCTTTTCTGTCTCTGCACTGATGTGAAGGGAATTCCCCAGACTTTAGGTATGCTGCTGGTTCTTCCTCCCCAGGTGCATCACCTTGCACTTATCAGTGTTGAATCCCATCCTATTCTCATCTGCCCACCCCTGTAACCTGTCTAGGTCTGATTGCAGCCTATTCCTCCCTTCTAGCATGCCCATATCCCCCCACATCTTTGTGTTGGAGCATTTTCTATTCTGTGTAGTGTTGTCTGAACTCTCGCTGTATCTTATCATCATCCAGATGAGTCACGTTCAGTTTCCACATGCCCTTGCCTCTCATGGGTTGCCCTCCTTTTTCTGCTTTCACTGTCAGAAGGCAGTGGGCCGAGAAGCACACATGTGTGGATTTAGCGTTAGCTACCATCCACCCTTTTGGGAGGAGGATGGAGTCTATGCATGATTTATACTACCTCAAGGGGTCTACCCAGGTGAACTTCCCCCTGGTCCTCTGGCATCTTTGCCTGCATCCACCAGGCTGTATTTGCAGATGAGCTGGGTCCCAAACAGTTAACCCAGAATCCCTCTGTTGGCCCCTCTCTCAGTCTGTTGCATATGATAAATGTGGCCCTGACTTCCATGAGGTGGAGCTGGACCACATGGTCCTTTGTCCTTTGCCTTATCTGCATATCAAGTTTTGGAGAATTCCAGGACTTAATAGATTCATAGTTCATTAGGGGCTGGCAGATCATCAGGTCCAACCTCCCTGCTCTAGGCAGGAAGACAACTGGGATCAAATGACCCAGTGAGGTGACTGTCCAGTTTCCTCTTAAGCCTCCAGGGTAGGTGACTGCATCACCTCTGGAGGGAGTTTATTCCACAGTCTGAACACCCTGACTGTGAAAGAGTTCTTCCTGGTATTAAGCCTGAAGCAGCCTTCCAGGAGTTTATATCCATTGGTCCTGGTCTTTCCCAGGGGTGCCCTAGTGAACAGCTGTCCACCGAGCTCCTGATGCACCCCTCTGATCTAGTGGTAAGCCGCTATCAAGTCCCCTCTCAACTTTCTCTTCTTTAGGCTGAAGAAGAGTCCCTCAGCCTTTTCTTGTATGGGTTGCCTTGCAAGTTCTTGATCATATAGGTGGCTCTTTTCTCTCAAGTTTTCCCATGTCCTTATTGATGTATAGCGCCCAGAACTGGATGCAGTCCTCCAACTGCGGTCTCACCAGTTCTGAGTACAGCAGGAGTATCGCTTCCTTAGTTTTACATGAGATGCATCAGTTGATGCATGCCAGCATGTTATGTGCCCTGCTGATGACTGCCTCGCACCGACAGCTCACATTCATGTGATGGTCAATCATTATTCTTAGGTCCCTTTTGGCCATGGTGCAAGTCAAGCTGTCACCACCAAGCCTGTATGTATGTCGAGGGTTGTTTGCCCCCAGATGACGCACCTTACACTTAGAAGTGTTAAACTTATCTGGTTCCAGTCTGATCACAACATCCAGTTCCAGTCATGAGCAGGGGCTAATTAGCACATGGATCCTTTCTGGGGGTATTTAGAGTACACACACATGCTGAGTAGTGCTGAACTATGGGCAGTGCGTGGGGGAGGACAGGGGGGCCCATGACCTTCCCTGAGATTGGGTGCCTCCAAAACTGCTGCCGGCTTCAACGGGTAGTCACCACCCCTGCTCACCGCCAACATGGCTGCCAGTAGCTGGGCAGCCCCTGCTCACCGCCCACAACTTATCACCCCCTCCCCCACTGCTGACACAGGTGGAGCCGCCTGCAGGCAGTCTCTGCTTGCTGTTGCCACGACCGCTGCCGCCTACGGGTGGTCACTGTGCCCCCCCAGGCACGTATCATTCATGGTTGTGAGATCACTGTAGCGTGAAATGCTGTCAGCTCCAACTCTGCTGGGACCCAGCCCAATATGTTGAATCATGAGTCTTTTGGCTTTAGACTAATATCATGCATAGTTTGTACTCTCTCTAAGTAGGTGCTAAAGTGCTACTTACAAGTGTGTTTACAGTATACCAATGCTAAAACTTGCAGCAGTTTCAAAAAAGGTAAAATGCATAGTTTCCGAGTGAATCAAGTCTCTGAGTACTATATGTAAATTGCTATAGCTATATATATTTCAAGGTCAGTTTTTTAAAAATTGTTCTTTATTTACATGGCTCAGGGAGAGCAGGGTCTGACAGTAAGGAGGGGGAGAAGGGCTACAGGGGGAAGAACTGGGGGAGGCAGAAGGCAAAGAGGCTACCTAAACTCCCAGATTTATTTTCCTTGCTGGAGCAGTGGGAGGCTGACAAATTCAAGGCAAACTTTCAATAATCATATTATATACCTGGAAAATTATATCAAATTTATACATTTTCCATTTATAGAATATAATTATTGTGGGGTTGTCTTATAATCCGAGTCATTTTATATTCACATAAATATGGTAGTTAAATTAGTTTAATGCAGAAGTGGGCAACACGGCAGATCCGGCCAGCAATTATGGGCTCTGTTTCCCAGCAGCCTCTGTCCATGTCACTGCAACCATTTTCCATGGAGACCCCAGTAGCGGCAGCACCATGACAGTACGAGGCCAGGGTTTCCATGGAGGCTGGCCCCAGCAGCACTGGCAGAGCTTGCAGCTTGGTGGGGAGCTGCTTTGGGGCCTGGGGCTGGGATCTTGCAGTGGTGACAGTGTGGTCCAGAGCCAGGGTAGAGTCATGATCCAATGTCTGCAGGCCCCTGCCTGAGGTGTGCAGGCAGTGGATTGCAGCTCTGCCATGGCTCTGGATCGCACTGTAACTGCTGCAGAATCCCAGCCCTAGAGCAGCTTCCCACCCAGCTGTGGGCCTTGTCAGCACTGCTGGGGCCAGTCTCCATGGAAACCCTAGCCCTGAGCTGTCACAGTGCTGCTACTCCTGGGGTCTCCATGGAAACTGGCAATAGCAGCATGGGCAGGGGCTGATTTGGCCTGTGGGCTGGACTTTGCCTGCCGCTGGTCTAATGGTAACCTGGTGACAATCATTCACATTTTGATTAAAACACCAAGTAATAATACATACAAGAGTATTTAAAAGCAAATATTTTGTTTCTTTTCAGAATTGATCTGGAGTTTCTTTATTCATATATTTCATAGACATTAGGGCTGGAAGGGACCTCAGCAGATCGTTGAGTCCAGCCCGATGCCCCAGGGGCAGGAAGTCAGCTGGGGTCACAGGATCCCAGCAAGATAAGCATCCAAATGCCTCTTGGAGGTGTTCAAAGTAGGTGCTTGAATCCTCTCCGGCAGCAGTCTGTTCCAGGCCTTGGGGGCTTGGACAGTAAAAAAGTTTTTCCTTATGTCCAGCCTGAAATGGTCATGGAGGAGTTTGTGACTGTTTGACTCTGTCATCCCATGTGGCACTCTGGTGAACAAATGTTCCCCCAGATCCTGATGTACACTCCTTATGTACTTACAGGCAGCCACCAGGTCCCTTGAGCCTATGCTTTTCCAGACTGAAGAGTCCCATGGCTGTCAGCCTCTCCATAAGGCCTGCTTTCCTGCCCTCTGATCATGTGCATAGCTCTCCTCTGGACTCTCAAGCTTCTCCACATCCTTTATAAATTGTGGAGCCCAGAATTGGATGCAGTACTCCAGCTGCGGCCTCAGCAAAGCCGAGTACAGCAGGAGAATGACATCCTGGGATTTGCTAGAGAAGCATTTATGGATTGTGTGGCAGAAGGAGGCAGAGCCCCCCAGTGGTACACTGCCCCAGTGAGCTCCAGAAGTGCACATAGCTGGTTCATCAGCTCCATCGCACAGGGCTCACATGCCCGAGCCCTGTACCGCTAGGGAGAGCCCGACATGATGAAGCCATCAATGCAGATCACGGGGCTCAGCCAGGGCAGCAGGGAGAGGGGCAGAGCCAGCCTGGCTCAGTAGCGTGGTGCTCCCCACTGCTTCCTATGATCTGCGCAAAGCAGTGAGCAGGGCTGGGCTGATGGCTCCATGTGGGGCTCTCGCAGAGGTGTACAGCTCAGGTGAAGAACCTGGGAACTGCATGCGAGACTGATGCAATGAAGCCAGGCAGACCCCAGTGCCTCCACCAGCCCAGGATCTGTGCTCCTGCCATCTTGCTTTGGGTCCCCACTGGCCCCAGCCCCGGGACACCAGCACAGGCTCCATGCTCCTGCGCAGTTGCCACTTCACTCCCATCCACTGCCACCACTCCCCCCTGCCTACCCACCCACTGCTGCCACCACCATCACTGTCATCCTTCCCCTGCCACTTCCCTACCTTCCACCTGCCCACAACTCCTTTCTCCCCTCACCCACTTGTTCACCACCGCCACCACTTTCCCCGCCCCTGCCCCCACCACTGCTGTCCTTTCCTTGCCGCTTCCTTCCCTTTCCACCCCCTCCCTTTGCCCACCTGCCCACTGCTGCCTCCACTCCCCACCACTTCGGCCACCTGCTGCTGCTTCCCTACTTGTGGAGCTGGGGTCAGGGCCGGGGTCAGGGCTGTCCTGCAGGAAAAGGTGGGAGTGCTGCCCCTATGGGAGTGAGCAGGGCTCAGCCCCGTGCAAGCACAGCAAGGGCAGCCCAGGGTTGGGCTGCATACAGTGAATTGGTAGGCACCCACCCATGGGCCGAATTAAATCACCTGGTGGGCTGGATCTCGCCCATGGGCCATATTTTGCCTGCCCCTGCATTATAGGCTGCTTATAGACATTCAAAAAAACCCCAAAAAAAACCCAACCCCCACCCTGCATTTTACTCAAAGAAGTGATGCATTAGTTTGACCTGGCTTCACAGTGTCTGTATATATCAGGTGCTTCAGTGGGGTTTTTGGCACTTTTATCTAACAGCTGATTTAATTAGCTGTTAGATAAAAGCCCCAAATTTATACAGATGTTGGGTGAGCTGGGTCCAACTAACTCAATGACTCTTCTGGCCATGTGTTGGGCATGGGAGTGTGCCAAGTTTAAACTAAAACACTGTTTGTTTGGGGGTTTTGTTTTGTTTTTTAATATCTGTAAGTAGCCTTAATGTTTATGCCTTTAAGACATGTCAGCTTCCTTCCCATAGGTAGGTAAAGCTGTAGATAACTGTTCATCATTGTTGTACAATCATACGGGGCGCATCTGCACATGCTGCTATGGTGTTGTTACTGAGCCAAACTTCCTTTTGGAGGTACAGGCAGTCCTTGGGCTTGAGACACAATTGGTTCCTGAAAACCAGGTCTTAAGTCAAAATGTAACTTGAAACCAATTCTCATAAGAAACAATGTTATAAAATAGGGGATTGGTTCCTGAACCCAGGCCCGATACTCTATTTTCACTAAAAATACCCCAGAATTTTCTATTCGATCCATTATAGGTGAGTAATATAGCTACATTAGTGTATTTATATTGTAAACAGTGATCATATTGATTTGGAAGGACTTATCTGAGGTGACTTTGCTGGACTTTTTGAAGGGTTCTTGGCTGGAGTCTTCTCAGGAGTCTTGGCTGCAGGTTTTTCTGGAGTCTTGTCTGCTTTCTTAAAGAAAATGTCCAAGGAGCTTTGGACAGATGTTCTCCAGGGAGACGAGTGACACAGCGAACTTGTTCACTGGTGTGGTATCGCATTGGATCAAGTGTTGTAAAGTTGAAACTGATGTCATAAACTTGAAACAGGGTGTCACTTTATAAATGTTGTAACTGCAAAATGTAACTCGAAATATTTTAAGTCGAGGATTGCCTGTACTAAAAGACAGGGCAGTAACAGCCAGTAACTGCGCTGTGTGTGGTGCACATGGTTATTTTTAGACACTGTTGCCATAGTGACGCACTATAACCAGAGAGCA
>NW_017728949.1:44544713-44558028 GCF_001723895.1 Crocodylus porosus
AAAATATGAATGCTAGATTATATTTTGGGCAAAGACTTTATTATGAAACCTGTATCATAATTATTATAGAAATAGAATATACAATAATCAAGGCCTTTGATACATTTTCATTTCTGGCTCCTAGTCGTTTCAATAATGCATACAAAATTAGCTCTGTCTAGCTCTAAATAGCCTTGTTTTTCACACTCAGCCTGTGAGAACCATTGAACAGCAGGCTCTTGCTGGTGCTCACAACTCTTGCTGCTTTCCACAGGTCTCTGAAAGAAATAAAAGGGAACTCTTTGTCAGCACCGCTCTTAAGGCATATACAGTGACTAAGCCCAGGCCTTTTTGCAGAGGTGTGGAAGGCTTTCTATCCTTTTAGACCTTTTATCATTACAAAAGTCATCCACCTTCTCAACCCATTCTTCTCGGTTGGAAGCACAATTGTGATATGTAAAGTAAGAAGCAGTGAAGGCAGAAAACAGTTTCAGGAATATACCACTTTAACACCCTCAATCAATGTCTTGCTAGTAATGAGGCATAGAGAACTGCATGTGCACAAGTATTTCTGGTACAGCTCACGTGTGTGTATGGGATGATTTGTATTATGCAGAGTAGCTGGGTGTAGAAATGAAAAAAAAAAGTTTAAGACTGCTCACCAAAATCCCTGCTCTTCTACTCTCAGACCTCCATTCGCAATAGAAGAAATCTATTAATAGTTCAGGGTCTTAAGTTCTATAGCATGACTCTCAAGAAATGCCCTTTATTTTGTTGTACTCCTCTTTCCTTTAACATCTAAGTATTATTGACCTGGCTGATTATCAAGTCATAATAATAAAAAAAACAAAAAAACCCCCCAAAAACCCCACACAAAATTACTTTTTATAGTTTAAAAATGTTACTATTTAATAGCCTTCAAATGAAATCAATTTCCTTACTGAAGAGAGTTCCCAGTGTCAGAAGTATTTGATGATAACTAATGAGGTATGGGTTACTGTCTCAAATCTTTAAAATAAAGCATTAAGTATTTGCTTTACAAAAAAAATAAATAATTTGGGGGATAGAGGAGGCATACCAGGGTTTTACAAGGTCAAGCTTGTAGGGCTATTAACCTTCTAAATTTTTTTTTTCCCCCCATTGTTGGAAGAACCATTAGTATAGCATTAGCTGATAGGCCTCATGCTATTTTTATGCTATTTTTAATCTACAGGCCTGTTCCATGCCAGTGTCTACTAGAAAAGTCTTTTATAGATCTGGCTGAAGGGTGACTATATGTTCTACCATTGAAGTAGAAAATAAGATTCTACAAACAACTTGCCAATATCAAGTGCAATTTAACCGATCTAGAAAGTAATTAATTTTCAGGAAGAAATTCTTAAAAGTTATTTTGAGACTAAGTACCCAAATGTATAAGCCCTATATGAAGACACTGTTTAACTTCAACAGGAATTCCACATGTTGAAGGAATTAGCTTTTCTTCAGTAGCTCAGTTATTCAAAAGATTCCATTCCATGTTGCTCAGAAACTAGATTTAAAAATGTAATGATATTTTAGTTTTCATTATTAACCTACAAAGCTTGTAGAATCTTTAAGGTAACATTTTAATTTATAATGATTTAGCTATGAATTCCTGTACAGTTTGGGTTTTTATAAAAATAATAAATAGGGAAAAGAGACTGTTTCTCACCATAATTAGTTTTTCAGCCCTTGTTTATAGCTTTGATAGCTTGAATAGATTTAACCGTGTTGAAAGACAGGAGGCTCCAGAGGCATAACGAATCTCTTTCAATATGCCACTCCATTCTTTCTTCTCATCATCATATCTGCAGTTAATAAAACACAGTCAATACACACATGCATGTTTTTAACTTTAGATTTTTGGATTTGAGCTTCTCCTCCAGTACCCACAAGGAAAGGAATATAACCCACTAGAGGTGCACTGATACACAAGTCCACACTGTATCGGCACTGATAAAAGAAAAATTGACATTACTGGCAATTGGCTCTTTTTTGGCTGACATGGCTGATAATGTTGCTGCTAAATGCTGCATGCATGAACGTAGTCACAGCATGCACACGGCCACCCTGGCAGCTTGGAGAGCAGCATCCAGCTGGTAAGTCAAATTGAGGGGAAGGGAAAGAGTGGAGGGAAAGGGCATGATGGGGGCGGACTGAGGCCCCTGCAGTGAGGGAGGGAGTGGGTCTGGGGCAGAGGTAGGCACTGCCCAGCCGGGGTGAGGCGCAGGACGGAGCCAAGAGTGATTCATTTGGGTGGTGTGAGGAGGAGGAGCTGCCATCACTGTGCTTCTTCCAGAGGAGGCATGAGGGGCATGTACCCTCTGGATCTGTGTGCAGGGTGCTGCTGAGGGCTGGGGGTGTCACTGGGCTCTTCCCAGTGGGGGACTTGAGCCAGTGCTGTGCTTGGGGTGGGTGGTGGTGATGCTGGGAGGAGCTATGGGGGGGCTTCAACCACCCCAGAACTTGTCGTAGCCCTCCGGTAGTACCCCCTCCTAGCACTGCCATTGCCTACCCTGAGTACAGCTCCAGCTCACCCCCTGCGCTGAGAAGAACCTGGTACCACTCCTGGCCCCAGTCCCAGCCTGCAGCAGCAGCCCAACCTTGCCCCACACACAGATCTGGGGGTCACATGCCCCCCCATGTCTCCCCCAGGGCTGTGCACAGAAATGGAAGCCAGTCCCCACCCACACTTCCCAGACATCCTGCAGCCTGCCCTGCCCACCTGTGCTCCTTCCCCACTCCCTCCCTCACTATAGGGGCTTTGCCCCCCATGCCCCTTTCCTTCCTTCTCCCCACCTCTTCCCCCCAGCAGACTTACCAGCTGGATGCTGCTCTCCAAGCTGCTGGGCTGTATATCAGCAGCTTGGATATACAGCCCAGCAGCTTGCTGATTGGATTGGTATTGACTGATATGGCTCGTTAATAATCAGTATTGGCCAAAAAAATCCTTATTTGTGCACCCCTATAACCCAACAGTTTCAAAAGGCTCTTGGGTAGCTTTTATGCTAAATTGTGCCACATAAGGACACTGCTGTCCTCCAGAACAGAATATTAGAACATCACCTTGCTCCTCCTCCTCCTCTCTTTCCCACTCCTTTTTTTTCAAATCTTTCTTTACACATGCTTTCAGGAATCTTTTCTGCTTTCCCATTGACTAATTCCAATGCTAAAGTTACTTTAACATGAGGGGAGTCACAGATAAAGTGGAATCTTTCAATGTAGATATAAGTATGTACCTGACGCTCTCTTAAAGGGGCTGTGACACTCTTAAAGTGTGGACACAACCAACATCCTGGATTGCTCTTCACCTGGCTATTAATGTGGATGAAAGCAATAATAGGGATAACATTAAATTATCTGACTCTTTCAGAGCATCCTGCATGAGAACATGACGCAGTGGAAATTGTTAGTTTGTATTTAATTTTAAGTCAGGCTGAATCTACCAAGAAATATTATATCCTACTTCACTATGTTCCCTTACTGATTCCTGAGATGTATTCATTAGTAGGTGGAGGCATTCACCTGAGCTAAGTCTCACATTTATCTGTGACGTAACGAAGTAAATGATTGTTGCTGTTCACCAGATTCTATGCAAACTCAATATAAAAACAAAGAATAAAATCTGTACAATAATTCATTTCTGAAAGTAATCGTAATATCAATGTGATTTACTCCCTAGAGCAAGGCAAGGTAGTGTTTTCCAAATAGAAAGTGAAATCAAAACAGAACTTACTTCCATATGTCAGTGACTTCACTGGGTGCAAATTCATTAGATTCAAGTTGAACCATAGCAAAACCACCAATAGCATAAAGGGATCCACTCAAGGTGACTAAACTGATAGAGCTTCTCTCCTGGGGAAACTCAGGCATAAGCTCCCACCTAAAAGTAGCAGAAACATAACCAGTCAGACAACAGTTAAGGGATATTCTGAATTGAATTATTATAGAATATGAGTTATAGAAGCTGACAGCTACAGTAAACAAATGGGTGCTGAGGATGTTCAAGGTTTTCACCCCCAGGACAAAGGAACACTATTCCTGATTAGAAAGGAGAAAAATAATTCAAAGTCCAAGGCACATCAGCACCAACATTCTGCTTTTCCATCCATCAGAACTAATGTCAGGGGGTGCTTGTACACGATGATCACCACCATCTACATGTGACAAAAATTTCCTTTGTGTGGCTTAATAGCACCACACACTGCATGTGTGTGAGATTTGGAGGTTTCAAATGAGTTTGCAACATTTGGAGGTTTCAAATGGTAATCTTGTGGCTATGCCAGATGAGAAAGCCAAAATTTTTAACAAGTTCTTTGCTTCTGTTTTCTTGGACAGGGACCAGGACAGCTCTCCCACCACAGGTAGGGGCAATCATGGGGATAGAACTGCCAGGCCTCAGGTCTGCGCAGAAGTAGTTAAGAATCTTCTGGAAGGGCTGGATGTTTTTAAATCTGTGGGCCCTGATGTCCTCTACCCACAGGTCTTGAGGGAGCTAGCGGGGGTCATCGCCTAAGGGTCGTACCCTTAGCCCGGCTGTACGAGCGATCATGGTCCACGGGCCAGGTGCCCAGAAACTGGAAACTAGCTAATGTGGTCTCTATTTATAAGAAAGGGAGAAAGGAGGACCCAGAAAACTATAGTCCCATAAGCCTCACATCAGTCTTGGGGAAAACCCCTGAAAAAATTATCAAGGATCGCATCTGTGAGGGGCCAGCAAGGGAGATCATGCCCAGGGGAAATCAACATGGGTTCATCAAAGGCAGGTCCTGCCAGACCAACCTGATGGCCTTTTATGACCAGGTAACTAAATCCCTGGATGATGGTGTTGCTGTGGACATAGTCCTTCTGGATTTTAAGAAGGCCTTTGACACCGTCTCTCACCCCATTCTCATTAATAAATTGAGCGACTGTGGTATTGATGCCTGCAGAGTTGGATGGGTCAAGAATTGGCTGATGGGGGCGCACCCAGAGAGTGGTGGTGGATGAGTTGTACTCGACCTGGTGGGATGTGAATAGCGGGGTCCCCCAGGGCTCGGTCCTGGGGCCTACACTGTTCAACGTCTTCATCAGCGACTTGGATGAGGGGGTAGAAAACATGTTGTCCAACTATGCCGATGACACCAAGATGTGGGGAGAGGCAGGCATGCTCGAAGGGAGAGAGAGGCTGCAATTAGATTTAGACAGACTACAGAAGTGGGCGGATGGTAATAGGATGGGGTTCAATGTAGATAAATGCAGGGTGCTGCACCTGGGGAAAAGAAATCCACCGCATACATACAAGCTGGGGAGCTCCCCGCCTTGTGAGCACAGAGGCGGAAAGGGATCTTGGAGTCATTACTGACTCCAAGATGAACATGAGCCGCCAATGCCAGACCGCAACCAGCAAAGCCAACTGCACCTTGTCATGCATCCAAAGATGCATCTCAAGCCGGTCCAGAGAGGTGATCCTCCCCCTCTACGCGACATTGGTCAGGCCACAATTGGAGTACTGCGTCCATTACTGGGCACCACACTTTAAGAAGGATGTGGCCTGCCTTGAGAGGGTTCAGAGGAGGGCCACCCGCTTGGTTGGAAGGCAACAGGGCAGGCCCTATGAGGAGAGGCTGAGGGACCTGAAGCGGAGGCTGAGGTGGGATTAGGTGGCTGCCTACGAACCCATTAGGGGAGATCAGCAGCAAATAAGAAGGGTCCTATTCCCCACAGCAGCACCTGGGGTGACAAGGAACAATGGCCAGAAGCTGCTGGGGAATAGGTTCAGGTTGGAGATTAGGAGGCACTATTTCACTGTTAGGGTGGCTAGGATCCGGAACCAACTTCCCAGGAAGTGGTCCTTACTCCTACCTTGGGTAAATTCAAAAAGAGGTTGATGAACACCTGTCTGGGGTTGTGTTCCAGCCAGTGGCAGGGGGTTAGACTACATGATCAATTCAGGTCCCTTCTGACCCCCAACTACTATGAAACTATGAAACATTGCAAACTAAACCACATTCCCATGTAGTGTAGTTTGCAACACTGTTACTTGTAATGTTGCAGCATTTAATCTGACAGCTGGTCCCCTGGCCACAGGAGAGACAGGTAGGCTCTGCCAAAAAAAGGATCAGGCCCATTGCTGTTTCTCCCTTCAGCAGATGCCTGGCAGCTGCTGGCACCTACTGAAGACAGAAGCAGTGAGGGATCCGATCCTTTTCTTTGCAGAGCCTGCCTGCCTCTCCTGTGAGAGGGTGCCCTGGTCCTTTCCTCCGCTGCAGCGGCGGCCCCCAGGGCTGCCTAGTGGGCTGCTAGCAGGATGGTGCTGCCTCAGCTCAGAGGCAGCACCCAGCAGGATCCAGCTCTTCTCCATGCCCACTGGGGCTTCCAGCACCCGGTACACAATTCTTATCACCTTCTCCAGCTGCCAACACACCCAGCCGCCCTCCTGCTTCCTCTCCATGGTGGCCCAGAGGCAAGCCAGACCGTTTTTGGGTGTTCCCAGGTGGCAGGAAGGCAGCAGGGACAGTGCACGGGGCGTTGGAAGCCTCAGTGGGCTCAGGGAAGAGTTGGATCTGGCCGGGTGCTGCCTCTAAGCTGGGGCAGCACTCAGCCTGCTAGCAGCCTGCCTGGGCAGCCCTGGAGAGTGCCACCACTGTGGAGGGAAGGACCAGGGCCCCCTGCAGCTCCAGGGCTTGCCCTCTGGTTGTGGGCAGCCTTCGCCGGGGGGGGGAAAAAGAAAGGATTGGGCCCCTTGCTGTAACAGTGACAGAAGCCCCTAAATTGAAACAGTGCCTTTCAATTAAAAATCCACTATTTCATTTTAGGGGGCATAGAATAAAACCATGAGAACTAAACCCATCTCATGTACAAGTGCCCAGTATGACTAGTGTACATGCACAAAATGCCTTTCCATTAAGACCAGACTACACACTCCATCCCAAAGCTCCTCTGTGTAATGTAATTTAAATGTAGTTGTGCCTCATCTTTCCTCATTAAATTTTTCTAATAGGCTCCCAAAATGAGAGTCCATTTTTGGTCCACATTCTGTTGAAGCAACATTAAATGAATAAGGTAAGAGAGAAGTATAATTCATCTGCATTTTGACCTGTTGGCTGCTACACTGCTTTCTCCAGTACCAAATCATAATAAAAAAAAATAATTTGCTTTTAAGTGTCTTTGATAATATACTCACTTATTAGTGGCAAGGTCAAAAGCTTCAACAGAAGCTGTAAGGCCTTCTTCAGTAACACCTCCTGCAATCACAATCTTCCCTTTATGGATAGCCACACCAAACATTGAGCGAGCTATTTTCATGGGGGCCAGATCTCTCCAATCTCCCTTTTTGGAGTTGTATATAAATGTTCTGTTAGTACACTTTCTGTGGGGAGAAAGAAAAAAGGGTGAACATTTCTGGCAAACACTCTGCATAATCTGCTTAAAGTGGTACCTTGTTTAAGTGGATTTTGTGTGTAATGTGTACTCAATAACAGTGTGGCTCACTGCAGTTTCTTTCAGCTACTGGCAAATGGGCATGCACCAAGGAAAGAAAGATGGTTTCAGCTTTTTTTTTTTCCAATAGGGATAATATTAACTAGATATTCCTGACTGGATTTTCTTGCTGTGTGTTTGTGTGTGTTATATAGGGCAGTTTAAGGACTTCTTTTTCTTTCAATATCTACAACAAAAATTCATTAAACTATCCATATGGCTTGATGAGTGTTTGCCTTGTTCTGAATAATGCTAATTATTATCCCTCACTCGACATTATCTCATTTTTAACCTGTTAGACTCAGGACAGAAGCAATGTAAAGAAAAAGTCCTGTTATCCAGCATTTTGTTAAAAGGCATTTCTATTAACTGGAATCTCAGGCCCGCTGGATGGACACAAGTGGGGGGAAAGCTCACATGCGGCAGCAGCCACTGCCACCAGTCACTGCCCTGCGCTCCTGCTGCTCCATGTGTGGCCAGTGCCACCTGCACCTATAGTAGGTGTTTGACTTTCAGTGTTGCTGGGTTTTTGGGTGTAGCCATGTTAAGGCAGGGTTCGGCAACCTGTGGCATGCAGCATGCTTGGTGTGCAGACTGCTTCCCATGGGGTGGGAAGAGCCATACCCAGACGGAGCAGCACATGGCTGCCAGGGACTCCAGCCAGGTAAGAGCGCCTCAGGCTCCAGACCCAGCCTGGCACCACCACCGGTCCCAGCCCCAGCTCCGGCCCAGTGCCAGCCCCAGCCCTGGCCCAGTGCCGCCCGCAGGTTGGGAGCTATCAGCACCCCATTGGCAGGAGACAGCTGGGGCTGAGGTGGGGAGGCAGCAGCTGTTTGCAGCCTCCTGGCTGCAGCTGGTCCAGGTTCTGGGTAGCTGCTGATAGCCAAGGAGCCTGGGCTGGGGGGGCAAGGGGCACAAGCAGGGCATCCTGCCATGTACCCCCTGCCCTTGTTTTGTTTTTCTGGTAGGCCAGCACTCGAGCACCTTCCAAAGCATTGTGGGTTTTTTCAGCACTCCGGCCGAAAAATGTTGCCTAACCCTGCTATCAGTCTCTGAAGCATGACCAAGAATCTAAGACTAAAGCATTTTATGAGGAACGCAATGACAAACATTGAGGTGTGTGTATGACCCAAGTAAGAGTCTGACATAGAAACACGAAAGCCAGCTGATTAACCCACTTGGCTGGAATAACAGTCTGAAAAGAGGCTTAAAATCATGGAATTTTTGTTTTATACAATTATGTGACTGCACACATCAGATCTTTGTAACCTTAAGCTACAAAGATACCAATAATGTGCTTTTTGTTTTCTGAGTATGAAAACATGAAGTCTGTGAAATAACCAACAAATTAATACTACAAATTAACATTTGAAACTCACTTGTCCTCAGTCTTTCCTCCAAGACAATATATCATCCCATGGTTTGAGACAGTAGCATGGCCATATACTTTGATTGGAAGTTTTTTGACTTCATTCCATTTTAGTGCCCTGGATTTAGAAGATCATAGCATTAAGACAACTCCAATTAACAAAAGCATTTAGACTTCCTTAGTGAAGAAAATGTCAACATACACAGGGTCATAGCACAATACTGAATCTAGAGATTCCTCCGTTTGAAGGTCCTTGCCTGCAATTACATAGATTTTGCCATCTGCCTCTCCCAGTCCAAAGAGACACCTGGCTGAAGGCAGTGGAGGAAGTCCGACCCATTCACCAGCAACGCTATCCAGCTGCAAGATCAGACAGAGTAGGAAGTGTTAGGAAAGATAAGCAAGAACTCATGCATTAAAAGCAGCTTTAAAATCTCAAATTTAGATGCTTTATCAACCTCCCCAACATATTTGTTATAAATGTCTTCCCATTGCTTCATCTGACGTGTGCATCCCTTCATCTCCTTTGCATCCCTCAAGAACCAAGGACTCTGTACAATTGCCACCATCTCTTCCTCTCCCTTCATTCCCTCTCATCTTTTTTTTCTCTTTATTGCTTTTTTGTGTTTGGTTTTCAGCCCTTAATCTTCTTTTTGTTTTCTTTAAAGTTCCCCTGTCTATTGGTGAATGCCATCATGCACCAGAAGGCAATTTTTGGATGGATGAACAACTCGTAGCTTTGAGGGGCCAAATGAGATTTTTCCTCAGCTGAACTGAAATATGTAGGACAAAGGAAAGAGATTGGCTACTGTCTGAGACATATGGACGTATGCATATGAACCACTTGCACAGCTTGGCTCCATTAGGATAATACAAATAAAAGGAGGAAGGTGTGCATCTTTCAAGAATTAATAAAGCTCCACAAGTACATTTCCACTAGACACAGAATGGACCTGAGATTTAGAGACCTTTTCCTGGACCCAAATCCCTCCTCTTTTAATCAATACAGGGATTGCTTGACTAATTTATAGGTTGTTTGTATGGACAGATGTACTGTCTTTGTATGAAGACTCTTGAGAAGCAGCAAAATAGAACTGCAGAAAGTTATGCATTTAGGTCTGACTGATACACTGTCATCTCTAGGGAGTTCCATAATCCACATCCAGTTTCAGCTCACATAAAACTTCATCTCTAGAATTTACTCATCCACCCCTGTTGGTCAAAAAATGTTACTGCTGCAGTAGGACTTGTGAGTTCATGGGTACAGGCTACCACCATAATAACTATGGCCAGCCCAGGGTGGTCTTGAATTGAAGACAGAAATGTCCTTGGATCCTACATATCCTAGATTAGAGCATACTCGGTGAATTAGCTCTGATGCAGATGTGGGGAATATCTACTCTCTCACTTTTCTGGCGCAACACATGAGTAAGCACATTTTTCTTGATAGATAGTCAATTTGTCCCAAGTTGTCAAGCACTAAATGAAGTGTTAAGGACAGTCAGATGGAAGTGTGAAAAAGAAGTGGGAGTGCAGCTACCCCATTAACAGTAAGAAAGAAACAGCTATCTAAGCTGGAAGGGTAGAAAAGGAGCAATGTTTTAGCAGTTGATAAGTTAGTGGGGAGCAGGAAATGATTTAGGGCATGGATCAGGAAGAGATGTATTACATTGATCGTATCTCAGTCTAAGTACATCAAAAGACTACCCCTAATGGAATTCTAGCCTGATAATGTAGATACCTAATTCAATAATAAATTAATTCCTGGAATCAATCACAACTAGATTTTTATAGCAAGTTTTAAACTTTATTATTACTTTATAACTACATAAGAAAATTAAAACCGTGCTAACATAATCACTCTCTAGCAAACTGATAGCAGTCTTCCACATTTATACCATGTTTATTTTACTAAATACATCTAAATACCAGGCCAATCCATAGTTTATCCATTTATGAAATATCTACAATAAATCACTATTTTAAAAACCTGTCAAGAATGTTAAAATTCTATCATTGATTATTACCTGTGTGGAGTATAGAAAAGAAATCTAGTCTTGTATTTCTTAGGATTTACCCCATGGCATATTATACCCATCATGAAATAGTTGCATAATTTCACATTTTTTCTGTTGGCATTACATCTAAAAACACCACAGCAGAAAGTATGTATGCCTACAGAAGGATTATTTTTGCTAATCTGATCATAGTGGTATCACTGTAGTTTAGAGTAAGCCAGTGTCAACTATATGTATATGGATTTAAGTACATAGGCATTCACCATACACCAACAAAAGTATTTGGTATAACATGGCAGACATCAAAACTACTTCAAATTTTAAAACTTTACAAATCAGCTACCCTAATATATGGTATGAATCTTAAACAAAAGAAAACATTAAATTTGTTAGGACACTGAGAGGCAGATTTTTAAACCTATTTAGGTGCCTGGGTGCACATGGGCACACACAGGCATTTGCAAAAGCCCTTATATGCTCAACTGTGATTGACATCTATGGTAGCTGGGTGCACAGGCACCTTTGAAAATTCTACTAGGTGCCTATCTGTATTTTTAGTCACCCAAATGACACTAAACACCTGACCCTGGACAACCAAATATTTAGTAGATAAAAAACACATTAACTATTTTTTCTGAGTTCTCATAAAAGGATACTGAAAGGTACAAAGAACATGCAATTCCCTTAAGCTTTCGTAGGAATAGCTGGCAATCAGTAGTATCTTTTAGGAGTATACCCTAAATAGCCATTTTTAGGTTTTCGACAAAGCTTTGGTTTGACCAGACAAAAAAACATGCTATTAAGGCTGATATTAGCAGCCAAACCAGTTGAAAGTAAGGGTGTCATTTTGTCATCAGCAGACAATGCTGTCATGAACAAGTCTGACAGGCAATAGTTAAAAAGGCCCATAACCTTTTATAAGAAAAATCATGAGACCAGATTAAAAAAAAAACCCAACTGTATCCTATATCAAAATATCCTTCAGTAATTTCCATGTAATGCCCTCAGCCCAATGATTATGAGATTCATACCTGGAAAAAGTATGACTGGAAAGGCTGATCTTTGTTCTCGTCATCCACATAAAGGCCTCCAACAACACAGACCTGATTCTGTTTGGTGACTATGCTGGAATGATTTCTGGGAATCTGTTCTGCCAGGGCTGCCAGGTAACACTCATTCTCCAGGGGATCATAAGCCACTGCAGCTGTATCATTGACTAGAAGAATGAGGTCTTTGACAAACATGCCATGCCTAGGAATGTCATTTAGGTATCCAGGAAGTAAGTCTTCATCCCCTACATCACCATTTACTTCCCTTTTCCCTGACTTTTCTGAGCTTTTGGCAGGTTCAGGCAATTTTCCAGCAAAGGCATCCTTAATAACCTTGAGTTTTTTGTGAAGATCTGAGTTGCTTTTGATAATATCATCCTTCTCAACATGCTCTTTGAAATATTTTTCTGACATAAGACGGAAACGAATGCAGTCAAAAACGTCTCCCAGGCTCTTTACTCTGTTCTCCTTGTCTGTTCGGACCCACTCCATTACTGCTTCAAACACTACTTCCTCTTTTTCAACATTTAAGCTGTCAGGTGAAATAACTGATATAAGCTCATGGGGGGCAAGCTGCATGAAGTCTTCTTCTTTGCAAATCTGCACAAAGTGGTCTGACACATAATCACGAGCAGAGAAAGCAAGTCTTGGGCAGTCAAGGAGGAGACCTAATCGAAGGATGGCAAGACAGTTACCAACAGCCAGTCTTTTCTGAAGATAGGAGACACACACGGTGAATACAGAAGGGATTTGAAAACGGCTGGCCAAAGCAAAAATATCTTGCACATTAGAATCATTGAGGTCAATACTTGCAGAATAAAGATACTTGATGATCATGTCCAAGATGTTGGGATCAACATCTTCTAGAACGACCTCCTTCTTCTTATCTTCGCTTTGCTCAGATAAGAAATACTCACGGAAATAAGGACTACAAGCTGACAGAATCAATCTGTGACAAGGTAAGCTTTTGTTACCAGCTTTTAGGGAGCAATCTACAAACTTTTTCTCTTCTAAGAGTTCCTTGAGACCGTCCTGAAGAAGGGTGGATTGATAAAGTCTAAGTTCTTCAGTGAGTTCCCTTTGGGAATCCATTTTGTAACTTGGGTTGGGGGGAGGCACTGAAAACGTTAGCTGTTGTCGGCACCAAGGTCTGTCTGTAAAAAAGGCAGATCAATGTGCTTTCCCCAGCCTGAAGGCTCTGCAATTTAATCCTGACAGCTAAATATAGGTACATACACTTACAAGCTGGAATTTAGAATGGTTGGTGTGAAGAGAAACGTTGTGCTTGCAGCTGTCAGACTGAAAGAAACAACTGTTGCTTTTAGTCACTGGGGCTTCATTTTGCCATCATTACATAGACTCATTCAAACTACCTGCAAAGTAAAGGATTACTCAACATGAATAAGGGTGTCAGAATCCAG
>NW_017728949.1:44558128-44589645 GCF_001723895.1 Crocodylus porosus
TCATCAGCAGACAATGCTGTCATGAACAAGTCTGACAGGCAATAGTTAAAAAGGCCCATAACCTTTTATAAGAAAAATCATGAGACCAGATTAAAAAAAAAAACCCAACTGTATCCTATATCAAAATATCCTTCAGTAATTTCCATGTAATGCCCTCAGCCCAATGATTATGAGATTCATACCTGGAAAAAGTATGACTGGAAAGGCTGATCTTTGTTCTCGTCATCCACATAAAGGCCTCCAACAACACAGACCTGATTCTGTTTGGTGACTATGCTGGAATGATTTCTGGGAATCTGTTCTGCCAGGGCTGCCAGGTAACACTCATTCTCCAGGGGATCATAAGCCACTGCAGCTGTATCATTGACTAGAAGAATGAGGTCTTTGACAAACATGCCATGCCTAGGAATGTCATTTAGGTATCCAGGAAGTAAGTCTTCATCCCCTACATCACCATTTACTTCCCTTTTCCCTGACTTTTCTGAGCTTTTGGCAGGTTCAGGCAATTTTCCAGCAAAGGCATCCTTAATAACCTTGAGTTTTTTGTGAAGATCTGAGTTGCTTTTGATAATATCATCCTTCTCAACATGCTCTTTGAAATATTTTTCTGACATAAGACGGAAACGAATGCAGTCAAAAACGTCTCCCAGGCTCTTTACTCTGTTCTCCTTGTCTGTTCGGACCCACTCCATTACTGCTTCAAACACTACTTCCTCTTTTTCAACATTTAAGCTGTCAGGTGAAATAACTGATATAAGCTCATGGGGGGCAAGCTGCATGAAGTCTTCTTCTTTGCAAATCTGCACAAAGTGGTCTGACACATAATCACGAGCAGAGAAAGCAAGTCTTGGGCAGTCAAGGAGGAGACCTAATCGAAGGATGGCAAGACAGTTACCAACAGCCAGTCTTTTCTGAAGATAGGAGACACACACGGTGAATACAGAAGGGATTTGAAAACGGCTGGCCAAAGCAAAAATATCTTGCACATTAGAATCATTGAGGTCAATACTTGCAGAATAAAGATACTTGATGATCATGTCCAAGATGTTGGGATCAACATCTTCTAGAACGACCTCCTTCTTCTTATCTTCGCTTTGCTCAGATAAGAAATACTCACGGAAATAAGGACTACAAGCTGACAGAATCAATCTGTGACAAGGTAAGCTTTTGTTACCAGCTTTTAGGGAGCAATCTACAAACTTTTTCTCTTCTAAGAGTTCCTTGAGACCGTCCTGAAGAAGGGTGGATTGATAAAGTCTAAGTTCTTCAGTGAGTTCCCTTTGGGAATCCATTTTGTAACTTGGGTTGGGGGGAGGCACTGAAAACGTTAGCTGTTGTCGGCACCAAGGTCTGTCTGTAAAAAAGGCAGATCAATGTGCTTTCCCCAGCCTGAAGGCTCTGCAATTTAATCCTGACAGCTAAATATAGGTACATACACTTACAAGCTGGAATTTAGAATGGTTGGTGTGAAGAGAAACGTTGTGCTTGCAGCTGTCAGACTGAAAGAAACAACTGTTGCTTTTAGTCACTGGGGCTTCATTTTGCCATCATTACATAGACTCATTCAAACTACCTGCAAAGTAAAGGATTACTCAACATGAATAAGGGTGTCAGAATCCAGCCCTTAATGAAACAGATATGAACCAGGAGTCAAATATATCCTTTGAAATAGAAGTATTATGAGCAAAGGCTAAAGTTGGCAGCTGGATAACTATTCATAGTGGATTCATAGCAAGACATTTTAGAGAAACTTCCAGAAACAGTCAGGACATATTACTCATTAAACTGAATTTTACTGAAGCATGAATCAGAGACATGACCCTGACCCCTGACCCAAAAATAAATAAATAAATAAAACTTTGTATCAGTTACGTTTTTGTTAGGTTTAATATGCCCTCGCAGAGGGGGAAAAAAGTCTCTAGATCTAATAAAATATTCTAGTTTCACACTGGATTTTAACTTTGTCATTTGTTTGCAAACTAAAAATTCACTGTTATTATATTAAACGCAAACTCACCAAGTTACATTTCATAAATAATAATGAATACACTATACTCTCCCCCATATTATTTAAGTTTCATTTTAGGAAAATTTGGAAATTGGTATTAGTAAAGGTATATTCTGTTAAACTAAAATGAACATAGTAGGTACAAAAGAAAATTAAAGACAATTCCACTACACAGAAGTTCCCTATTAAATAACAATTATTACCAAACTAAAAATTGAGATAGAGGTATTTGTCTGTATTAACCAAACAAACTCTGTGAATAGTTAAAATAAGTTTAGAAGTGAGTTTAGAGGTTGCATACAAATGGGCAATCACATCATGTTTATACACCTCAGTAAAAAAAAAAAAAAAAAAAAAAAAAAAAATCAGAATTCAGACAAGGACTGCTTAGGTCTTTATTAAACCTAGTTACACAGAAGTTGAACAACTTATGACAAAGGGATTGACCTTGTCATAGAAATCAATAGCAAAACACTAACACCAATGGTATAGTACAAGTTTGCCTACTACTTTACAATGCAGTGTTTGTTGCTTGAAAGAATGTTTTTAGAGCTTATTAAAATCTTTTAAAATAAATACATTCAATATGGAACATTTTTACAATATTTAACAGGCTTTTCTTCCTTTGCATACAACAGTTAAGTCATTGGTGCAGTCAGCTGCTAAAACAACAGCTGAAAGGATAGCTCATTTGACTTTTTCCATTTTTAGAAAATAGTACATAAGGTCTTATCTCACTAGAAAACATAACAGCTGCATCTCCCTTTTAAACAATAAATGACTCATTTCTCTTCATGGAATATATAACAGCCTAAATGTCTGATGTGTCAGATGCAAAAGCAGTGTAGTACATGATTCTTTCCAGATTATCCTGCTTAAAACCAAAGGCCAATAAACATATCAGTATTTTGACAAAAAACAAACAAACAAACCCTGTCTTGGAATATTTAGATAAGAACATGTACCAGGCACGATGTCTGGTATGTACTCTATTAAGTTTATGATATGAAAGCTAACAGATACCTGCAATATTACAGTATTTTGTCAAAATGTTTTCAGTATACTACCAAAATGATGCAACTATTCCATCTAAATACAGTACTTTACACTCAGTAATAAATCCTCTCACTTGTTATTCTCTTAATTAACATTAAGAACACATTATGAGAGAGCCTACGGAAATATTATTTGGATGCACATATTATGGATAATATATTTCTTTTGTATAAATAAGCTAATAATTTAAATGAAACAAAAACTGCACAAATGAAAACAAAACAATAAATACAATTATATTACAAACATATAACCTGTTTCTACTATTCCTTTTTAAAAAATATAACCTGACTACATAGTATATTTACTGTTCCTTCTCTTTGATACATTAGATGTTACTCAAATAGTTTCAATAATATGACAAAGATCTGCTGGGAACATAATGACTAATACATGTTTTCAATGCTTTATTGAAATCAACCCATTACTTCCCAGAGTCCTTGCAGAGTGAAACCATCCTTCAATTTTTCTACTGCAAGTCCCAATTCTTCTGAAAATACTGGTTCCCGATCTTGTTGCTGGGTTTTTTTTTGAAGTGAGACAGATAGAAAAGAGCAAGAGGAAGACCAACAAAAAAGTTAAGTATATTTAATGTATACAAATACAGACAATACAGAAATACAACAATATTGAAACAATGTTCAATTTATAGTACTAGGAAACTGTTCTTACCTTGTTACCATCAGCAAAGTAAGCCTACAGAAAGAGAGGAAGAGTGTAACAAAACCCCAAAATGGATTTATAAATCGCTTTTAAACAACACTTTAGCCATTTAGTTATAATCAGAAAATGCAGGTTTCTCAGTTCTATTAAAAACCCTCCAATTTAAAACACACTTTTTTAAAAAACAAAATACCTTCTGTAGAAAACAGTATTTGTTTTGGATATATCGGTCTTTAGAAAAATCTTTTATTTTCATTTTATTAATATGACCAGATATTCACTCTCTATTGAAATCAACGATGCAAAGCTTCAATCAGGGAATGGCTGACTAATATTAACAGGAAATAATCTATATCCATAATTTTTCCACTATATTATTTGTAATAAAACTTTTTTATTTATATGTCCTAATGAAGTTTGTTGCAAAATTTGAAAGAAATATTATTTTATGAATAGACAGTGTTAAAGCAGAGAGAGTGCCTATAACATACTGTTCCTTCCTACTATACGTGCAGGGTGGTTACATATGAAAAAAAGGTAAAAGATAATAGCTTTATTGGTAACATTGTAGTCTCACCAAAGATCATTTGTAACAATTTATATTTTGGCAGCTTCTGTAAGAGACATTTAGCAAGCCCCCCATCCTGAACCACCCCTCCCCCCTACCAAAAAAAATAAACCTCTCCAACCCCTGCCCCCCACTTCTTCCCACTACATTTCCATTTTACTATTTTTAAAAAGTTTGTCTGAGGGTGCTGACAGATGTGAAAAACAAAAACTGTTTTACCAGAAGAGGAAGTGTGTTAGTTTGACCTGGCTCCCCAGCATCTATTTGGGAGCTTCAATGGGGCTTTTTAGTACTTTTACCTAAAACTGATTCAATCAGCTATTAGATGAAAGTGCCAAAAAGACCTGCTGAAGCACCAAATCCATATAGACATTGGATGAGCTGAGTTAAGCTAACACGATGCCTCCTCTGGACATGTGCTACACTCAGTGTGGGGACATGCTGAGCTGCCAATAAAGTGCTGGGTTTTTTGTGATGTCTGTAAGCAGTCCCTGTGGCTATCCAACATCTTGACAGATGAAGGGAGATGAGACAATGTCAGTCAGTCGTGCGTGGCAGTTGTGTGGGAGAAAAGCCCAATGCATGAGCGGCAAGCCTTCCTACAATGGCTACAGGTCCACTTGTCAGATGAAGGTTGAAGCATATTCTATTTCCTGGCTCGCCTATGGGCCTCAGCCTGGGCTCTCTGATGGCTCTCCACGGTGAGTGTACCAGCTTTGACCCGATTTCTCCAGACTGAGTGGCTGTGGGCAGGGTTTTCCCAGTTGTCAGTGGGAATGCTGAATTTTTTGAGACCTTGCTTTACCTTGTCATTGTATTGGAGTTTGGGCCTTCCCCCGCATTGCGGGTGGTTCTTGAATTGGCCATAGAGCACAGTCTTTGGCAGACGATCTTGAAGCATGTGCTCCATGTGTCCCAGCTAGCAAAGCCTGCGAGTGTCTGACGTAGTCTGCATAGATTGGGCCAGTCCTCTCAAAGATCTTGTTATTGGTGATCCGTTGATCCCAAGTGACTTTAAGAATTATTCCAAGACAGCAAAGGTGGAAGCTGTTCAACCTCTGCTCCTGCTTGGATTATGTGACCCAGCTTTCAGTCATAAAGCAGGGTAACTGAGGATACAAGCTTGACAGATGGACACATTTGTGTTCTGGGTTATCAGCTTGTTGTTCCAGACACGAGTTAAGTTTGCCTTGGCTCATTGTCAGGTTTCCCAGACTAGCAGAAGTGACAGTTTACTTCATCTAATGATCCAGTTTCTTGTCCCATTGAGGGCTGCAATGTCAACACCCAATTGATGTAGTTCTCTATCAAGTATGGCTGTTTTTCAAAGTCCGGTTAGTGTGCGAACATTCCAACAAACAATGATTAGTTTAGAGCCAGGGAAAAAGAAGTTGGAAGGAAACCTTTTTTTTAGCCCATCTTTTCTAGGGCCTTCCCCAGATTGGGGCAAATAGGCCACCAATAAATAGGGCTACTTGGACATATGAGCTATCAAATGCCTGGGTCCTTGCCCACCAGGACAAGTGACTGGAGAGCACAGACTTCTGATGCTTATGCCTAGGCAGAACAAAGAAGGAAGGGGTAGCCATGGGCCCTCCACCTTCTCTCTCAGCAGGGTCCATAGGACTCCAATGGCAAGACGAAAGTCAAGATGATTGGTACATGCTTGCTACAGCTTCTAACTGGAACACCACTCCAAGTTGAAGGAAGTGCCTGGCTTATTGTGTCTGGGACTGTGCCTTTTCTGGATGGGAGGAGTCCTAGTAGTGTGGGTACCACTGACCAAAAGGATTCTGGCTCATCCAATTTTCTGGGGACATTTCCTTTACCCAGGGGGTTCCACTACCCCACTCTTAGGCACTCCTCTGCCCAAAGTCATTGGGGCTTCCCAAAGGGAGACAGGTTTGTTGACCAGCACCTGTCACTCATGGTAGTAAACAGTCCCTGTGAGTTATATTTATAATTTAACCCATACATTCACAGGGGTCTCCAGGTCACCCATATGTCCTCTGGAGAATTTTCTCATATTTTTGCTGTATAGACCCTGATCCTGAGTTCACACAGTTCTTATAAATATTGTTGATGCTATTCATTTATTTGAATTGAAAGTCACGGACAGCATTTACCACCTTTTTTCTAAAATCTTACCGGGGCAAATGCTTTCTAAACATTCTACTGTCATATCAGACTACCCTAAAAAAGAAATATTTTAATATACTGTATAATTTGATTGTACTACAAACATTCAGACCTTGGTAGACCTTAAGTGGTACTGCAATTTTCATGTGACTGCTACTTTTAACTACTTCCTTCAAGATAGCTCTTCCTAAAGAAAGTTGTAGTGTGCCTACGAAAGAATGCAATATAATCTTAGACTCTGTCCTTCTATGTGTGCTGTTACCTTTAATAGGAAAACAAATTCTGTAAGAAATTTATGTTTAAACAATCAAACAACATTTTTTTCTGGAGAAGCTTACCACAAAAGCATCTGTCTGTTCATCAGATTCTATTTCCACATCATCCTGAACCTGTTCCACTGTCAGGTCTTCAAGAGGCTGGGGCTGTCAATTAAGACAGTGAAGTAAATGTTTTTATATATTATGTGTTTAATGCATTTTTGTACAGTTAGTATAATGCTGCATGTAGCCTCTTGAGCTGAATGGACAGACTACCTTTTCTTCCATTTCATAATCCACTCCAAATATAGGGTTAGCTGAGTAAACTCTGTGCAATGTATTTATTTCTTTTACTGCTTCCTGTAGTTTCTCCACGGGGTCTATTTTAAAACCAAGTACGTAACCTCCACTCTAAAAGAACAGAAAAATACTCAGATGAATTACTTTTTTATCATATAAAAGACACTTATTTAAAATATACAAATACTTTCCTCTAGACAACATTGTGTTAATACTTATAATTTGGATTTTTATAGAATATTTCATCATTTCAAATGGCTACATATACCTGGTTATAATTTTGGCCCTCATAAATCAACAGAGTAAATGTAAAAGTATTTTTCTGAACACAGTCAAATAGCAGAAATAGCAAAGAGCAGAAAATTACTAATCTTTTAAGAGGGCAATTGAACAGCGAAAAAGGTTTTTCTTTTTAAGAATATGGTCTTGTTTCAACTGCTCTTTAGTAACAGTAATCAATCATGACTCAAGCTAGAGGTCTTCTGTAACAAAACACTTTAAAAAAAAGGCCATGCTAACATGGTGGCTTATTTGTATTCTGAGAGAGACCTCAGTAAAAGCTGTATCTTAGATTCATAGAAAATGAGGGTTGGAAAGGTTCTCAGGAGGTCATCTAGTCCAACCCCCTGCTCAAAGCAGGACCAGCCCCAATTAAATCATTCCAGCCAGGGCTTTGTCAACGATGTTATCCTCCTGCTCTGCTCAGACTTGGTGAGACTGCAACTGGAGTACTGCATCCAGTTCTGGCCACTGCTCTTCAAGAAGGATATGGAGAAGCTCGAGAGAGTCCAAAGGAAGGCCATGCATGTGATTAGAGGCCTAGAGACCAGGTCATATGTGGAGAGGCTGAAAGACTTGGGGCTGTTCAGCCTGGAGAAGAGAAGACTCAGAGGGGACTTGGTGGCAGCCTACAAGTATATGAGGCATACATCAGGGCTTGGCAGAGCATCATTTCACCAAGGCCCCCGGGGAAGTACAAGAAATAACAGACACAAGCTAATTGAAGATTGCTTCAGGCTCGACATAATGAAACACTTCTTTACAAGTCAAGTGCTGAGGGTTTGAAACAGGCTCCCTCCCAGAGTACAGTCACCCACCCTGGTGATCTTCAAGAGGTGTCTTGACACTCATCTTGCTGGGGTCGTCTGATCCCAACAGTCTTTCCTGCCCAAGTGCTGGGGGCTAGACCCAATGACCTGTTAGGTCCCTTCCAGCCCCTAACAACTATGAAACTAAGTCAGGCCTTAAAAACCTCTAAGGATGAAGATTCTATCACCCCCGTAGGTAACCCATTCCAGTGCTTCACCACTGGAGTGAACTCTAGCAAGAGTTTTTCCTAATATCCAACCTAAACCTTCTTTGCTGCAACTTGAGAACATTTCTTCTTCTTCTGTCATCTGTTACCACTGAGAACAGTCCAGCTTCATCCTCTTTGGAACCACCCTTCAGGTAGTTGAAGGCTGCTACTGAGTCCCCCCTCAGTCTTCTCTTCTGCAGACTAAATAAGCCCAGTTCCCTCAGCCTCTCTTCAGAAGTCATGTGCCCCAAGCCTCCTAATTATTTTTGTTGCCCTTCTGCTGGACTCTCTCCATCTTTACCATGATACTGACAACTTACGCAGCCACTAGAGCACTTGATTCAAGGTAAAAAAAAATGATGTTTAATAGTTCAAAAAGCAGTGCACTACATTATACAATTACATACATAGATAAAAATGTAAGGAGCTAAAGAATGCTGTTAAATTTTCTTACCTGCTGAGAGCTTTCTAAGACCAGTGCCAAGCCAAACTTTGAATCTCTAATCTTTATTGAACGCTGATTGTAAATGAAAAAGAAACAGTAAAAAATTTAACAAATATTTCTAAATAATACTAATTGTGTTTATCCATCTTTAATGCCTGGCAATAACCATCCTGCACAGCATACATGCCTCAGATCAGGGCAGCACATTATGCAGTGTTGAAGTCAGGAATGTAGATCACTGGCCATGCTCTGCCCCCTGATCCAGGAAGCCTGGGGTTTTTGCCAAGAATATGGACAGGTAAATATATTCTATAGCCACTATTAATAGAGACTGAATTCTTTCCTCAAATAAGGGAATGCAACTCCTGCTCACATTAATACAACTTGAGTGTCAACTGAAGGTTAGAATTTGGGCTATATAAAATATATATGGTTCAACAGGATTGAGACATTAAGATACTTACAATTTGCAGATATGGTATACTGACATTAAAGCTGTCATTCATATTTGCATGCCAAACTATCCTCACGTTAGTAATAAAAAATGTCCCCAGATTTCCCTGTAATAGAACAGATATGTAAAATTCAATAATACGACCACTGTGACTTCTACAATTCTAAATGACACATCCTTAAGTGGTGAACTCCCTGGGGAGTTCTTATTACTGCAGCATAGCCAGATCAAACTACAGCACAGCAAACCTACAGGCAGTACATGAAGATTCCAAGTTTTCTTCGTTGCGCAGTTCCAAATTGGTAAATTGTACAAGTACAATGGCATGCGAGTTAAGCTTAGGCAATTGTGGAGATATATGGCAAAGGTACATAGACAAAAACAATCTTTTACTTGTCAGCATGGATCTCTTATCCATTTTGGACTAAAAATTGAATAGGAAGGAACACAGTTCATTAATTTTGGTTAACGGCCCAAGCAAATACAAATAAAAAGTGCCCTGGGGGACATGTTCTTCTACAGGTCACTTGCAACTACTTTTCTCACCTTTCAAAAACTATTCTTACATTATAATGCTTTCAGTTGTTGGCAATTAAAACACAACATGCAGGCAATATTATAAGTAGGTTGTACAAACAGGCAGCCCTGCATTTTAAAGAACCAAGGTAACTTTTAGGATGATACACAGAGAATCGGGCACACAAATACTTCTTGTTAAGAGAAGCTGTGTATCTAATTCCTTGTACATGAGCTGAAAATATCTCTCAGCATGTGTCATGTCCACTACAGGTTGCTAGGAAAAGTACTCTGTTGTACTGAATGGCATAGATACAGGATAAACTTCTCATGTAACCAGTTGATGAACTGAACCAAAAGATAATTCCTGTGAGGTTAGAGAACTATAATAGTACAGTTGCTAGGAAAGATAAAAAACAAACCATAATTTTAGTAAAATTGTATATACTCCTGTTTTAACTATACCTGATCACTAGATAAATTCCAGACTCCATTGATTTTGTCATATACTTGTTCTTGAGGTAATAATCTCAGCTGCTTGTTTTGAATCAATGCACTTCTGAGCTTAAGATCACGGTACATTTTAGAAGTTTCATAAGCTCTACAAATAAGAAACATGCAGGCATAAAGCTGACTATTTCAATGTTTGTCATAGTTCACATTAGCATAGACAGTAAAACAGTCCACATTTACCATGTCACTTATCCATATTATACAACTAGAGCAATATTCATAAGGCTTCATTGAATATAATAATTGTATTTCATTTTTCTTTAAAAACACAAAGCTAGTTGTTTAAATTATATTTTAGCTAGACTGTTTTTGGTCTTTGCACCTTAACCATGCATCCTGTATTTTTCTTCACCTTACAGTTCTGTCATCTCAGGCTTAAAAACCTATGTTCACATATACCATATTTTTCAGTTATAAGATGCCTTCTCCCCCTAAAATAAGGTGCATCTCATACAACAGTGGTCTCCAAGCTTTTTAAGTAGGCAAACACCTTTGGCATTTAAAATCAACCCAAGATTTACCATGTGCCGTTGCCCAGTAGGTAAATCTGTGGGGAGGGAAGGGGGTAGATCGAGGCACAGGGAAAAAAAATAAATTTGGGGATGCGCCTCCCCAGCAGGTAAGTCCCACCCAGCTTGGACCCCACTCAACTTACCCCTGCTCCTGCCTCTGCAGCACTGGCCCTCACCACGGAGACCTTGATCTAGCCCCTGCCCCCTCCCCCCCCATGGACTGACTTGCTGGGCTGGGGCATGCATGTGCATGTATGTGGGCACTCAGCCCCTACCCCAGCCTTGGATCAACTCCAAGAGGCTCCAAGACCTACTGGTGGATCAAGATCCACTGGTTTTTCATAGATTCATAGATGTTAGGGTGAGAAGGGACCTCAACAGATCGAGTCTGACCCCCTGCATAGCCAAGAAAGAGTGCTGGGTTCAGATGACCCCAGCCAGATGCCTATCCAGCCTCCTCTTGAAGACTCCCAGAGTAGGGGAGAGCACCACCTCCCTTAGGAGCCCATTCCAGATTCTGGCCACTCTAACTGTGAAGAAGTTCCTCCTAATGTCCACTGTCTTACAACAAAGCTACATAATGAAAAATAAGTGAAATCATTGCAATAAAACTTTAACACATAAAAATATAAAGCACTCCATCTGGGGAGATATAATCCACAATACATTTACAGGCTCGGAGGTGTTACACTTGCCTGCACCACAACTGAAAGAGACCTGGGGGTCATGACAGACCACAGAATGAACATGAGCCACTAGTGCGATGCCATAGCTGGCAAAGCAAATAAGACACTGGCATGCATCTACCACTGCATCTCAAGCAAGACTAAGAATGTCATCCTCCTGCTCTACTTGGCTTTGGTGAGGCCACAGCTGGAGTACTGCATCCAGTTCTGGGCACCCCACTTCAAGAAGGATGTGGAGAAGTTTGAGAGTCCAAAGGAGGGCCACACACGTGATTAGAGCCCTAGAGACCAGGTCATATGAGGAGAGGCTGAAAGACTTGGGGCTGTCAGTTTGGAGAAGAGAGGACTTGGAGGCAGCCTATAAATATATAAGGGACATGTTCCCTCAGGCCCTGATGCATCTGTTCATCAAGGCACCCCAGGGGAAGACGAAGACCAATGGACACAAACTACCAGAAGATCGCTTCAGATTGGACATAAGGAAAAATTTCTTTATGGTTTGAGTGTCCAGGGTCTGGAACAGACACCTCCCAGAGGTGGTACAATCATCTACCCTGGAGATCAAAAGGCAACTGGACGTGTACGTAGCTGGAGTCATCTGACCTCAGCAGTCTTTTGTGTCCAAGTGCAGGGGGGTTGGACCTGAAGATCTTGTGAGGTCCCTTCCATCCCCTACATCTAAGAATCTATGAATAAAATATATAATAATCTTTTCCTATAATTTTATGTTGAGGGAGCAGAGATTTTAGGTACAGATGCTGCTTATGCATCAGAAAATACAATATACAGTGTTGACACTGAGTAACATTCAATTTCACTCAGATCAAGGCACAAACATTCTGGGTGTGTAAGGTGTATCTATGCAAGTCACTATTCCACAACTGTTAAATAGGTACATGATACAGATTAAGGTTAATGTCATTAGACACATTCATATTAAGATGATTTATTGTTTAGGTGTGAAATTCTGGCCCTCCTGATGTTAATGGAATTTTGCCCGTATGTCAGTAAGGCCAGGATTTCATCATTGGTTTACGCAAGGTGGTTCACTCCTACTATAAATTACTCTAACTAAAAGTATTGTTTAATGTCAGATTTTATCCTGAGAGAAGTTACGTATTTGGAATTCAAAAAGCTTAAAATCTTAATAGAAATTAAGCTTTTGTATTCAAACAAATTACAAAATCTCAATGACCTAAATCAACTAGCTAATTTTATTTAAACCAAACATATAATTAAGCAAAGTATTTGATGACTCATCAAAAAAGAAGTTTAATTATTGGAAGAATTTAAGAGTTGATAGTATTTAGTTACAAGAGCATATATTCCTTAGATTTGTATGGGGGAGAAAGGGGTACTCTTTACTCAGCCAATATTCAGATTTAGGTTCAAGTTCTGAACAAATTAGAAGGGATGATGAAATCCCTGGCCAGGCATTACATATATGATTGATACACATTTTATGTTTTTTATTCATGTAATGAAGCTCAAATAGTTTTTTCTCGTTTTCTCCAAGGATTTCTTGCCTATTTAGAATACTTCTGTGAATTTAAGTGTGGATGAGTATGGTCAGGGAGCTTCAGAGATAGTAATCTCAAATTCTGTTTATGTACTTAACCTACTATAGTTTAAAAACCATCAAACACAAATTTAAGTAAGTTACCTGTGTACGGCAATGACTGAAGTGAAGAGTCTGGGACTTCCAGGAACCACATTGGTGAATATGAACTCAAATCGTGTATTGTTACATTTAGTTAATATATAAAGAGCTTCAGTCTGGCCTCGTAATTTCTGCAAGAAAAAGTTTTTGGTATTTAACATTTTGACATTACATTACACTATCTTGATTATAAACGACACATGGAATCAATAATCCAAATGGAAGCAATAATCAAAATGGAATTTAAACCAAAATAAATATTATAAGTCTAATAATTTAAAGCGAAATCCTGATCCCACTGTAATCAACAGGAGTTTTAGCAAGAGTGAAATCTTGATGTCTCCTGGCCGAGATTTCACTCTTCATTTTCCAGTGTTCTGACATTCCAGTGTTCTTACAAAATGAAATACATTGTAATATTTTTAAAAAAATAAGGTTTCAATATGTATAAGTAAAAGTTAACTTTGAAATTTAATGCAAGTGTATGTGATATTTTACAGCTTCTTGTAATAGTTTTAAAAGTATATTTGAAACTTACTGAGTTAGCAGTTCTTGTAGTTATATTTATTATGCAGTTGTAACCAACAGCTAAAAAATAAGAAGAAAATGCACAATTTGAACATTATTTTGTTGTGATAAAAAAGTAACACAAAACAATATGATTTCTTAGAACAGAGCTCTAGATGCTGATTGTGAGAAACAAATGCCTATGGGCTAGCTGAACAATTTTCATGAGGGTCACACCAGGCCTCAGAACTAGGAGTGCAACAATAAAGATTTTCTTGGCTGATACCAATGATCGATTATTAAATCAGCAATATCAGCTGATACTGATCCGATACCAGTCTGTGGACAGCAGAGGACAGGGAAGGGGCATGGGGGTGCAAATTGAGGCCCCACAGCGAGGGAGGGAGTGGGGCTGGAGTAGGAGCTGCCCAGCCAGGGCGGTGAATGTGACCTTGGGAGTGGGATGGACCCGCAGGTAGCTTCGCTGGGGGGTACAGGGTGGGTGGGAAGGGAGTGCAGTTCTCTGCCACTGTGTGCACCCCCAGGGCAGGTATAGGGGACATGTGCCCCCTATGTGTGTGCGCAAGGAAAGGGCAGGCTGCCTGCTGCAGTTTGGAGTCAGGGGCTGCGCCAGCCTCTTCCCAGCAGAGCGCTGGGCAGTGGTGGTGCTGGGAGGGGTGGCTACAGGGAATTTTGGAGTTGCTGTAGCTCACTCTGTAGCCCTCCGTCCCAGCACCACTGCTGCCCATCCCGAGCACAGCCCCAGCCTAGCCCCTTCACTGGGAAGAGTCTGGTGCATCCAGCCCCAAGCCACAGTGGGCAGTCTGCCCACACCCCGCACACAAATCTGGGGGAGGGCACATGACAAGATCATGACATCTGTGGTTTAAGTTATTAAGTCACACTCATCTTGTGCCCTGGGCCAGAACTCACAGGTGTCAAAGTTACCGTGTGCTTTGGGCCTCCTTGAAGGCTAAATCCAGACCAGGGCATGGAGAAGCTGCTGTGGCAGCAGCTGATTCAGACCAGGACACAAGGAAGCTGTCACTGGTGGCAGCTCCGGCTGCAAAGCAGAGCCTGTGGTGACAGTGGCAGCTCTGGTTCTAGACTAGAGCCCACAGTGCTGACTCCAGCACCGGTGTGCTCCAGACAGGTGGAGTTGCCACTGCTGTGTACCAGAGCCAGAACTGCTGTCAATGTGCGCTCTCTGCCACAGCATCAGCTCCAGCTCTGGCTCCAGCAGGGGGCGTGAGAGACCAGTTGCTGGGGAGGTAGGGCTATGACAGTGGTAACCAGCAAAACAGGGCTGTCAGCCCTCACTTACTATCCTGCCACTGACTGCCATTCTGTAGCAGGCCACTTAACACCCCAATCATGTGAGTAGACCAGCAGGCTACAGAGAGTGGCTCCTTGGGCTAGATTCTGCAGGATGCATACGTGACACCCCCGACTTAAACTATCCAAGAAAGACAAGATCCACCATAGTATATAATATGTAATGCAGCTCAAGATTACGTAGAGTAGGTTTATTGCTATACATTTTTATAATTTTAAAGTTTTTGGTTATCAAAATACTTACCCTGTTATCTGAAACAATTTTAAATATCAGTACTGGGCTGTAAAAATGAAATAAGCCGGGGGTGGCCAAGCTGCAGCATGGGCGCTACAAGAGGCATGGCCAGATGCTTGTGCAAGGCACATGGCAGACTGGCAAGGGGACAAACAACACAGTGGCAGACAGGATAGGGATCAAAAAGAATAGCATCAGCTTGGGTAAGGGAAAGGGATTGGAGTGGCACATCTGCCAAAATAGTTTGGCCCCCACCAAAATAAGTGGGGAACATATTTGGGAAAGGATTTTGTAGTCCCAAAAGTCAGGCTATGATACCAGGTATTTGGTAATATGATGGCAGGTGATCTTTATATGAAGTAGTCTTTGTTGGCATTATTGCACATATTAATAGTACTCCAATAGAACAAATTCAGTGCAACTGTATAATACCTGCACAAAGTCTGGTATGAAATAAATTCAGAAATAGCTAACTCCCACAGAAATAGGAACTGATTAAAAACTTTTGTTGAATTACTCTAGCATAATAGATAAGGCAAGGAACTTTTTAAATATTGAAAAAATTATAGAATAGACTCAACTCTTCTAGCAAGGGCAAATCTGACTACAGACAAGACCATAACCAACCACATTTTATATAGATGCTATAATTTTTCAAATACAAGACAAGTTTTTTTTCCCTATAATCAACATCCTTGTCCTATGTTTGCATATAGGAAAACTTCATTAAATACACTGTCTATTGCTGAACTGCCACCAAAAGCAGCAGGTGCTCAATAAAGAAAACTAACAATTAAGCTGATTAAATTTATCCAACACTGAACATGACTATAAAACACACAGCCCATACTAAGCAAACATACTGAGAGTAACCTTTTTTTTTTTTTTTTAGTTTATTGCACCACTCCTGGAAGTACTGCAGTACCAGGCTGATGCATGGCGAGGATGGAGCAAGCTCCAGTTCCACCTCCCAACACCAAAAATCTGCTCAATACAGACCTCCTATGGAGAACATATCAGAGACAACCACCTGGGGAGCCTGCCTAGGTAGTCACCGTGCTCCCCCTGCCAGGTAAGTATTTTTTTTTTTTTTATATTGTACCATTTTATTAGAAAAACAGACACTATCAAACATATTAAAGAAGGGGAAACAAACAAAACCCACCTGAGGTATCACAAAGTTAATACAAATTCGAATTTACAAATTTACATAATATTCACATAAGAAACAATACCACTTTTGAGTAGCTGGAAAACTCCTTCAGGAATATTGCATCCTTGCTTCTAATATAATTACAGGTTCTGACAAATCCCTCACCCACTCTTGGAGACCCTTTTCCACTTTATTGGCAAACTAGGCACTATTGAACACATTGAGGAAAAAAGGATCCCACCTGAAGTATCACAAAATTAATACAAATACAATGTCAAGAAATTACATACTATTCACATAACCAATGTCACATTCCATTTGCTGAAGATTCCATTCAGGGAACATCTTACCCTTGACATATAACGACAGATTGACCCCTTGATTCCTAATAGGCAAATACTGAGAAACTCCCACCCACTCTTGCTGACAACCATGCTGTCCCGTAGACTATCCTATGCCTTTGTGGGGCAAGTCCAGCCCTTGCCAAGGCGTTGTGTCCCCTCCTTCCGTCCCCTGCTTTCCTCTACCGCTATAGAACTGCAACTCATGCATTGCTAACTGTAGACACTCTACCGTTGAAAAGCACGAGCCCTTTAATGCTAACAGGGAGCGCACTTTCCAAATTGCTACTTTGATACATGTGACAAGAACCCTCACACCCCATGACCCATCCGTCCCCTCTGTTAAACCATAGAGCACATTTTCAATCGTGATCCCCGTTGCCCTCCCTGTCTCCTTCAATAAAATGGCTGCCTTCACCCACAGCTTTTGTGCATAAAAACAATCCCACAAAACATGCACCACGGACTCGGGTTCGTCACAGATTTCTCTTGGGCACTTGGGGGACCGTGAGAGTCCCCACCAATGCAGTACTTGTCGCACTGGCAGTGCGTTTCTCACAGCCCTCCACGCCAGCTCCTCGTGCTCCCCTTTCCATTCCTTCCCCACCAGCCCTCTCCACACCCTGCCGACTTTCGCCGTGCTCAACTCCCCGACATCTGACATTCTCTGCTTCCCCCTCATAAACTTAAGAACTTCCCTGGCATCTGCCAGGCCTGCGATCCCTAACCCCGTCAAGCCTTCCCTCGCCACAAAGGATCCAAGACGCGCATAAGGGAGTGACATCTGCCAAGCCCACGCCCCCCGCCACTCGCTCCCAAACAGTCCCAACCTTTGAAGGAGTCTTCCCCCCCAGAACACGCAAAAGTTGGAAACAGGTCCCGGTGCGCCCCTCGCTTCCATCACGACCATCTTCAGAAAGTGCACATAAACAAAAACCTCTATGTTAGGGAGACCCCATCCCCCCAACCCCTCTTCCTTATATAACTCTGTCCCGGCCACCTTCTCTGTCTTCCCCCTCCCAAAAGAAGAGGCATAAAGCCTGCTGGACCCGCCGGGCCTGTAGCCAGGACGGGGGGTACACCATCGCTGTGTACAAAATCATTGACAACAGGCACTGTTTGATCACTTGCACCTTTCCCCTTGAGGATAAATGCCGGGTGCTCCACAACCCCACCGTCTGGTTTACCCTCCCCTCTAACACTTCCCAAGCCCGCTTTTCTTTCCCCTGGGTATCCATCCACACACCCAGGATTTTCAGTTCCTCCCTTTCCACCTTCAAACCAAATTTCCCTAAATCTCCCCAGTTCCCAACCGCCAGGACTACGCTCTTGTCCACGTTCACTCTCACTCCCGATACCTCCCCAAACTCACTGGCATGCTTTACTACTCTTCCTAAGGACACTTCGTCCCGCACCACGCACATCACGTCATCCATATACAGGAGGACTTTCAATTCCCCGCCCCTTGGCACTCGAACCCCGCTGATCTCCCTATCGCTTCTAATTCGTTGCGCCAGCGGCTTGATGGCACAAACAAAGAGCCCCAGCGACAGCGGACACCCTTGCCTCACTCCCATGTCCACTGCAAAGGCTTCTCCCAGGAAGCCCCTCACCAGCACCCTGCTCGTTGCCCTCCTGTCGAGTGCCCGCAGCCACCCCACAAATTCCCCCGGCATCCCCATGCCTGCCAGAACCCCAAACAGAAACTCATGCCCGATGCTGTTGTACGCCTTTTGCAGGTCGAGATTCGCCACAATCGTATTCCACTTCCGGTCAGCAATGTACAACAGCATATCCCGTAGCAGCCAGTGTGTGTGTGTCGTCCATTGCCCCCCCACCACGCACATTTGTTCCCCACCCAGCACCTGCGGTAACACCTCCCCCATCCTTGTCGCTAGGATCTTGGAAAATAATTTATAATGGGTATTCAGCAGGGTGATCGGCCTCCAGTTCTTAATGTCTTCCCGTCTCCCTTTCTTATAGGTCAAGACCACAACTCCCTGGGCAAAGTCCTCCCCTACCCGACCCCGATCCATAATTTCCTTAAACACGGCCAAGAGGTCCCCCTTCACTAAATCCCAAAGCTTCCCGTAAAATTCCACCGGGATCCTGTCACCTCCCGGGGTCTTCTTTAATGGCATTGTCCTCAAGATACCCAGCATCTCGGTTTCTGTCAATTCCTTTATCAGTCCCTTTCTCCCTTCTTCCCCCACTTGGGCTTCCAAACTCCCCACCAGCCCCTCCAGGTCTTCTCGCCTCCCCGCTTTCCTACGAAACAAATCCCCGTAGAACCTAGTCACCTCCCGCAATACCCCATCCACGTCCTCCACCCTCCCTCCGTCGGCCGTGTGGACCGCCCCAATCACCCGCTTTTTCCTTCTCACCCGCAAGGCGAAAAACCTGCCCCATTCCTCTCCCTCGTCCACCCACTCCACCTTGGCCAGGAACATCCGTTCCTGCATCCTGGTCTGGAACCAATTTCTCACTCCCTCCCTTGCCCTTTCCCATTCTCCCTGTACCGCTGCCCCCTTCTTCCGCTCTTCCCACAACCTTTGAACTTCCCCTTGTAAGCGCACTAACTCCTTCTTCCTCTGCCGCGCCCGCTTCCTCCCCGCACCAGTGAACCACTCCCGCACACGCTTCTTGATTTCTACCCACCAGTCCCACCGTGTTGCAAAAAGGGACTGTAAGGACTGCCACTGGCGATACGCCCTTTGAAAGGCACTGCATTCCTGTGGGTCGTCCAGTAAGGACACATTTAATTTCCAGACCCCTCTGCCCTATTTCAGCCCCTGTCAGATGCCCACTTCCACCCACAGCACACGATGATCCGAGAAGCCGACTTCTATCAGTCGTTTACCACGGATTGCCAAACCCTCTGACACCAGCACAAAATCGATTCTCGATTGGCCCCGCCCACCGGGATCCACTCTAGTAAAGACTCATGTCCCTGCCCAAATATCCTGGAGCCCCTCATCTTGAATCCACCCTCGCAACCACTTCCCTGTACTATCCAGCCCAACTCCCTGCCCTATCCCTATCCGCCCACCTTCTTCAAGTATGCAACTGAAATTCCCCATCACGATCCGCGGTCCTCCACCCCCCATACACATCCCCATTTTGCGGAAGAAGCGCACCCTCTCCATTCTCTCAGTCGGGGCATAGACATTGTACAAAGTCACCTCCACGCCCTCCACCTCAACCACTGCCTTTTGCAGTCGCCCTTCTTCCAGGACCTGCTGGTATTTAAATTTCAAACCCCGCTCCTTCATCAGGAACCCTGCTCCTGCTGCTCAATTCTCGTTTGAACCCCCCCACCACGATGGTCCCAGCTCCCAACGCTTCTCCAGATATTTGTAATTTCTCCCCCAGGGAATCCCGCGCTCCTGTAAGCCCAAAACTTGTACGTCCAGACCTTGTAAAGTGGTATACATTGACTCCCATCTCTGCCTCCCGTATACACTTCTTACATTTAAGGATGCAATGGTCAACGCCATCAAGGCTATTTTCCAGAAAGAAGTCTACCTCATTAAACATCTGATCCACTACTGGGGTCTGAGGTGTCTTCCCCCACTTTCCGCATCCCCGTGGCCCTAGCCAGATGTTCAATCGCGGTCGGGCTCAGATAGCCACAAAAGTCTGCTCTCTCAGACTCCTCAACCTCTCGTCCCTCCACCAGCAGCTCTCCGCTCTTTCCCTTGTCTTTTTGTAGTGCAGTCCCTTCTGTCTCCCTGACCGTTCCCCCTTCCTCCTCTATTCTCTTTTTCTTAGGTTTAACCCTCCGCTTCTTCTTTCTTTTGGTGGGGGAGGGCTCTTTCCCCTTCTCCCCAGACACATCCAAGTCCATGGTTGCCGAGTCAGATTCGTGTGCCCCTTCTCCCGCTGCCTCGCTCTGCTCCTCCTCCATCTGTTCCTCTCCTCCCAACTCGGAGAGCTGGTCAGCCGCCTCGATCACGTCATGTCTCTGCTCCACTTCCGGTCTTTCCTCCACTGTGAAGGTGTCTACATCCAAGTTGGTGGACTCCGCATCCTCTGGGTTTTCTTTATCCCTCTCCTCTGCTGCATGGGACTCTCGTGCTTTGTTCGCGTAGGACAGGGGGCACTGGCGCTGCAGGTGTCCCTCACCTTCACAAACGGTGCATTTCATCTCCTCTTTACAGGCTTGTGCCCAGTGGCCCCTGCCACCACACCTGTAGCAAATTGTCAGGTTACAGAAGGCAGCCAGCTGCCCCGCCAAGCCACACCTGCTACACAGTTTCGGCTGGCCGTGATAGGTCACGTATCCGCGGTAGGGCCCTATAGACACTACAGAGGGCAGGTGTCTCGCCCCGCCAGGGTGTCTTGGGTCTTCGTCAAGGATGACTCTGGCTCTCCATGCCCCGGTCCAGATTTGCCACTGATCCAGGACCCGCTGAATATCGAGGATCTTTTCGACCCGCCTCTCCAGCCACCTTCTGATCACTGCATACTCTAGGTCGTCTGTATACATTTTAAAGTATAAAACTCACTCTCGGTTCTTCTGGCCAGTTTCAAAATGCAGACCCCGCAAGTCCTCCTTGTCTGCTACTTCCGTGTACCGCGCCCAGAAGGCCGCATACTCCTCTCGCCTCCAAAAGCTGATATTCCAGTGGTGGAAATTATCAAAAGCCACCACGCAACTTAAATCTTTAGGGTTCACATGCAGTGCTTCGAAAAGAACCCTGGTCATAAAATCTGCTCTCAGCATGGTTGTTTCCCCTTTAACCCCTTCTGGGGTCAAAGTGACCTTCACCCACGGCTTCACTGTTCTTCGGGGGTCTCCTTCTTCCCACAAACAATAAGAAGGTTCCGGCCCCTCCCGGGCAGCTTTAATGCTCTCTGTAGAGCTCCACCTCTCTTCCTGCAGCGGGGCCTCCCTCTCTCTAGAAACTGCTCGCCCAGCAACATTACCACTCCTCCTCTCTGAAAACACCACCTTGTCTCTTCGGCCCACCGTGGACCAGTCCCCAACCACCTCCTCCGTCATGCCGCCGGAAAGCTCACCAGAAACACTCTTCATTATCGAAGCCAACAGGATCTTAGACAAAACACTTGCTGGTCCATACCCTTCATGAATCAAGGCTTTCTCCCATGCTGCCTCCTCCAGCAACCAAGCCTCTTTGTTCTGCTCCACTACCTCCATCGCTGCACCAAGTCAGCAGAAACACCACCTTACAGCTCATGGCATCTCCCCCAGCCTGGGAAAACCACCTGATTGATCATGGTGTCTCCCCTGCCAGGTAAGTATACAACAAGGATAGGTTAGTGGAACCCATCTTAGCAAGAGATATAATAGAGCCCATTGTGTGCAGTCCCCCTCAGAACCAACTCTTATTCAAATGACAGGGCGAGCCACTACATTGAATACATTTCATCTTCCTCTTTACTCCCACAGCTGAGCTGTGCCTTTCTTTCTCAGTTACAAAAATTCCTGTTTCTTCACCAGCCTTAAATGCCTGGCAAACATCACCAGACAGGGCCCAAGACAGTTCACCCAGAATCCCTCTGTTGGCCCCTCTCTCAGCCTGGTGCATATGATTAGTGTGACCCCACCCTCCACGAGGTCGAGTCAGACCAGGTTGCCTCTTCTGCATAAAACTTTTTGGAGGATCTCAGGACTCATGACAAGAACACCCAGTTCCAAGCCAGAGTGGGGGTTAATTAGCATGTAGTTCCTTTGTTAGGTGAGGGGGGGTCCATCCACACAGTACTGAACTATGGGGTTACTATGGCTCAAAATGCTGTGGACTCTGCTGGGGCCCAGCCCAATGAATCATATGGCTTTTGGCTTTGGACTAATATCATGCATGGTTTGTACTGTATACAAGTAGATAAGAAAGTGCTGCTTAAAAGTGATTTTATGGAGTACCTGTGCTAAAACTTGCAGCAGTTTCAAAAGAGGCAAAATGCATCAATTCTGGATTAACCAAGTCTATAGGTACCTATAGTAATTTACCTATATGTGAATTATGGCAGGTTTATTTCAAGGTGAGCATTTTCAAATTTGCCCCTTACTTCCATGTGTTCAGGGAGAGCAGGGCCTGACAGAAGGGGCTGCAGGGGCTACATTAACCCAGCAGATTTATTTTCCCTGCTGCAACAATGGGAGAGGGACAAATTCAAGACCTCCAGTAAGTAGAGCCAATTGCCCATCAAGACCGATGAGCAGGGGGTATGGGCAGGGAGAGAGGCCTGCATCCCCCCCACCCCGTCACTTTTGGGGCCGAGCCCACTCACCCTTTCCCCCACTCCACTGTGGGGCCAGGCCTGGCCCTCACAACCTCCACACTGCTGTTTCTGGGTTGGGCTCGGCTTGGCATGCCCCCACTTACACCCTCTGTTTTGGGGACAGGTTGGGCCCGGTGTGCCTCCCCCCTCCCGCCATTGGGCTGGCACCAGGTTCACCCTGCCCACCTTCCCTACTGCTGTTTCAGGGCCCGGCCAACTCTGCACCCCACCTTCTATTGCTACCACCTCCAGGGAACAGGGCAGTGGAGGCAAGGCCAGCTATGCTGGCCTCACTCCCCTGCTCCATCCCCTGTGTCCCCACCATCGTGGTGGCACTTCACCACCTCCTGTCCAAATGCTATATTTGCACTCTGATTGGTTGTTTCAGAGTGCGACTAAAGCGTTATGAACAGACAGACAGAAAACTAAGACTTTTATAATATTACAGTTTATAAATTTTCCATATATAGACTCCAACTACTGGTTGGGTAAATAACATAGTTAAGCTGGTTAAATTAGTTTATTTTTAATTACATGAGTTGTTTGAGTATATTGGGAACATACAGCTTGTAAGCATTAGGATCTCCACTGATGACAGGAAACCAAAATGTTTGCTGAAGAAGAGCACCCTGGCCCTCCTTTAGCAGACTACTTAAGCTGTGTACTTAAGTTTAAACATGTCCCACAGACAACTCATGTTAGTAAAATAAAAATTAACTTGCTTGTTGAATCACAGTTCATGATAACAAGTAACCTACTTATGACGAACAGAACTGTGAAACAACCAAAAATAAATAAAATAAATAAATAAATCAGAAAATAGAAGTGCAGTACAGTAAAACAAAACAGTTCTTTCTAGGCAAAACTCCAAAATTCACATAGACTTCACAAGAAGAATGGGAGAGTCTGCTGTTACCTTCAGATTTCCTTTTTTTAAGATGTCTTCATTAAAAATTGACAGCATATTTAGGAATTAGTATGTTATTTCTTATACTAAGGAAAGCAATAGTGAATACAAATAGATTTTCTATAGGTTAGCAATAGCTGATTACAGACTGTGAAGTAGTACTTGTTAATTCACACCTCTGTTATTATAACTGATGTTAAGGTGACATTCTACCACATAGGAAAACACAAAATTTATCTAAAGGGAATACTTACAGAGGTTGACTCTAGGTAAAGCCAATGAGTGCCAAATAATTCGTAAATTTGTCACTAGAAGTCTGCCTGGAAATAAAATGCATACATTCTTCATAATCTTAAGAAGTGTTTTCAAATTCAATACTGGATTTACAAGCTGCTCTACTAAACGTAACATTTATATATAACAATGCCCTACTCCCTTTCTGCCCCTTTTTGGAAAACAAAGCAAAAAGACCTTCACAAACGAATGCCAAAATATACTTTTCTTTTATAGTTTAGATCAGTGATTCTCAACCAGGGTTCCACGGCAACCAGCAGTGTGCCCTGAGATCCTTTCAGGAGTGTCACAGGGTGCCATGCAATGTTAGCACTATTAAGTGTGCAAATATGATTCACAAGATAAGGCCACTGACTTCAAATAAGAATCCATAGTGTTAAAAAAAGATACTCTCCGCTTTTAGGTGGAGTCCATGACTTCACCCCCCCTAGCGTGACACTGTCTCATATTCATCATCTGCCTCAGGGCTGTCAAATTTCTTAGCGGCCTGGGCCACATGGCATGTGGGCTGCAGTAGCACAAACCAAGGACCCCCCAGGAACTTTCTGCTGTTCCAAGAATATGGACACTTTCTAGTCCCTGCTGCAGTCAGCACACCCCACTGCACCAGGTACACAGCCATGCTCCAGACTCAGCCTCCCTCACCCCTATCCCAGTTACACCAGGCATGTGGTTGCCTCCCCAATCCCGCTGAACCGGGCACCTAGGTGCAGATGCCCCAGCCCCAACTTCAGCTTCCCGGGTGCAGGCTCCTCCACTGCTCTGCACCAGCACTCCGCACCATAGGCTTCCCTAGCACCACAGGCTGCATCATGTGGGGGCAGGGAAGGAATGTGGAGGAATAGGGAAGGAGAGGAAACCTGGGATGGGGATCGAAAGGAGGTCCTCATCCTTAAAGAGGGATGGGGAGCCTGGAACCTCTGGCTGCTGCTGCTACAGCAGTTGGAGTGAAGGAGGGGAGCAGCAGCCAAGTTGGAGCCTGGGGGCCACAAACCACACAGGCTGCCTACACCCACAGCCTGCCAGTTGGACAGTCCTGATCTACCTCAATATCCCATAGAAGGAATGATATGATGCAGTCATGACTTTGACTTTTAAATGGGTCCAATATAGAAATGCTCTGGAACAGAACAGTCTGCTGGAGAACAGAACCTTTGAGCCTTGATACTCTGCAGGGCAATCAGGGAGGTGGGAAAGAAACAGCTTCTCATAGACTAATGACACTCACAAGGGGTCCCAGCCTTCACTGGCCTATGGGCAACAGTATGGGTTAAGGAAGGGGCTGCACACGCTACAATTGCTTGTCAATATCAGGTTTTAATGTCTTGTTTTCCTACGATCAGTAACAACATCAGATGTGAATCACTATAACAAGGTCACAGAATAACTGCAGGACACTGCATCTTCTTTGAAGAAAAAGCACAGAACTATCATAGAAATTCAAACACAATCACTTTTCTGATAATATGATTTTCACATTCTGTACTAATAAGCATGCAATCAAGATCCATTCATGTTCTAGCAGATTTCAGTGTTAGTGCTGCCATCAACTTGAATGGGAGTGGGATCAGATCTTGTTCACTAATCATAATTAATATTAAGTATGATAACATTTCATTGGGTATATATTTACCTCTATCTCCATTGTTTCCTTTGGTATCTTCAATAGAATCCAAACAGTCAATAAGGACCTCTCCTGGTCTCATTTTCATTTGCCTAAGACAGGAACATTTTCTTTTATTGAAATATTGCAATCTCAAATGTTTATTTCTATTTAAACGTGAAATACTCTGATCAAGAATTAATAAAATAAGGTATAGCTAAACTTCCTTTAACCCAGGAGTGTCAAAATCAACAGCTCCCATGGACTAGAGGAGCAGCACTGGACTGGTCCTCAGGCCAGATTGGGAAAGGCCCAGAGTGCAGCTGGCAGCATGCACTCAAGACTGGCTCAAAAAGCATCTAGTCGCATGCCCTAAGCAGGACGTGCTAATAGTATTCCCAAAGCAGGGCGTGGGTCCAATCTGAGACCCACAGGCAGCACCCAGGGCTAGATGACAGGGCTCCATGAGCCATACCAGGTCCACAGACTATCTTTTGACACCCCTGCTATAACCTAATAAGAGAAAGATTTGGGTGCCCCTCCACAGCCATCCAAAATGATGACCATTTCTACTCCTACAAACTCCATCGCTCTCTCAATTTTATTATTACTTAAGATCTTCAATATTTTCAACACACACATCAAAATAAAAAAGTTGTAAACTTATAAAGTTACCATTTGTAAATGTAGAACAACATTAACATAGCTATTAAACCATAACATCAAATAAACCAATATCTTATAATTGAGAGGCAGGTAAAATGTGACCCTTTCTTTGGCTTTCAGGTCAAAGTACCATGGTTGTATACTGTGCACTGACTTCACTTCTCCAAAATGAGTTTTCTTCAAAAGCACAGCTGCTCTCAGGAGCTATGAGCTTCTTCTGAGGAAAGGCAATTTCACAGATAAATCCTAACATGTAGTTAGCACTCTTCCTTTCTGAGTAGCTTCTTCTTCCTGCCATATGCAATACTATATTTTCTTACATATCACATGCCCCAAAATAGAATACCCACCATGTTTTCAGAAGGCGGAGTGTAAGAAAAAGATTTTTCCAGAGTCATGGCTGACTGTATGACATATGTTAAGCCCTCCCAAGAATACAGAGTGTCCAGGAAATGTGGCATCAGGAACTTCTTGGTGTGGAAGACTGTCTCCTCCAATGCCACACTTCCTGGACACTGTGTTCCTAGGAGGACTTAGTCTATGTCACATCAGGCTAGGCCCCAGACCCTTGCATAGTAGCTGTTTAAATAAAAGTTCCTGTAAATAAAGTGCTGTTTCCAACCGGCCCCATGATCTCCCCATGAAATCATCTTGCTGCCTCCTCAAGTTGAGTAGACCCCTACCTATAGTAGGGGTGCACCAATATACTGGTTGTCTATCAGATCGGCACCAATAAAAGGAGAAATGACATCATCAACTATTGGCATTTTTTAATTGTTGTAGCTGCTAATTATGGTCACATGACTAGAACACCTTGGCAAGCATAGTCTGGTCCCCACACCCCACCATCACCCCAAGCCTGTGACCGACTACAGGTCCCAGTGAGCAGTGGGAGGGGGCTCTGGGGAGAGGTTACAGGGCACTGTGCTCAGCAACAAAGGGACTGTTACTGACTACTGCTGCTACCATGGCAATGCTGCATGTGCAACAGGGGCTACCATGGGGACACTGGGTCAAGCACAGATGGGGTAAGGCACTGTGCGAGGGATGTTCCATTCTGCTGGGCACCGGGCAAAAGGGGCTTCTCCCTGGCAGCCACAGAAGTGCAGCTGTGCATGGCCTGCTGGCGCTGAGGCAGTGGCATTCCCTAGGGCTCCAAATACAGGTTTTCCTTTCTCTTCTAAAACTGGTCCATACAAGGGAATTTCTCTAGGTGTTGCATTTGTAAACCTCTGTGACAAAGCTCTCATGACATTTGTGGTCTTGCTTGTTCCCTGACATTTTGAGGCAGAGTTTGCAAATGCATAGTAACTGACATTTCAGCCTGTCATGTCTAGCCTTAACCTGTATGAATAAGTGCATCTTGGCCTCACAGTCATATCTGTCCAAGATCATTTTTTAACTTCAAAACCTCATGCTTTTCTCAAAGGGATGAAATCAGCCCACCTTCTCCTTCTCTTAGACATGCTAAGTAGGCAAACAAGTGATCCAATACAGGCATCAACTTGACACAGCTCAATTTTTGTAATATTTTATTAACCAACCCTTGTCTATCTCTTTCTCCACCCTCTTCCCCCAAAGTTTTGGCTTATGCAATAAAGTAAAATATGTAAATCACTGGGTGGAAGGGCATGGTATAGAGTGAAAATGATTTTTTTTGTCCTATGGGAAAGTGTCAAATAACTTTATATGCAAACAACAGAAATGCAAACAGGCAGATTCTAATTGACTTCATCTTTGCCTTGACTTTTCCATCTGCAAAATGGGGACACTGACTTCCTTACTGTGACAGCTGTAGGTGTTGTAGGGCTTGCTACCACTGCCCTGAAGTGACAGGATGGACCTCAGTTTTGGATCACCTGGTCTACCAGGAACCGGGTCTCATGTTTCTCACCTGCCACAACTTTAATGATATTATATTGCTAGGAGGCAATGCCCAAGTTGATCCTACCAGGTCTCAATCCCTGTTTTCTTCTGTGGGGCTCCAAACCTCCCCTTTACCCCATCCTAGCCTCGAGATGGCACTCGTAGTTCTCTGCAGCCAGATCTCCATGGTGCCTGTTGGTCTGCTGTTCTGCTTTCAGCCAGCACGGTGACTTTAGTTAGGCCAGGGGCTGGCTTTGGCTTGCACTCAAATATTCCAAAAAAGAAAGCAAAACCTGACTGCTCTCAGTCTCTTTGTCAGACTCAGTCCATGTCCCCTTCACCTGGGGTCAGGGTTTCATGTCCAAATTACAACAAAAAAAGAATCAGTTAATCCAGTCACTGCTCTGCACAGGCCTGCCATGGCTTACTCATGAGCATTCACAGCCCCAGTAGGATTTCTGCCACATGCAGCGAGGCTCTAACCTGAAACAGCAATTCTTCTGGCCTCTCCCCCAGATCCTCAGCTGTCACTCCACTTCAGAGATCATCAGAAGCCTTGTGTGGGCAGACCTCTGCCTGCCTCTTTCTCTGGGTCACACCCTCCAGGGTTTCTCTGGCAGGGTTGGCAACACTTGCCTGCCAGGACGCTCAACCACTCCTCTTTCTGCAGCTTGCAGAGAACTGACCCCACTCCGCCACTCTCTAGGGCTGGAAATACCTCTGAGCAGCCTCCGTCCTCCAATCTGGCCTCCATGCTGTAAATGTTGCTTGCTTTCATTTTCCCTGTCTGTTGCTGCCAACTGCTTTTCTTCTCTTGATCTCCCCTGCCCCTGCCCCTGAGGCACCTTGGGGCTTTTGTTTACTCTCTCTCACTCCTTCACACTTACCTATCTAGGGAAGTGGATAAACATCAGGTAGTACATTGATTTTACTGCACCGTGACAGTGTTAGCCAGGTAGCACACGGCCCTGCTACAGGGCAGATCATTCCACATCCAGTTAAAGCACAGGCAGACAATTATTTTGGCTGAAGGGCTAGTTCATGAATGCGTGTAAGCTGCCAAGGGCCGCATGGGTAGGCCTGCCCCTTGCCAGTTGCCCCAACCCCTGGTTGCCATCTTGTGGTTAGAAGTCCTGCCCCTAACCCCTACCCTTTGGCACCAGAAGTCCCTCCCTTTGCCCCTGCAAGTAATTCTTTTGGGAGGGGGTAGTACAAAATCGGAACTGGAAGTTACATTCTGTCACATGGCCTGTCAGGGATAGATTCATAGATGCAGGATTGGAAGAGACCTTGTAGATCTTCTAGTCCAACCCCCTGCCCTGGGCAGGAGAGAAAACTGGGCTCAAATGACCCCAGCCAGGTAATTGTCAAGCCTCCTCTTAAAGACCCCCAGGGTAGGAGCCAGCACCACTTCCCTTGGAAGTTGGTTCCAGATCCTAGCCACCCTGACTGTGAAGTAGCGCCTTCTAATGTCTAGTCTAAACCTACTCTCTACCAACTTATGGCTGTTATTCCTTGTTACTCCGCAAGGCACTCAGAGGAACAAGGTCTCTCCCAATCCCCGCTAGTGAGTTTATAGATGGCCACCAGGTCCCCTCTCAGCCTTCTCTTGTGAAGGCTGAACAGGTTAAGGTCCCGTAGCCTCTCCTCATAGGGAGGCCCTGCTGTCCCCGGGTTATGCGAGTGGCCCTCCTCTGGACCCTTTCAATGCTGTCCACATCCCTCCTGAAGTGCGGTGCCCAGAACTGGATGCAGTATTCCAGCTGTGGCCTGACCAGTGTCGCATAGAGGGGGAGGATCACCTCCTTGGACCTGCTTGTGATGCATCTGTGGATGCACAACAAAGGTACGGTTAGCCCTACTGACCATGTCCTCGCATTGTCAGCCCGTGTTCATCTTGGAGTCAGTAGTGACTCCAAGATCTCTTTCCGCCACCATGCTTTCAAGAAGGGAGTTTCCCAGCTTATAGGTATGCTGCTGGTTCCTACTGCCTAAGTGCAGCATCCTGCACTTGTCAGTATTGAATCCCATCCTATTTTCATTTGTCCACTCGTGTAACCTGTCCAGGTCCCGCTGTAATCTGTCCTTCCCTTCTAGCGTGCCCACCTCACCCCAAATCTTGGTGTCGTCTGTGAATTTAGTGCCGAAAAAAACATGTCTACCTCGTAAGGCACTGGAGCGCCGGCATGCCAGAAACACAAAACTAGGGCAGGGGGTATATGGCAGGATGCACTGCATATTAATATAGTTAATAATCATAAACGTTTCTTTTTTATGGTAAATACCAGGTTTTCTAAAAATTCTAAACCTAGTGACAATAAATAAAACTTCATAGAGGGAAGAAAGGAGAGGCAAGGAAGAGAGAGGGAAGGAAGGACAGACAGGGAAAGAAAAAGAGGCGCAAGGTGAAGCGGGCACAGGGGGAGGCACCACAGGTGGGTTGGCCTAGCCAGGCCCTTGGGAAGGTGGCAGCTGGAGGAGAGGGGAGGCTAGGAGGGGAGTGGGGGCTACTGCAGAGTTCTGCAGACTCAGGCCACAGCTGGGCCCCCAGCAGCACCCAAGGTGGACCCCAGCCTGGCTCACACAGCTCCATGGGATGGGACACAACCGCTTTGCTCATGAGAGGATGCTGCCTGGCAGGTACAGGACACTGGGCTTGGGAGACTCTCAGCTCAGCCTCTGTGAACACTGGGCACAGCATGAGTGGGGCGGAGTTCCCCGGGGCCACAGCAGGATATCCCAGGGCTCTGGGAACAGTTGCACAAAGCTGTGCACTTACCTGTGCTGGCCCAGCCCGTCTGGTCCCAAGCAGCACACGGCTCAGCTGCCGCTTCTCCTCACCAGTGCCGACTCAGCCAAGACTGTTGCATTCTGAGCAGCACACAGCAAAGCAGTGGCTGGGCCAGCTTTGCTGCATGCCGCTCAGAATGGGACAGGCCTGGCCGAGTTGACACCGGCAAGGAGAAGCAGCGAGCAGCTGAACCAGCTAAGCCACATGCCGCTCGGCACAGGCTCGGTCACGGCTTTGCCTCTCTGGTGCCAACCCATCCCCAGAGGTGCAGGGAAGTGGTATGTGGCTCAGCCATAGAAGCTGCAGCTTTGACATGTGATTCTCAGGCCTGGCCAGGCCAGCACTGGGAGGGGAAGCCATGGCTGAGCTGGTTCCGAGTGGCACATGGCTCAGCCACCACTTCTCGTTGCCAGTGCTGACCCAGCCAGGCCTGACCTGTCCCATCCTGGGCAGCATGCAACAAAGTCGGCCAAGCTGCTGCTTTGCTATGTGCCACCGG
>NW_017728949.1:44589945-44603308 GCF_001723895.1 Crocodylus porosus
ACAAGCCACTCCATGGCTGCAAGGCCAGAAGCTGCAAAGGCTTTTGGTTTGGGGCTGGGGAGGAGGGGAAGCCAGGCTCACCTTGTTGCTCAGCCACCGGCTCCTGCTGCCGCTGGCTGCCTGTTATGTTTGATAGGCAGTGAGGGGCAGATAAAAATTAATTTTAGAAAATTATTAGAGGCTCCGCAGGCCAGACAGAATGGGCTGGTGGGCTGCATTTTGCCCACCCCCGAGTTAAAGTGACTCCTAGAAAAATGGGTGGAATATGATTGTGTGGAAAGTAACCACAGAAAAGGACAGGGTCACATGCCCACAATGTTGCAGGCTGCGAGTTAATGACATCCAGCTCTCCCAGCAGTTAGTACTCAGCCATCTACAGCGGGCAGCCAGGTCGAGGTCTTCCCTGCAGGCTCTCGAACAGTCTCCTTCCAGTTCTGTCCCACAGTACTTGGTATCCCATGCGAGAGCAACCCACACCAAACCCAGTGCAGCCACGAGCCCCATGTTGCCAGATGTACAGTAGTGATCATATCTGTACAATAATTCCAAGCAGTGTACAAAATGTACAATATTTTTTGCAGTAACTACTTGACACAGCAAATGCAACCCCCGTGTCACTCTCAGGGAGTCTTAACTGAGTTTGGCACTTGCTCATGACAGGTTGCCTCGACAAAAAGAAATGCTTCAACTTTGTCTTTGATGATCTCATTCACTAACTGGCAACTTAGTGAGAAATAGAAAGTAAACGAGACGCCTTATTTGTATACTCATTTGCATATTTTATGAAAGTACGATCGTTTTTCAGCTAATAGATAATTCTGAGATAATTTCCAGATGATCCCTTCATGTCGAAGACCCGGCGACGCTGCCCCAGACCCTGCGCAAGCACAACCCTGGCTCCCTGCAAGCCCAGCGGGCTGAGCCGGATCACATTCAGCGGCCCCGCGCACGGCAACAAGCGGCGCCCGGCTCCGCAGGGCCCCGCAGGCTTGGAGGCGGCCGAGCCGGGCCGGGCGAGGCCCACGGGCGCTACTCACTGCGCGGAGATGTCAAAGCGCACATCTCGATCCTCCCACAGGGCGTCCAACACCGCGGCCATGACCCGCCGCAACCCGGGCAACCCAGCAGCGCCGCCGCGATTGGGGCGGGGCCTAAACGCGCCCGGAGCCCCACCCCCGCCGTCAGTCCGGGCCGTGATTGGAGCCCGCGGCGGCGCCTGCGCAGTGGGGCCGCTTCCTGCAGCCGCCAGCTCATCTTGCCGCGTAACGGCCTGCGCGTGCCCGGTTCTTTTGCCTTGGGGCTTCTCTCGTCCTGGGGCGGTCAGCGAGGCAGAGGGACCAGAGCGGCCCAAACATCCCCGGGGCGGTGTCCGTTTACAAAGTAAACTGATCAAGCGCACGCGGAAGCCTGTGTGGGTGCCTGCCCTAGGCATTGTATGAGAAATAACAATATTTCGACACCTCCCACCCCGCTTCTGAGTGGCTTTACATGTGAATGAGCTTCTTGAAAGCAATGAAGTTGAAAGATCCAGGGCATTAACATTTTGCATCACAGAGAAAAAAGAAATGAAGGAATCGATTAAAATGAAAAAGTGAAAGCCTAGAAAGCCTAGCACCGATATAAAGAAAATTGTCCGTATCAGAAATTGGCCTGATATGGCCGATAATTTGGCCAATAAATGGTCCGTGCATGTGCTGTTGCAGCACATGTAGATAGCAAGGAGCACAGGCAGCTTGACTGGTAGTGTCCAGCTGGTAAGTCTGGTGTGGTGGAAGAGGAGGGGGAGGAAAGGGGTGTGCAGGGCAGATCAATGCCCCTCATGGTAAAGAAGGGAGTGGGGCTGGGGCTGGGACGAACTGGGACAAGTACTGTCCAGCTGGGGCAGCCACAGGATGGCTCCATGCCCCCTGGATGAGCCACAGCTCTGTCCCATGCCCGCCCTTTACCAAATAGGCAGCACTTGCCCCAGTCCCTGTCCCAGCCTCACTCCCTCCCTCACTGCAGGGGGTGTCGATCTGTTCCCCACACCCCTTCCCTCTCCCCTCCTCTTCCACCACAACAGACTTCCCAGCAGGACACTGCTCTTCAAGCTGCCGACTGGTATCGTAAATCGGATCAGTATGAGCTGACACACCTCCTTAAAAATCAGCTATCAGTATCTGCCCCAAAAATCTCTATCGGTGCACCCCTAGTTTAGGATAAGGGAAAGACTCCAAAGCAATAGAAAATGGCATCAGATCCTCGTATGAAGGCGACCTAAGCAACGGCAGCAGCTTGCAAGGTCTTACACTCTTTTCAATGATAGGGAAAGTATTTTCCAGTGTCACATTCAGGGGAATAAAAGCAGCAGTAGAAACAAAGCTCAGGGACGAGCAAGCCAGATTTCAACACGGGGTAGGGGCAGATGGTATGCCAACTAGTATAACAGTTCTACCAAGTGAAGGGGTGGTAGACACACAAAGCAGTTGCAATGGATTAGTTTGTGGAACCCCCCTTCCCCCACCTCCCCTTAACTTGGTAAAATTGCTTCATCTAGCTGCATCCCCAAAATGTCACAAACAGATTTGCATCTTAAAACTAATGACAGAACAGAGCATCAAATGGCAACGTCTGAAACATCACCAACTGCTGATGCTTTCTCAGTCCGACAAAGGGTATTTATACCCAAAAGCTGGCAAAGAAGAATTTTTCTAACTATTTGAGTTGGTCTAATAAAAGAGCAGATTTACCCAAAGAACCTTGTCTGACAGATTTAAAAAGCTTTGGATAGCCTCCATTAAAATTTTCTCTGGAACGTCTTGAAGTGTTATGGCATGTCATGTGATATAATTAGCAATATCAAAGCTTCACATCAAGGTATAATATGCACAGTTAATGTAGGGTTGAACACATATTTCAGCAAAAACCTTGGTGTCATAAAGGATCTCTTCTCTCACTCCTGTCTGGCATTGCAATTGGATACAGATCCAAAAAATGCATCACATGGTGTAAAGTACATTCTGAATTTTACTGATGACATAGCTCTTCCATGTGCCTGCCTTATCTGAATTTTAAAAGAAAATGGGTATATTTTGTACCCTAAAAGGAAATTTTGTTTTTCTAGTTCAAACAATATTTAAAAAAAGCAAGTTGCCATTTTGCAGAGTAAAGTAGTGTTGCATAATGCCTTTGCAAGAATTCAGCAGAAACAGAATAATTCAGAGGATTAGGTTCCTTAGTCCAAGGTGCAAATTAAGGGAGAACTTGGGGGGAGGGGGCTGAGCCCCCTCATAAGAGACAAGCCCCCCTGTAAGATTTGAAAATCATAACCTGGGGCTTTGATCAGATTGCTCCCTCACTTAGGTGGGCTTGTTAATCAATGAACTGGTTTACTTTTTTTTGCAGACCCCAGTAAGAGTGTAATTCAAACCCTGCCTTAGCCCTTGTAGCTGTTTTGGGATCTAAGTCGCTGCATATAATGGAAGTTCTACTTCATAAATTATTTCATACATAGGAAATGCAATATAAGCCATAAGGCTGAATTCTAATCTCATATACACAGTGAATTTTAATGATATTCTGATTTTACTGTCACATGTATTTAAAAAAACCCCAGACAGAGTGATCACCTGAATGATTACTAGAGGCAGGTCTAATTTAGAAAGTTCAGTGGTGATGAAGTCCATGGCAGAATTCCCAGTGATTTCACTGGGATAATTTTCAGCTGAAGTGTTAACCCAAACATTAAATATCATTGCAAGAAAACACATCAGTTATCTGAAGCCAACACTATCTAATGTTTGGCAGTAAAAACAAAAGTATTTTATTACAAACAAGATTTTGTGTGTAAAATTGAGTACTAACAACACACCACATACAGGTATATAGAAGAAGATAAATGCAGCAAGACACTTATCTGCTGCAGCATGGCAGCAACTTATAACAGGAATACAAAATAATTGTTAACTTTAGGCCCACTCTTCAGTTGTTTTCATAGTATTCAAGTGACAATATTAAACTTCAGAAAATATATTTTGCTTTCAGAACAACCATATTTTAACATTTCTAGAGCTACATTAGGACTGACTTGATCTTATTTAGTACTGCCAGTTTCTGTTAAAATAATTTACATATGCATCTGTAGACATTCTTACCTAGATTCATCTTGTATCTTAAGAGATGGTGGAGGTCTTTACATATTATGTTTTGTATGCTTTTTATGAATCTTTGCAAGTAATGTCACTTATACAACCATAGAGCATTTATGCCCTCAACATCTGCAAGGAAGGAATAACTGTTGTTCTATTTTACAGATGGTTAGAATGATTCCCATAGGAGCTATGTGACTTGCCCAAGGTCACAGAACAAGTTGATGGTAAAACTGGGAAACCATCCAAGAATAGCATGTTCCACATCCTCTCAAATAACTGTTCTCCTCTTTCAGGTTCTCATGTAGGTAGTTGACAGATGTGGGTAATATGGATCTGATAACCCCTGAGTAGTATTTGGCCATAATTCCAATATCATATTTAAAATGTAAAAATAGCATTTATGTAAAATTTTTGCTAAAAAACCCAAATGAAGTCATCTTCATTGTAGAATCTATACAAAATGTCAGATTTCTGTAACAAAGAAGAAAGTGCATGTTGCTGGTCAAAGATTTATCTCCAAAAATAAAATATTACTTAAGTACAACTTAAAATTACCTACCAGTATTATTATTTAACATTAATGCTTAGGGACCCCAATCAAAGATCAGCTCATATTATTCAAAGTGCTGAACAGATCTATATTCTTACTGTAATGAAAATATAATACCCCTCCTAAAAAATGTTCAGTCTATGTACCTCTGAATTTTGATTTTACAGAAAAAAGTTTTGTTGTCATATAATCAAAGATTATATAATACTTCATGTGGATGAGAATAAAAAGTGCTGTTGTACAGGCAATCTTAATTTTGGCATTTTTACAAATAATTTTGGTAACTTTTGAATATGTAACTTTAAAATGTTAAAAATGTTCTGTAACTTCTGTATTTTTTAATGAAATACAAGACACCTGATAACTAAGTCTATTAGGGAATCATGTAAGCCATTAAATTTTCATGTAGAAAGACTTGTGAAATCTTACCTCCTGCAAAAAATACACAGGCCTCTTTACAGTCATCTTCACTATCGAAGCGATTGGCATTTCCATCACAGCCACCATACCAAAACTGAGCACAGGCATTGGCTTGCTTATCATAGTACCATTTTATTATATACATACGACATGACCCTTGATCTAATCTTAATTTACATCGTGGATCCAGAGTATTTTCTAAAAATAAATAAATAAATAAAACTTCTCAGTGTTTTCATCCTCTAAAATCCGTTTCACTGCTGCCAGCCTGACAGAGAAGTTTAAGGTTTAGTTGTACTGTCTAAAGATTTTTCCTCAAATTTGAAAAATTACTTAAAAATGGGACCTAATACCTCATTTAATAAATAATTATTTGACCTGAATAATTCAAGCAGCTTCAAATATCAGAAAATTATATTGAGCTAAGTTAGTGTTTATTCATGCTGGTTATGTACTACAGAGCACGGAGACAGTCTGATAATGGAAGTGAATTGTAAGCACTGTTAGCAGCAGCCAAGAGAGAAAAAAGATTGGTAGCTAAAGGAATAATACACAGTATTCTTACATATTCAAAGTATGTAAGAGCTTCTAATACCCTTAGTTTATATTCATAGATAACCTATGTTCTGATACTATATCAATTGCTGTGGCATTGGAAACACAAGCATTCATAGTTTCGTAGTTTCTAGGGTCGGAAGAGACCTGAACAGATCATCAAGTCCGACCCCCTGCCCTGGGCAAGAACAAGTGCTGGGATCATATTACCCCAGCCAGATATCTATCCAACCTCATCTTAAAGACCCCCAAGGTAGGGGAGAGCACCACCTCCCTTGGGATCCCAATGGATTTAAGAACAAAAAAATAATACTTGTTTTTGTAAGATGTGTACACTGCATATCTAATCAATATTTGGTAATCACATACCAAGGAATGCTGAATAAGAATGAGATCTCCTATGAGCATGCACTCTAGGACGTACGACCCTAATCTAGTCAGTCATATAAAGATGCCCTTTCAAGTACTGTAACATTAAATTGATATATTATCTATCAGGTGCAAGTTGTGTATTTCTTGCATCTGAAGCCTCAAGGTACTAGCTCCTGCCAGAATATGCCAGAAAACATATCTTCTATCAGGGACACATTTACATTCCTAAGAGTAGTGCTCTTTTTTGTGTGGCACCTGACAGTTTTTGGATGCTATGCAGATGAGAATTCCTTAGGCCAGTGAGATCCAGCCTTTTGGCAAACATGCCACAAATTGGCCCCACACCCTCCCTGAGTGCCTCTGTGGTCCCTTTTCTCTGCCCAATCTGTTGCTCTGTTTTTTGCTTCCTGCATTTTCTACCACTGTGTTCCCTGTCCCAGCCCTGGTCTGCTGCATACCACACACGAGCTGTCCATGCCACATGTGTGCCACAGATTGGCCACCCCTGCCTTAAGCAATTAAAAACTACATTCAAAGATTGAATTAATCTGCAGCAATCAGTGACTGACTTTATTATTTCTTCAAATGAGCATAAAATCAATCCTTTTTTGTTCTCCCAAGAGAAGCCATATTTGTCTTTCTTGTTTCAAGTCCCTTCCCTTTCCCTTCTCTATTTAGTGAGGCCTCTTGCCTCCATAGTTTAACTCCCTCTGACCTTTCTATGAACAAAGGCAGTATCTCTTCTAGTTGGCTTGCCTCTAGCTGGTGTGCCTTCTACCTGAGCTGCCAGCATTCAACTCCGTATGGAGCCACTGTGAGCTCCATTTTATCTTATTTCCGATCACAGCCTCTACTCTTCCTGTTCCCATCATAGAGGAGGTAGCAGGACTTACCAGTTGTGCAAGGCAGGACATGTTAGATGAATATGTTGGGGAAGCAATAGGACTGAATCCATTATACAATTCTGTGGTCCCTTCACACCACAGGATTGCTACAACCTAGGAAACTGACTAATCCCAAAAGACTGTCTCTGATTTATGATCTTTATTAAAGGTAACTTTCTATTTAAGGAATCAAAATGGAAAGTCAGATATAATATGTAACCTGGCACCACAGAGGAAGGTGAAAGAGATGATGACAGCACTTGGTCTGACGGCAGAAGTGGTGAAGAGGATGAGAAAGATGGTAATGCTGATACCATTACTGTAGGTGAAATAAAAGGAGAGACATTATTTTTTCTCTGGCCTAAACTAAGAGATCAAATAATAAGAAACAAAATAATAGTGAAAATACCTTTGGTGTTCACTGAGGGGGAGAATGGCTGCTCAACCTCAGAATCTTCTTCAGAGTCTTCATAAACTACCACCAGTGGCTTTTTGGTCTGGAAGAAAATGTTTGATTTTCTTTCATTTTCAAGTTCTTGGAGATTAAATATGCCCCTCAAAATAAGATGGGCTCTTAATCTTTTATGGGATCTCTAATGCATTCCTTCCACTACTACTTTAAACCTCAGTTTTCTTCTCTCCCCAGACTAGGTTTTTGGTGCTGGCTGTAACCAAACTCTATCCTCAGTAAACTGAAAATATGTAATATAGGATCAGTGAGTAGAAATTACACTTTTTAGAGTTACTTTTTGGGGTGTAACTGCACATTGATATCTTATGCCTTATATTACAGCACAAATGTTATTATATTTAAAACTCTGATAATCTTTGTTTCTCCAGGCAGACTTAGCTAACTGCATGCATGCTGTGTCAGACCTCATATTCCTCATATGTAGCTCCAGGAACTCTCAGTGAGTTAACAGGTCAATTCTGGTTGGTTAGTCAGTAATAGGAAGTAGGAAACATGCTATACTTCATCGTGTAGAAGCAGAGGTATATGCGAACATTTGGTTATAGTAATTTTTTTTACCGGAACTAATGGTTGAGAAAGCTTGCCAAGATTCATGGAGTTTTCTATCATAGCTGTTACATGTCTCTCTGAAGAAACCCACTGTCCATTAGCATCATTTTTGTTGTGAAGTAAGTAAAGTGAAGAACTAGAAGACACTGAATGAATAGATGGTCCGCTTATGCTTGCACCATTTCCAATACGATTATATATTAAGGCACCATGTTCATCTTCACAAAACTGGTTTACTAACTTGGACTCCAAAGCTTAAAAAAAGACATAATTAAATGCTAGAAATTAGATTATATAAGTGCCAATAATTTTGGATCATTTATATACACAACTCCCCTTCCCCCCCCCAAAAAAAACTAAACAAAAACCTCACAGCTCCTCAGACTGTGAGTTTTTATTTAATACAAATTTGCCAGCCCTTAAAAGCTCTCTTATATGCATTCCAGTGTACATGGCACGCCCTAGCCCAAACAAATTAAACAACCAGCCATACTTATTCCAGCCTTTCAACCTCATAAAGTCAGCTCTTCTTTAGTTTGTATCTAATAATAGGCCAAATATTTCTTACTCATGTAAAGAATTCCAGCTAAGTAAAAGTGTAAGTAACTATGTTTTAGCTCAAGGTGTCTGACCCAATGGGATCAGATTCTGGCCCCTTTTCTGGCAGCTTTGCATTGCACTGATGGTGATAATCAGTTAGAAAGCTGGCTTAACTGCCTACTTGGGAATTTATATTTAGGTGGATCCCTTGATTCCATGGAACTAATGTTTCAGGTCAAGATATCCTCCAAGACCCCAAACAGCAGCATGGCCAAGGACAGAAGATGTGGCTGTAGCATTCTGCTGTTCCCATTATTTCCAACTTTTAGAATGACCTCAATGAGTTATGGGCAGCTTACAGGATTTTAAGAGCAGTGTTTAGGCTCCTTTGGGCTGGGGGCAAACCACTCCCTGACAAGGTTTAAAAAGTGGCTGCCACAAAAATTACGTATGGAAGAAAGGCTTTTCTCTCAGAAAGTACTAGGTACAGCCTGAATCTAGGTCAAGATCTCTGAAGGTTTATACAGAAACAAAAGCAAAACCTTTCTTTACGTGGGATGGTCTAAATGGGTCTGGTATTAATTTAGAAATATGTGACATTTCTAGAAAAAAAGGTACACACCTGGAAGAGTATTAAAGTCATCAATGAGATACATATGTTCTCTGTCAGGATCTGATGCAATCAGATTTAGTTCTCGCAAGAATTCAACTTGTGTTGGGTCTGAAGTATTTACAATTCCTATTGCATACATTTCAATGTTGGCTGCATGAGCTTCTCGAACAGCAATATCTAGTTTAATAGCTTCTCTCTTGTCTGCTTGGCCATCTGTAAGGACAATAGCTACTTTTCGAACACCAGTTCGAGCCCCAAAAAATCCTTCTTGGGTTGTTTTGCGTATAGCAGTTCCTGTGTATGTGCCTTCACCCATGTACACCATTTTCCTAATTGCTTGCTTCACATCCTGTTGAGTTGTATACCTGTTAAGTCCAAATTCTAGCCGAACTTCTAAACTGTAGAGCACAAGACCAATTCTGGTAGCATTTCTACCTACAGTTACTCTGTCTACTAAAGCAGTGACAAAGTCTTTGATTATCTCAAAATTTTCTGGTCCTACACTTTCAGAGCTGTCAATAACAAATATAAGCTCCATAGGTATTTCCTTGCATTTAATACCACAGCCTGCAGAGAAAAAATAACAAGTAGATTACAATTAGTTGTTTTATTAATATACTTGGTTTTATTTTTCATAGTGCATAATTACTATATGCCGGTATAGTTTTATACTGCATTTCATAATCTGCTTTGGGATTAAAGTGGTGCTGTACACCAACCAATCCCCAATCACATTATATTCTACTTTTTTAAATGGGGAGGAAAAGGATCTAAAATATAAGATTTATTGAACACTTACCACATATCTCTTTAATTAGTTTAATTATATCTTCTCTCTAGGTTAGAAAAGACAATTAAATGTTGCATTATTGTTCTCTTACTAACATAGTTACTACCACATCTATTTCATTCATAATGTACATTGTCCATTCATAGTAAGATTTTTGAAAATGTGTAGGTACCTAACTTTCAAATGCAGAAGATCAATCCTTACATTTGTACTAAGGCTACTACCAAGGGCCTTCATAGTTATTGACTCAGTGAGTAACCTATTCATATGGAATATTTTAAACACTGGCACTATCTTAAAATCCTGCATTTTTTTCAGTTCTAAACAAGGAGTGTAACTTCAGTCAAAACTATTCACATTCCAGCCTCTAATTTTCCAGTTTGTCTCTGCCATTAAAAAGTACTCTTATAATCTTTTGAGTTCTCCAAGTATTTTGAAACAAAGGTAACTACTCTTTGCTCTCTCTCTAGGAGAATTAAGCCACTTATTACTGGCAAAGATAGATAAAAGAGCACTTTTAAAAAACTCTAAAAACACAAGCAGAATATAAATTCATTACATTACATTTTTAGTCCAGAACTTAGTCCAGAAACATTTCCAATAAAAATGTACTTGTGATGCACAGACCAAATCAAAACGTGTTGTATTTCATTTGCATTTTGCATTAATGGATTAATAACAAGATATGCTTACTGATAGGCCTTGCTCTCCCTTAGGTCCTGTTTTGCCCTGCAGTGATGAACAGTTATTTAGGTATTAACATTTAATTAATAGCTATTATTGTAATTCAAGACATTGTTCCATTCAACACAATATTATATTATTAATATTTAGTTAATAAGAAAACTTTTACTACACAGTGTATACGTGTAGTTTAGAGGTGCACTTATATTGTATTGGTCCATATTATACCAGCACTGATAAAAGGAAAATTGACATTACCAACAATTGGCTTTTTTGCCTGATGTGGCCAATAATGTATCCCATGTGCATGCGCACTGCAACCACGTGCATGCAGCCAGCCTGGCTGTTTGGAGAGCAGCATCTGGTTGACAAGTCTGTTGGAGATGAGGGGGCAGGGAAAAGGAAGGGGTATGTCAGGGAGTAAATTGAGGCCCCCACAGTGAGGGAGGAGTGGGGCTGGGGTTGGGGCAGGTGCTGTCCAGCAGGGCCAGAGAGCAGGATGGAGCCCTGAGTGGCTCATCCAGGGGCCACAGGAAGGAGGGGGCAGCTTCCACTGCTGTGCATACCCCCAGGGGAGGCATGAGGGGCGTGCACCCCCCTGGGTCTCTGTGCGAGGTGAGGGCAGGCTGCACCTGTGGTCTGGGGCCAGGGGTGGCACTGGGCTCTCCCCAGCAGGAGCTGGGCCAGGGCTGTGCTCAGGGTGGGTGGTGACAGTGCTCGGAGGAGGGACTACGGTGAATTCTGGGGTGGTTATAGCCGACTTGTAGCCCCCAGCCCCAAATGCAGCCCCAGTCCAGCACCTGCTGAGAAGACACTGGTGCCACCCCTGCCTCAGGCCTCAGCAGCAGCCCGCCCTCGCCTTATCTACAGATCCAGGGGGCACATGCCCCCCCATACTTCCCCCAGGGTGCATGCAGAGCTGGGAGCAGCACTTCCGGGGTGAGCTACTTGTGGCTCTGTCCCACACCCTGCCCCACCCCACCCCAGCCTCAATCTGCACCCCCACACCCCTTCCTCCCCCATAACCCTTCACCCCAAACAGATGTACCAGCCAGACACTGTTTTCCAAGTTGCCACGCTGCATATCAGCAGTCAGATCAGTATCAGCCGATATGGTTCATTAATAATTGGCCATTTCTATCAGCTCAAAATATCTTTATCAATACACCCCTACTGTATAGATCTTATAATATTAGAACCCCATAGTGTAACTAAGGTGGGGCAACTGGGGCAGCAGCCCTGGGTATTAATTTAGAGGATCAGAAAAAGAGTAGCAGCCGTGAAGCTGGGCTGGTAGTGCAGTGGCAGACAGAAGTCCCCACTTCCTCTAGCAGGCTGGGGTATCCACTTCCTTTGTTACACCTGTTAGAATTCAACCAAACATAACATATATACATCTTTCTAGGCCTTTCTACCTGTGGTCAGTCTAGTAAGACGAATGATCAGTTTGCTATAGAGACCCCAAAGCTCAGGAAAGGCAGGACTCATGTGAATTCTTTCCTACCTTTGAAGCTTCAGTTCTCAGAAATAGGAACAACTGCAGGAACCCCAGTATCACAAGAGTTCCATCTGGTGTTCACATGCAGATAATATGAGGCAATGAGTGTGAAATGCTGGGACTCAAGCAAAGCTCCCTAAATACTGGCTAAATACTGACGCCCAGGAAAAAGCCAATGTATTAAATGAGTACTTTGCATCGGTCTTTCATCAGTCCCATGGGACACCCATGCCCGCTCTGGGACAGGGAGGTTCTGGGTGATGGAGATCCCCTGCCCTCCATTAATGCTGACCTCGTGAAGGAACACCTTGAGAAGCTGGATACCTTCAAGTCACCTGGCCCTGACAATCTACACACCAGGGTACTCAAGGAGCTGGCGAGCATCATAGCTCAGCCCCTGGCATGCATCTTTGAAAACTCCTGGCGCTCTGGTGTAGTGCCCTGTCACAGGAGCACCAAGGTGTCCTGTGCCATGGAAGTAAAAGGAACCGAGCTCCCAATCAACAGGGCAGTGCAGCTATGGGTTGCTATGGCAACCAGCCGGTCAGGTGGCCAGAAGGGGGCAGGGCCGGGCCTTTATAAACAGCCCGGAGCAGGAGCAGGAGCAGGAGCAGGAGCTTTGTGGCTGAGCTGAGTGGCCAGAGTTGGTGATTGCAGCCTTACCTTGCTGACTAGCCGCAATGATGCTAGGGAGGAGAGATCCCTGAAAGGAGGTAGGGTGACAGCCCTGCTGGGGGCTGGGAGCTTGCATTACGAGCGGGAAGGCTCTTTGTTGGTTTTTGTTACAGCCGTCTGGGCTTGGCTTGTGTTACAGTTACACCGGTGGACCGGGTGAGGCTGTAGGGGTGTGAGGAGGCCTCACGGGAGCTCCCCAGCAGCTTGGGGGTTCCCGGTGCCCAGCAGGGCATAACTGTTTGCGCTGGAGAAGCACGGTGTGCGGGGTTTCGGACCCCAGCCCGTAAAGGCGGTGTTTTGCCCAGTGGGGCAAAAGACCCAGAGAAGGGTCAAGGGGCCAGACACGGCTGCGGCCACCTGATCCCCAAGTGCAAGGAGCACGGTATAGGCCCCAGAGAGGGCAAGGCCCCAGAGGGGCGGAGGATGCAGTCGAAGAGCGTGGTGTAGGCCCAGAAAGGGGGCAATGGCTGCGGAGAGCGCGGCAGAGACCCTGAGAGGCGCTAGAAGCGCGGGAGAGGCCCTGAGAGGGGCGGGGAAGCCCAGAGGTGGGCAATAGGCCCCAGAGTGGGGCAACGGGCTGAGGAGTAGCACAAGAGCGTGCCAGGCCCGGGGGTGCCGGTAACAGGGTGGC
>NW_017728949.1:44603408-44640177 GCF_001723895.1 Crocodylus porosus
GCTGGTAACAGGGCGGCGGCTACGTGCCAGGCCCGGGGGCGCCGGTAACAGGGCAGTGGGTAGGAGCCCAGCCCAGGGGCACCAGGCGGGTGACGAGCCCAGGGTGCCAGAGGAAGAGCACCCGAGGGGCAGGGGACCACCGTACAACGTCCCACAGAACAGCTGCGAGGCTTGGGGCATGCTAAAGGGGAGGTTTGGAGGCATGCATAGCCCTTAAGGCAGGGGTGCACAGTTGTACCCCATATGGAGTAGGGGTAGGAACACACACACCGTCTACTCGGGGATGAAGGCAGCCTCCCATACAAACCTATTTATTATCAAAGTCGTGGCGGGCGAGAATCCGAGGGTGTTGAGTCCACCGTGAGTGATGGTAGGGGGCGCTAGGGAGTTCACGGCTGCTCCTAGGCCCCACTCCCTCACATGCCCAAAGAATGGAAGAAGGCCAATGTGGTGCATATCTTCAAGAAAGGGAGGAAAGTGGATCCGGCTAACTATACACCCATCAGCCTGACTTCTATCCCAGGGAAGATCTTAGAAAAGTTTATTGAAGACTTTAATGGACTGGCTGATGCCAACATCCTAAGGGATAGCCAGCATGGGTTTGTTATGGGTAGGTCTTGCTTGACCAATCTCATTTCCTTCTATGACCAGGTGACCTATCACCTGGATAAGGGGGAAGAGATTGATGTCATATATCTTGACTTCAAAAAAGCCTTTCACCTCTTGGCAAAACTGGCCAGTTGTGGCCTTGGGTCCACCACGATCTGCTGGCTTGAAAATTGGCTTTGTGGTCAGACCCAGAGGGTAGTAATTGATGGAAGTCACTCATTATGGTGTCCTGTGACCAGTGGGGTCCTCCAAGGCTCTGTCCTTGGACCCATATTGTTCAACATCTTCATTAACAATGTGGACATTGGAGTCAGAAGCGGACTGGCCAAGTTCACCGATGACACCAAACTTTGGGGCAAAGCATCCATGCCAGAAGACAGGGGTGATCCAGGCTGACCTGGACAGGCTCAGCAAATGGTTGGATGAGAACTTGATGGTATTTAACACCGAAAAATGCAAGGTTCTCTGCCTTGGGAAGAAAAACCTGCAGCATCCTTATAGGCTTGGCAGTGCTACACTGGCTAGCACTACGGATGAAAGAGACTTGGGGGTCATCATTGACCACAAGATGAATATGAGCCTGCAATGCGATGCTGCAGCTAGTAAAGCAAGCAAAACGCTGACTTGCATCCATAAACGCTTCTCGGGCAAATCCTGGGATGTCATTCTCCCCTTGTACTCAGCCTTGGTGAGGCCACAGCTGGAGTACTGTGTCCAGTTTTGGTCTCCGCAATTCAAAAAGGATGTGGAGAAGCTTGAGAGAGTCCAGAGAAGAGCCACATGCATGATCAGAGGTCAGGAAAACAGACCTTACGATGACAGGCTGAGAGCCATGGGGCTCTTTAGCCTGGAAAAGAGCAGGCTCAGGGGTGATCTGATGGCCACCTATGAGTTTCTCAGGGGGGAACGTTTGTTCACCAGGGCACCCCAAGGGATGACGAGGTTGAACGGTCATAAACTACTAAAAGACCATTTCAGGCTGGACATAAGGAAGAATTTCTTTACTGTCTGAGCCCCCAAGGTCTGGAACAACCTGCCAGCGGAGGTGGTTCAAGCACCTACATTGAACACCTTCAAGAGCAAATTGGATGCTTATCTTGCTGGGATCCTATGACCCCAGCTGACTTCCTGCCCTTTGGGCGGGGGGCTGGACTCTATCTTCCAAGGTCTCTTCCAGCCCTAATGTCTACAAAATCTATGAAATCTATAAATAGTACTGCAGGAGGTGGGGGGGCAGTGTTGTCCCATCAGCTTTCTAGGACCTTCCGTAGCAAAAGAGTGGCCAACCCTCACTCACCATCTCCATCTTCTGTCTTTGTACGTGACTGTAACAGTCACTTTAAAAGAGAAGCAGCCCAGAGGGGAAGCCAGGCCAGGTGCAATTGCTATAGGTTGCCATAGTAACTGGTCCATGAGATTAATTAGCAGGGAGCCCAGAGTAGTCTTCTGAGAGGAGACAGGGCCCTGGGAGGCATATAAACCCAGGGCCTGAACTAATAAGGCAGTCTAGCCCCACAAGCTCTCCTGGCCAGGAGAGCTACCAGGGAATACTAGCTTGACTGCTGTGATGCCTTGGATCACAAGTGAGGTTCTGGGAGCTCACAGGGGTATAACCCAAGAGCTGGGAGGTTACTCTAACTCCAGCAGGGAGGGAAGTTTTCCTTTTTAAAGGAGCAGAGGGCTGCTTCCCCTTTTGTTATGTTACTGGGCCCAGGGGTGGAGACTTTATCTTATAGCCCAGGGAACTTATTGTTTGGTTGAAGTTTAGAACCAGTGGTTTAGTTTGGCACTGTGCAGGACAGTATTTGGAGGTCCCATTAGTGCCTGTTGCAGAGCATTCGGGTGCCCTGTGCCTAAAAGCAGAAATGGCTCAGGAGAGACCCCTAGTGGTGAGAAGGGGAAGGCTCAACTGCCAGTCACCAGGGCAGCACAGATGCTGGTTGCTAGGGGAACCAAGGGAATCAGCTGACAGGAAGGGGCAGGGCTTGGCCCCTTCTTAAGCCCAAGCATGAGGCCAGGAGAGCAGTTCCCCTCCAGCAGCCAAGGAGGGGGGAGCTTGGACAGTGCAGAGAGAAAGGAGAAGATAGACTGCATGAGCATCCCCTGGTTGTGGCTCTGAGTTGGAGTATTTTCCCGGTAGGGATAGAACGTTTTTTTGACCGGACGGTTTAGTTTTACGTTATAGCCCAGGGGCTTTGTGCTTTGTGTTTACTGTTTTACCGGAGGACCGGGTGAGGCTATTAAGGGTTGGAGGAGGCCTCATAGGATTCCCATGGTAGCATGGGGACCCTGGCGCCATAGAGGGCACAGCGTTCGGGGGTGCATTGACTCCAGCTCCGGAGTGAGAGGGGGCAGTGAGGAGCCCCGGAGTGAGAGGGGGCATTGGGGAGCCCCAGAAGTAAAGAAGAGGGCCAAAGCATAGGGCAAACCATGTCAAGTACCATCTGTGAGGCTTGGGCTGCGGTGTAGGGGAGGAAAAGGAGCCACAGATAGCGCCCCCTGACACTGGGCATATAAAGTGGGTAGCCTCCCGCTAATTACCTCACTCAATCAATTAAGATCAAGGCATGGCAGGCGAGTAAGCAGGCGGTTAGCCCAAGACAGGAAGGCGGAGCCACCAACAGAAAGGCTCCAGCAAGATACCCCGTCACAGTGCTCCTGGGCCATGCTGTTGCCTTAAGCCTTGCCAGGGCAGGCTCAAGGTCAAGCAAGTACTGAGCCCAGAGCAGGGCAGAACGCAGGCCACAGAGCCCAGAGCAGAGCCGAGGGGCCCGGTGCCTGAGAGTGGCACAGACAGACAGGGGCTCGGTGCCTGGCAGACAGGGACCAGGGGCCTGGTGCCTGACAGGGCTAGACTAGAGCTGGTGCCTCAAAGCCAGATCCAATATGCCAGGGGCCCAGGATAGAAGGCCCAACTAGAGAAAGGGGGCAGAGGCCCCAACCAGAGAGACTATTTTGAAATAGTGACACCTGCAAGGCTTGGGGCATGGTGTAGGGGAGGAACAGAACCATGCAATTACTCCTTAAGGGTATAGATGCCCTGCACAGGCATGGTCAGGCCAAGAGGGCCCACCAAGCCTGAGGGTGTCATCAAGACCACTGAGGTACAGGGGAACCCCAGTGGGGATTTAGCTGGACTGGGGCTCATATAACAGCCTGTGGGCAGCCTCCCTTTGAATCCTATAATTACATCAAAGCATGGTGGGTGAGACAGAAGGGAGGGCACCCTAGAGGCAGAGTGAAGCATGGTTGTGAGCCACCAGAGGGCATCACGGCTGCTCTGGGGACCCCAGTGTGCTACACTGACCTACAGTTAAATCATGACTTTAGAACAGAACTTCATGGTTGATTTATTAAAAACTTTCCATAGTTTTGGTTTTCTGAAAACACACAGCCATTTCTTGAAGGGTGCATAAAATATGTTTAATTAACTAAGTGACAAATATTAGGTACTCACAGGTTCTCCAGACAAGCCAGGATCACCCAGGTTCCCTTTTTCTCCTTTTTTACCTTTTTCACCAGTAGCACCACGATCACCCTTTGAACAATGCATTGACTAAACATTAGTTGTTAATCACATCTTTTAAATTTAAACTTTTCACTTTTTTTCTAGCTGTCCTTGTTGAAACCACATGTAGGTAATGGAATAGACCAGGGATATCAAACTAATCGGGCCATGAGGGGTATGGGACTGGTCCATAGGCCAGACTGGGCCCACAGATTCTCCCCCACAGGCTGGATGCAGTGTACAGATGCTGTATGCAGTGCCCACCCCAGACCGACCCAGTGTGCCACATATAATGGATGTCCTGGATCGGCCCATTTTATATGCAATGCATGTGCTGACTTTAGCCCCAGTATGAGTAATACGGCATGCAGGGCTAGTCCGGTAGCCCTCAGGAAGCACCACAACCTGGATGATAGGGCTCTATAGGCTGGATCTGGCCCCTGGGCCAGTTCTTCAAGACCTCTGGAATAAACTAAGGCCTGTTGTTATGGCTGGTTTAAACCAGCTGAGATTGGTAACTGTATTGGCTGCCTTTCTTCTATGACTAAATTCTTTCATGGGATACAGAACAGAAACAATAACAGTCCCCAAAAATGTGCATGCCACATGTATATCAAAGCAACACCAATGGGAGGTCACTCCAGTGAATATCTCCAATATGATGACTTCAGAAAAAGAACTGGGTACAAGATGTGTTTTCTCATTTATGTCCTGTACCTTAGGTCCTAGAAGTCCTTCCCCTGGAGGCCCTCGTGGTCCTGGTATTCCCTGAATTCCTTGTTCACCCTAGCAATAATTCAGAAATATGAACACTTGATAATCATTCATCATGTTGTATGTTTAAAGGTCATAGAAAAACTGTTTCAAGCTACATTTTTATGAATATTGAGGGATTTAGTATTATAGATGTAGCTATTTTTATGCAGAGATACTTTTGTGTGAGCTTCCCTTGTTTCCATTCAGGAACACTTACAAGCTTCCTTTCCTTATGCCTTAAGAAAAAGTATCTCGGGCAGCAGAGCCATTTGAACTTCCTCTAATGAAAGACTGATTCAAACTTGGAGAGAGAACTCATGAAGAAGTCAAATCTTTTTCTTAAAGTGTTTTTGTTGTCTTATCGAAATGCTTCATTGGAATATCTGCTCTAGGGTGTCAGAACCTGGTATGCAAACTAGCTTGGCATGGAGAGCAGTCATAGTGCCCAAAATGAGGTTAAAGAAGCTCTTACTCATTCTGGTGAGCTCTTGCTCATCCAAGCAATCCCATTGACCTGAAAGTCAGTAAGAGTTCTATGATCCAGCCAGACAGGATTGTTTTTCATTCTTTAGTATTTGAAAATAAAATTGGCATTTACTATTCCTTCTCTGTTCTCTTTTTCCATTTTTCTCTCTTTCTCTTTACTCTCACCCCTTTGCTCTGAATTATTGCTCTTCTCTCATACATGCTCTCATGCTGTTACAGGGGAAGAAAAGCATGACCCATGGACTCAGAGTAACCCTTTTTCCTCTGTGCCTGACAGTTCATAGGATGACTCTGAACATGGCAGTACAATCGTTTAGCAGAGAAAGAAAATACGAAAGGATGTCTCTGTTTTCTAGGCACTTGCAAAACTAATGTCCTTTGAAACCAGAACCCCTCCATCTCAAGGCTCCTGATCCATATCCCCTTGAGCTTGCTGTTAATATAGCAACAAAGAACAGGATAGTTACTGTAGATATCCAGGTTACTCTTTACATGCTTCATCTTCAGATCCTCTGCCAATTGGAGTTCTTAAGAAAACCAAGTGATAATATGCAATCTGTTTCTCAGTTCCTTTATACTGTGAGGGTGAGGTTCTCCTTTCAGTTATATGAGCGCTGAAGTCAATAAGGTTTTATACCTTAGTTCCCTGAACGCCTTCACCTGGAGGTCCCAAGGGACCAGGTGGCCCTGGTCGTCCTATACTTCCCTAAAGGAAAAAAAATGCACATATTAAATACAGTATCTCTAACAAAAATACATGGCAAATTATAGCAAATAAGAATATAAGTGGAAGATTATTTCAGTATGGCAATGTGTGGTATTTAGTTACACTGTGTTTTCCTTATATCAAAAATGCGCTGTATTAAAAATATAGTTCATGCTATAAGGGTTCGATAGTATGGGTATGGATGCAGGACATGGGGTATAAGAAGGTCATGAGAATGTTGCCAGACTATTAATCCAAACACTAGTTTTTGTTTTGAAAAAGGTTTTATTTTTCATTTTCAGTTGCTTCCTTCGGGAGGTATGACCTGTTGGTCATAAGCCTCATTCCCAAAATTATTAAATGTTTTTATGTTCAGTGGAAAAAAAACAAATGACCAAAGTGACTTGGGTGAATCACTCAGCTACATCTTTTCGATCTTCAAAACGGGGACACTGACTTCCTTACCTGTCTTTGAAAGTGCATAAATGTCAGGTAGTAAATTGATTTTACTACACAGTAAGTGTTAGATACATAATAAACAGCCCTACTATAGAGTCTGGTTAAAGTTCCTTGAAATCAGGTAAAAATAAATTCTTGAAAAAATGTGTGAAAATTATTATGTGGAAAACTACTATGTAGAATGTGTCGTGTGCCCATAATATGTTACTAGTTATATATGTTACTAATCAGTTTCATCCTGGGGCTCAGTGCAACCAATTCTCCCAGTATTTAGTGGTCAGCTGCTCCAAAACTCCAGTAGTGCTCACTGAGGGAAGCCAGGTTGGGAGATCTGGTTATGTGTCTACTCCTTACTATAGAACACATTTATTATGAAATTAAATGTGGAGTAATTATCACATATTAATTGGGCTGTATGCCTATACCCTTACTCATAGATATAGTTGTTTTTAGAGTAGGATGAAGATGAAAAGCATTGTAGGGGTGTGCGTGTATATAAATATATACACACATAACTGTATATAACTATAACAGAATGATATAATATGTAACTATTACATTTTTCATTGAAACATTTTAATTGGAAATGGCTGATGAAGTGAGACAAAATGGTTTCATTTACTTACTTTTGGTCCTGGAAGTCCTTCTCCTGGTGGACCTGGGAGACCAACTTGTCCTCTAACACCTGGATCACCCTAAAAATTGGTATTTTTAAAAATATGCAACATATACCAGAATGTAATTTTTTTTTTTTTACTATTCCCATTATTCACAGTGCTCTAAGGGGGAAAAGAAAAAAATAGGGAATTAGTTAAACACTACTACACAAATCAGAACAACTCTAAACAATAGGCACATCAGGGTGGAGGTCTAAGAAAAGGTATTACTGGGGATGAGCCCTGGCAAGAGATTTGTCTGGTCTCTCATCAGAACAGGAGACAAGATCTCTACCTTGCGTAGGTGAATTCTAAAATAACTATACTGTAATTACAGAATTCTTATTACAGAGTAACCATGGGTGGGATCCAGCTTTCAGAGAGTCAATGGAAAGACTTTCTTTGGTTTAGTATCTGTTATTACAGGTGCCAAACTTAATGCGCTGTAATTACAGTGCGTTAATGAATGTGTAGATGTGCCCTGTATCTAACATGCTTATGTCAGTGCTGTGCATATTTGTTAAGTATAAACTAGAAGTGGGAGTTTTGCCATTGACTTCAATGGGAGTAGAATCAGAGCTCTCCCTACGTTTAACAGATATTTTTAGTTCATTTGTGTTCATGCCCCATAACTATGGAAAATATTTTGGTTTTGGGTATTCCCCATCGATGCTGCATGAGATTTTTCTTTGGGAGAAGGTCTTACCACCCCATCCCCCCCAAGCTATCAAGATCATTTATATAAAAAGAAAAAGAAATGGCTGCTTTGAATACCAGGTGTGTTTGGTCTCTGCTACTTTTTCATACATTTAAATGAACAGCTAGAGACCCCTTCTACGCTTGCAAGTAAAGGTGAGATGCAATCTAATGTATGATTTGCACAATCATGCCTCCTGTCAAGCCACATGTGCATGGCAGGAGATGCTACTGTGGACTGCACATTAGATCCCATTGTGCCTTATTGCTGGTGCAGGGGGACCCCAATCCCAGGCTCCCCCTACACTGGCAAGAAGGAAGCTCTCCAGGCTGGGAACCCTGTCAACTGAGGGGCTCCTAGCTGTAGGGAGACTCCACACACCTCCTGGGGCTGGGAGATGTAGCTATGGTGATCTCTCTACCCCAGGCATACATGAAAACCGCAGAGTGAGAAGTTTGCTGCTGTAGCAACCTCCCCACTTTGGGGGGTGGGGAGATCGCTGCTGTGGTAACTTTCCCCCCTTGTGAGGGTGGTGAGAGAAGATTGTGGCTGCTGCAGTGATCTCCCCACCCCATGGGGGCATGCAAACCCACAAGACCACCTCCCCACCTTAGTGGTGGGGAAAGTGAGGAGGGCAAGGAAGGCTGCTGCGGCGGCGGCGGCGGCGGCAGCTGCTGCTGCTGCTGCTGCAATGACTTCCCCCATCTCAGGGGGTATGAAATCCCACAAGGCTGGGAGGTATGAAATCCCACAAGGCTGGGAGGTAACTGCAGAAGCAATCTCCCCACTCTGAGGGTTTCACACAGCCCCAAGACTGGGAGATCAGAGATGCACCCTGCAGCTGCCAGGACCCAGCTAGTTCCTGCTACACGTGGAAATTAAAGCTCGATTACAACCAGCTATTGCGCACATTTTTGTAACATCGCTATGTTCATGCACTTTTTTTGAGGGCTAACTTTATAGCTGATTGGAGCTTGTTATTGTGTGATAAATACTTTACATATGTAGCTGGTTTCAAGGTAACCGCACAATTAAATAGTTAATGTGCAATACTCATAACATGTTAAGGGGGATAGAAAGTCTAAATGGAGGAAATGTGTGCCATGGAAAAGCATATCATGACCCTATATGATAGAAGACTGGAAAAGGATAGTCCTGTTAGATACTAAAGAATAAATACTAACTTGAATAAATAGGCCTAATTGTTTTTGGCATGTAACTGACAAGGATAGAAATACTATCTATATATTTAAAGGAGAATTTACTTTTTACATGGTTGTTCTTCTACACTTAATAGCCTCTACCTTAGGTCCTGGTACTCCAACTCCTTCAGGGCCTTGCTCACCAAGAGCTCCAGGAGGACCTGGAAGTCCCTAAAATCAAAAGTCATACACGAACAATTAATCTAACCTTAGGATACATGGACTAGATAAACACAATATTGGCAAACAAGCTCAACCCTTTCATATCTAATTAAAGAAAAAGTACCCCATTAATATACGTAATATATTAATATATGTCTTTTAACAAACGGATTCAGTTCTACCCTCAGGTAAACATGTACCGAAGTCAGTGGAACTTGCGTGCTTGGAGACAAATACAATAGCTCCCAGCATTAAATTTAGATGGAAAAAATACAAAACATTGCAAATTTGTATTTTCACATTTACGCACTAATTGCATTATTAAATATAGCACTTTTATGCACTTGTTATTGTTGCATTTAGCATGGGTCTGTGGTAACACAACCTTGTCAGATCCTTCTAGACATCATAAACACTCAGCAGCTTTGCTCAATAACTGGTCATTTAGAGTCATGGAACTGAATGTTCCTGCATTGCATGTTGCTGCATATAACAGGTGCACAGCACTGTTCATGGCTTTTGCACATGCACGGGAGGCAGAAGGTTCAGGAGCCTCTTCTCTTTGTACTCTCATCACAGGGGCTGAGCACATTTGTCAGCCTTATCCTGTGCATGGATGGTCAGGAAGCTAAAAAGCAGGTGAGGGCATTTGTTTCTTCTTCACCACAAAACAGGCCAACAGCTGAGGAGAGTGCACACTGCACAGTCTTAAGGGTGGTGCAGGGGCTGCTTTTTCTTGGAGCTCCAGGGGACACTGCCTTCCACAACACTCAGTGAAAATATTGCTGCTCGGAACTTGTATCAGAAAGCTACAGTTCATCACAAAATGTTTTCCCTAGGTGGCTCGCATTCTACCTGCTAGAGGAGAGGGAAGAACCAGTTGTCACATCAGGATACTAAGATACAGCTTGAAGCATCATTGATAAAATAAAACCCCAGGTGTAATACATTGCTATTAGTAATCAAGATAAGTGAGGGAACTGGCTTCTTGGAAAGGTTTGGGATCTCTTGCTCTCCAGAGGAAAAATTTCTCTTTTACCATCCACGCTAGAATGAATGTCTCAGGCTGATGAGACTAGAAGATCCATAAGATGCCTCTGGACCAATAGTCAGATTAATTTTTTATGATTGGTACCTATCTGTCCACAATCAGTATGTAAAAAATGTTACATATACTTACAGGAGGACCTGGATAACCATCTCCCTTTAGCCCAATTGGTCCAGGGGGTCCTGGGAGACCACGCTCACCCTGATAACAGCAGAAAAATAGTTTGAATGCATTCCTGTACAGCCATGGTCAGGTAAGGTTTACATGAAAATAAAACTTCTTTGGTGACCAAATATTGTAAATGACTTGATTTTATTGGTATATTCCAGTTTATCAGTGGCTGTTATAGCTGATTTATAAGAAGCTAGATTTGGGGGATTGAATGTACCTGAGGATTTATGGGGCCCTTTCACTATGAGGTCACCAGTTCAAATCTTGCCTAAGAATGCTGTAACTATCATAGTTCCTTCCTTTGGTGATCGATCCATAATGATAGCACCAATCAAATCCCCCATCTTCATATCACATGCTTACATCGCATTATCACCGCAGCTACCAGGATTGGGACCATAATTGTCAGGGAGAACGAAGAAACTTGTGAAAACTGAATTCTCGCCCCTAATGGAACCTGTAGATGGTGGTGGACAATCTTCAAAAGAACAGTGGGAGGAAGTTACCACTGCTATTACACATGCTATGCCTGCTTTGTGGATAAAACAGATATTTTGAATTAAAACAATCATCCTGAAATCCAATTAGTTTAGAAAAATGATTTCAAAGTATTTCCAGGCACTATTTTTGTCATCAAGGTCCTTGTTAGTTTTTATTGTTTTAAAAATCACACATTCATATTTAATTGTCTGTCTTATGGAACCTTGTTGAAACTGGTGGGTATAATATTTGGGATAAACGTAAGAAATAATTAATCTCTTTTATGGAATCAGATACCTGAAATATTACAAGCACCCATCCAAAACACATGCACATCATCACTCAAAAAAGGCATCTGCAAATCCCATCAACAATTAAGCTGCGGGAGTAGAGAGGTTTTGCTGGCCATTATTTAGAGAGAGCAAGAATCTCTAAGAGCAGCAGGAAGACCAAATAAACTGTCAAAGAAGGCAACAGAAAGCCTAGGGCAGTTACAGAGCTCAGAAAAAAGCTAAGAAAACTTTTGGTTGAAGTGCTGGCTGACTGGAAGGAAGCTAAGAAATGTGAGCAAAGTGTAATGCTATTTGATTCTTTCTGCATACAGAGAAACAAGACTTATTTACAACCATTACCAATAAATAGGAAAAATAAATATCTGATTCTACTCTGAATTTTTCCTTTAGATGGAAACAAGCTACATAACACTGAAAATGAACAAACTGGGTCAAAAGGGGGTAACAATACTTTAAAATGTTCTGCACTCTTCTATTACTGCGTGAACGATTCTTGCAAACTGCGAGTGCCACTGGGTGGTTTTACTCTGAGTCACATGCACAAGGCAAACAAAAACTATACAAATCCGGGCAACATCCAACTTCATATCATCCTGATAGAAAATATAAACATCGCCATCTTCTGGCTTTCTAGATGTAGCACCTGAATGAAGAGCAGCTTATTAATGCTTGAAGCTAAGCACAACAGAGGTGATACTGATAGGAAGTATCCACTATCCATAACATCTACTTTCCAACTAGCTAGCTGGTCCATATTTTAAGGTCTGTTTTTTTTTTTGTCAAATTCTGACCTGGCTTGACAGTGATCCATACTATCAAGATTTCCTGGCTTTACTACTAACGTTCATACTTAGGAAAGAAGCTACTTTCTAAGAAACCTCAAAGTGGGAGAAAAAGGAAGTGGCTGTTGTCCATTTGGTATGTACACATCACTCAGGCACTCTGCTTCTCACCAAATAGAGAACAATCATGGGACTGGCCATATCTAACAGAGAGGTGGTGTCTCCCTCTGTGACCATGAAACTAGCTATGGAACAATTAAACTGCTGATCAATATATAAATACTGGAGATAGAACAGGGGTAGGCAAAGTGGCAGATCCAGCTCGTGGCCGGACTCCGCTTCCCAACAGCCCCTGTCTGGGACTCCTGGCCAGTCTCCTTGGAGACCCCGGGAGCGCTGGCCATGACAGTGTGGGGCTGGGCAGGTGGCCACCATTGCTGCCTCTATCTCATGTACACCAGTGGGGCTTGGGGAGACCCTGGTGACAAAGGGAGCACTTCCCTCCCACTGCTCACCTAGCCCTGCCCAGCAATGCACCACTGCTGCAGCCACTGTTGCAACAAAATGTCATAGATATGGCTACTTGTTGGGGAACTTGAATTTCAAGAAAAATGCAAAATTGAGATTTAAACCAGGCCCTACCTATAAACTACTTCTTATTTCTTCTTTGGCTCATAGGAAAAACAGAGATGGTTGTATTTTAAAATACTTAGGAACTGTTCAGAGTAAAGTAATGAAGCCCATTCCTATTAGGCAGTAATACATGAATAGCAAGATTTAAAAATCCTGTTTACATTGGCTTAGACTTACCATTCAGAAAATTTTGTCAACATCTGGAGAAATGAAAATATTCAATACTAGGTATCTGGTTTCAAGTTTTCAAATAGTTTTGTTACATGAGGGGAAATAAACATCGTTTTGGGGTTTGTCTCCAGGGTTTCTACAAATCTCTGCCATATGCCTAATGCATTCATCTGCCCTAACAGCTATGGAACATTTTGATGTCTTAAGTCAGCAGTGCTCAGCCTTTTTGCCCAGTGGGCTGGATAAGCAGAGCCCTGTCTATCCATGGGCCAGATCTGGCCAGGGGTCCCAACCCAGCATCCAGGACAGGAGGAGTGGGCTCTATTTGGCCACACAGAGGGTGGCAGGGTGCAGCCTGGCCCCAACATGGCCCTGCAGGGGAAGGGTGCTTGACCTGCCTGGCCCCATGTGGGGAGGAATGGGGCTTGATCTAGCCCCACACTGGGGAGGTAACATGGCCTGGCCCCAACTGAGCTATGGGGGAGGGCCTGGTCCCACCCTGACCCAACTGTGGAGGGAGAGGGTGGACAGCCCAGCTACAACTCAAAACTTGGGGTTTGGGAATTTGGCAGGGGGAAGGTTGCCCATATGAATTGCCCCTGCTCTGCCACTGACAAGTTTTCTTACTCATGGGGGCCATGCAAGCCAGATGTGATGGCTCTGCAGGCCATATTTGACCTACAGGCTGGAGATTAAGCACCCCGTCCTAACTGACCAACTGTTCACCTAAATGAAAAAGTCAACATGGCTTTTACTGTGGTTTCCTTTGCTTTCACTTTTTTAATGAGTTTGCCAGCTTGGGATTTACCTTTGCACCAGGAAGTCCAATTCCTGGTTCTCCAGTTAGGCCAGCAGGACCAGGTAACCCAATATCACCCTACAATTAAGAAAATATACATCCTAGTTTTGATTCTAAGTCAAAATGTAAATGTAAAATGTATTACTTCAATATCTGTCACATTCACAATATACCTGGAAAATTTTAGAAACATAGGTTTTAAGATTTAAAATAATTACAAAGTATTGAGAGAGTAAAAATCTTCAATGTCAGTATTTTCTTGTCAAATGCTTTTTGCTTATTAGGTAGAAGATACATGACCTTGTAATGGAAAAAGTATTTTAAAAACAGTATTATTATTATTATTATTATTATTTTTAAAACATTATTATAGCACCAGCAGCATGATAGGTGTTCCCAGACAGTTATGAACATATCATCCCAGTTCCAAGAAAGGTTTATACTTTTAATAGATGTTTATTGCAAGACCTGCCAAAGCGATGAATGATTTTGGAGTGTCTACCCTGAATTTGCTTGAAAAGAACTTGCTTGCCAGATAATACTGAAGATCAAGAATTAGGAAGTCAAGCCACCTTAGGGGCTCTCAAATTGGACAGCCCAAAACTGAAGTACTTCGAATCACTATTGAAAATCCTGCCTCTGGCTTAACTCCAGTGTGGAAACAAGGTGCAGTGCCTTTCTTGAAAGTTCAGCCCAGAAACCCAGACAGAAAATTGCTTGATCCAGATGAAACCCAGTGCAACATTCTTATACCCCACTTGATCAATCAGTGGCTGTAGAATGGGTCAATTTATGAAAGAGAGCCAGGCCAGTCTGTAAAGCCAAACTGAAAGAACCTCACCTCCCGTACCCATGCCAGGCAGTTGTGAGGTTGCTCTGTAGGTGAAGAGATTATGCAAATTAGCCTCTATTCCCAGGTACATGAATAGTTGTCTCTGGTTTCTGTTCTCTTCTTTCAATGGAGATATGCAGTATACAAAAGATGTTAGAGCTGTAGAGTTAAAATAAGTATTGGGTGCATTCTGGTGAGGACCAAAGTTAAATTTATTTAGGCTAACTATAAAGTTAAACCTAGCAGTGTGGGGAGCTATCTTTGCTATTTTGAAAAAGTTATATGGAACTTCTTCCCACAGATACCAAAGGAAAAACACACTAAGACAGCAAATAGCTGACACCAGGGCTCTAGTAATTGGATTGCTTATAATCTATAACTGTCCATGGGAAAAGGGCAAGTCTGAGTTCCATGAAAGCCAAAATTATTTATGAGAGGCAAAGATTGTTGTGGGTGATATCTTTCATTGGACTAACTGTATTATTAATGTTCCTCCCAACTATACACTTGGTCCACCAAAATATATCACCCGCAAAAATCCTTGCCTTTCACTTTTTCACAACTACATCACCCCAAGACTACAAAAAACGATTTACTCTTTCTCAGGTATCACACTCTGTAGCTGTGTAGCCTGAGTTGCTGTGAGCACATCTACACATACAATTAATGCAATTAAATAAACTCCAGTGTAGTTCACACTCAAGTGTATTGCTCCTGACGATTCCATTTGTACGTGCACCTGGGACTGTAGAAGGTTGAGCCAGGGCAGGGCAGCTCTGGCTGGCAGAGGACTCTGGGGGTCAGCCTGCCAGCCCGGGGCTGCTTCTGCCTGGCTCAACATGCTGCAGAGAGACTGACTGGGCCATAAGGGTAATTCACTGTGGTGCTAGCCAAAAGGCAGCACCCACACTGAAGCACACTCATGTAGAAAGTATATAGATACTGAGATTTTACTGCAGAGCTAACTAGTCAGCTCTGCAGTAAAAGCCCCATGTAGATGTGCCCTGTGAGTCTCAGCATTTTGGGATAGAACTACTCCCTACAAAATAGAAAATATGAAACACTGAAATAAGTATAAAATAACTTGAAGTTTACAGCCATGTTTACAATCATGGAAGCTCACCAGGCTCCTCAATGTATGCTGAAGACATTTCACATGTTGACTTTTTTAAATATTAGGAAACTTGTAGTGCAGATGTTACCTTTGGTCCTGCAATAGCTCGGCCAGGAAGACCTGGCATTCCAAGACGTCCTGGTACACCAGGTTCACCCTAAGGGAATAATGCCAAACAGATTTTCATTAATGATGGACCAGAGCGTATCTTAAGTAACAACATTTCTTAAGGATTTTCAATATTCTGTTGAGAAAGTGCACATGATCTCAGAAAGATTTTAACTAGTGCAATTGTGCTTGTTTAAATTCTTATTTTTAATTTATTGTGCAAAATTTACTCTTAGAAAATTCTCAGGCTAGGAAGAGTCACAATGGACTTTAGATTGAACTCTTCTTAGAGCCTATTGAACAATAAGAAATACAGCCACTGGTCTTGTCTTAAAGTACTTCACCTATTTCCATTTCAAAATACATACTGCTTGCTCTTTTCTCCATATTTTACCATTTCTCCCTCCCTTTTCTATCTGTAAAACAGTTAAAAAAACCTTGAGTGTTTTTTAACAAAGTAGAAAGAAATGACAAGCTAGAGTTTCATCTCACTTTCAGTAAGATAATCAAAACAAGTGTAAATAACAGTTATTGTCCTGTCATTGGTTCACTTTCTATGTGGATACTTATCTGGTCCTGTTATCAGACTACCCAAATGTTTACCAAGTATTTAAATAGAGGAATAACATCAATAGAATTTTTATTCCCAGGCTTCAAGCAAAATAATGTGATTGGTTTCAATACATGTGTGCATATGGATGTGTCTATGTAGGAAGAATTTATTGAGGGAATTTCTGATCACTCTTATTTCTTGCAGAAGCAAGTACATTCCACTGCCATTCTTTCTGTTAAATAGAACAAACCAGTGCTTTGACCTGAGCAAGACCTCTCTTCTACAGACATAGTACAAAAAAAAATACTTTAGCTCCTGCTGGCCCAGGGGTTCCTGCTGGTCCTGCTAATCCACGTACACCCCTCTGACCTTGGTCACCCTAAAAGAATTTTTTAAAAAACAATTGTTATACATTTAATTTTATACATTTAACAAAAAAATCTGTGCAATTTCTTGTAAACATTAACAAAACAGCAAAATGCTATCCTGTTGCTGTTGCATATGAATAGTTCATATTAACTTCAATAGGAAGTCATTTAATTTAGTTTCAACTGAAGACAATGAGCATAATTTTTCTTGTTTCAATTGTGTAAATCAGGTGTCACTTCATGGATTTCAACAGACTTACATTATAGTAAAACTGCTGTGAAAAGAATCAGATCCTAAAAGAGTTTGCTTGCAGGCACCAAGTCAAGGAATCAAAAAGATACATTATTTTCAAGAAAGAATTTTAATAACAAATATTAGTAAGTTGCTGAAAAGTCATTTTGTATTAAAAGGCAAATATACCATATTTGTAGGAAAAATTTTCCTTCTGTCAGGAATAATTAATAAGAAAAATGCCCTTCCAGTTAATCTGTTTGCATACTTCTAGACAGAATAATCTTAAAATACAGTTAAGTTTGTACAGAGATAACTATAATTCAACAAATTCTTACAATATAGTCATAATGATAAGATACCCAACTAGACAGTAGTTCAAAACTAAGCATCTGAAAGTCTGGTATCACCCAATTACTGTTCCAACATCAGGACAGTACACCCTCTATCCTATAAAATGCCACTTGAGTATATTTCCTACGGGGGAATCTTTTGAACCTACCTTGGGTATCCTGATTTTTCTGCTTTCACTTTCCTTTACCCCTTGTAGCTTCTGGCTACAGCAGTCCTAAATCTATCTGTAAAGGGCTCTTTCCGGTCCCTTTTAACATTTTCTTTCAGATGCCCAGAGGAATTAATAGGAATTCCAGAGAGGTTTCAGACCTAGAACCAAACCTAGAAACCCAACTGTAGGTCCAATAATGCAGGCATATATTCAGGGTATAAACTTCATTGGTATCCAACATAAGCTGTTATGATGCAGCTGGTACATGTCCATGATTCTGTAGCAATATAAGTTTGGCAAATCCTCTCCAGCCTTAATTCTGCTTTATTCAAGGTCAAAATGAAGGTGAGTTAATTAATTTGTACTGCTTCTGGATAATCCAAATACAAAAGTTAGATCATAGCAGCACTTGTGTCCTCCTGAATAGCAGCTTCCCATCCCTTTTGAAGCAGCTAAAAGGTATGCTTGTCCATATTCTCAGCAATCTTTACTTATTTGAATAGCAGTTCCACCGAGAACTGACATTTTTGCATCTCCACAGTTTGAAGAGCTTGTGTATAGCAGAATATTATGTTGCCACATGGCTGTTAGGCAACCCAGCTCCACAATTTTTATCAACAGAAAATGTAATTTCAATACTCTTTGATTAACTTTGCTCCTTTGTGTTTTTAGAGGCTGAGATTGAAACTAATTCAGCAGTCAGATGCTTTCATAAACATTCATAAAGTCATTCAAAAAAGTGAAGGTAGATATATATTTATAGTCCGACAAGATGGGGAAGATTGAGAAATGTATTCTTCAAGCACTGTTTTTATTAACGTTTTTATTAGCTTTAATGAGGAATTCTGACCTTCTCACCCTGTATTCCGATCCCTGGAGTACCCTCAGGTCCTCGAGGACCAGATAGTCCTGGCTCCCCCTGCAATGGAAAAAAAAATAAGACCAACATTTGAATGTAGTTGTAATTTTATTTTTTTGTCTAGGGCTGAAGGTAAACGTCCTTTCTTGTGTCACAGGAAGTATATATACCCAGCAGCAAATCCAACCTTGCTTCTTTGAGTAAAATATAGCTTCAAAAGAGGTTGCATATAAACAAGATTCACACCCCTATTCAAACCTCTTTATGGCACATAAAAAAGTGCAGAGTGGCATATATTGGCCTGAAATCCTCCTGTTCAGTTGGAGAAGGATTACTTTGGTACAGGCATTGCTAAGAGCAGACTAAAAGCTGTCCTCTAAGAACCCACTCTCTGTTCTTGGTCCATAATTACCACCAACTGCCACGGACAGGATCAGAAGGATGCATCAAGAGTTGGCCACAGTGCATAGCACTGCAGAGACTCTGGGGAATTCTGTAGCCAGCAGGGCAGCCTGAGCTTGCTGCTGTAAGTTAACATAACTCTCACACTCTCTAAATCAGTGTTTCCCAACCTTTTCCAGCCCAAGGCACACTTACATTAATAAAAATTTTCTGTGGCACACCTGTTAAGGCATTCCTCACCCTCATACCTATTGTTGCTTATTGCCATCGCAAAATTCTGTGGCACACCTGTTCATTTCTGATGGCATACTTCTGTGCCATGGCACACTGGTTGGGAAACACTACTCTAAATTAAATCAACAGTCCCTGGCCCAAAGCTGCCTTAGCCCACATCTTGCAAGCCCAGTGCAATAAAAGTTTGTAAGCTCAGAAATGACTGCTCAACTCAACTTAAATGCTTACAAAGTCCCCTAAAAAAATCTCGCATTCAGATGCCCCCAAATGGCTGTACCTATTTCTGTGGGAAAGGTTGCCAATTATTCATGTGAGGGTTGACTGAAAAGTTCTAACCAAAGTCAAGTAACACCCCCCTTTTCATGGATTCTTCTGCTGAATGATGGTATCTGCATGAGGCAGGCAGTAAGTGAGCTAAGGAAGAAATGGGAAGTGAAGACAAAGAAACCAACAGACCTTTTGTCCTGGGGCACCATCTTCCCCTGGAAGACCAGGCAAACCTGCCAGGCCTGAAGAGCCTGGTTCACCCTGCAATAAATAAATAAAAAACAACTCTATATTTTCTATAAAAAAGAAAAAAGAAAATATAAATAGGAAAAATATAATCCCCTGCAATCAGGAAAATGTTCTTCAGAAAGGATCCAAAAATGCATTTTTTCTTTCTAGAAAAATATTTATACTGATGATTTCTGATCTTGCAGCATGAGGAAAAGGGGGAGCAGGCAGCTCTGGGCTGACTGTTCTCCTGTCTCCACATGTTGGGCTGGCTGGGGCACAGGAGCACAGGGTGCCCCGTCGTGGGGGCTGCCTGCTGGCTAGCTCCACACTGAGGCACCCTGTGCCCCAGCCAGCCCCTCCTGCAGCACATGAAGCAGTGGGACAATGTGTCCCGCTGCAAACCACATGGTCAGGGACATGCACTGCAGCACAGAGTAGTGGCCCAAATTTGTGCCGCTGCTGTTTGTGCTGCTGCAAACACATGCCCCCGCTCATGTGGATGTGGCTTCTGAGTCCGTACTTAAGTGACTAAGGGAAGGGGTTGTGGGAAGGTTCAAATGTGCCAAGAAACTTAGGACATTTACCAAGCTCCCCGCAAACCTCCAGAAAGATCCATTATTAACACCATACCTTGGAACCAGGTTCTCCAATACCTCTTTCTCCTGGAGCTCCAGTTTCTCCTGGCAAGCCTTGTTCACCCTTAAGTACAACAGGTTTACAGGAAGAGTTTTAACATCAGAAAGACACAAATACCTTTTTCTTGCAGCATTTACACAAAGCATTTAATGTAATAAAAATAATTATTTGAAGTCCTGACTTCATAGTTTTGACCTAAGGGACTAAAATATCCAGTGCACTAATTTTAGTGTTGTTTCTCAGGCAATAAGAAGAGCTGTAAGTCCATAATTACTACATTTCCATGAAACTTCTGCTACAAACTAGCTGACATTGCAACAAAATACCTAGCATCCCTATACACTTTATCCTTCTACCTCTTTGTAGCATAAATAAAGTATAAGCCTATTCTTAATCACTACAAATCATCACACACCAATGATCCCTAGTTAGTTTTCTTTACCTGATGGTGATCCCTAAAGCATTTATGGCTCTGAAGCCCATAAAAAAACCCCTCAATGGCCTCCATGTGTTCAGAATTGGGGGTAATATTTCATATTCATTACTCAAAAATTGTATTTCTTTTAAAAATATAATTTTAGTGTCTTGTCCCAAGTACCTCTTTCACCATCTTTTATAGACAAGTGAACCTTGGGCTTGGTAAATGCTTTTGGATTTCAGTTGTGCCACTCAAGAATGTGATCTGAATTTAACCCATAATCTGCTTTTCACTGTAAGATGCAGTAATATGCACTACTAAATGACGTGTATATGGAGAAGTGACCAGCAGAAGCAAGAAGAATGGCAAAGCGATCTGTAAGAAAATTTCCTGCTATTGTAGAGTGAGTATAACCAAGTGTGGAAGAGGAATACTCCTGCCCAAGAACCAGCAATATTCTCTGTCAAGCATAAGTCATTCTTCCTAGACAGATGGGCAGAGATTAAAAGAATCTGTGAGTGGTGTGAGGAAACTGAAAACAGAAAACCCCTATTATGCAGACCTGGAGGATGTGGCACCTGGTATAGGTGCCTGGCATGTTGAGTGATGATAGAGAAAGGCTGTAAAAGGAAGCCAGTAGGATAAAAGTAGAACAGGTTGAGCAAAGCTTTGCAATGGGTTGGGGTCTCCCATTTCTTTTAATGACACTAATACAAACATGGGAATGCAATTATTTATCATGGCTGAGTCAATGTTCAGGTTTACTTTCAATATTTTAATAACAGCTATCATGACACCCTGTTTTTCTTATTTGACATTTAATGCCAGGCATAGCTATAGAGATTTCTAGTGCAACATTACATCAGTGAATGTCCTTACCTTTGATCCAGGTAGCCCTTGTCCTGGTGGTCCCCTTGGACCTGGAGGTCCTTTGGGGCCCACTACCCCCTGCAAGGATTTTACAATTAATCTTTTAAAATAATTTTTTTTCCAGTTGCAGAGATTTAAGTTAGATAGATAGATAGGTAGATAGATAGGTAGGTAGATAGATAAATAAACTCCCACCTTTTCTCCTTGAATCCCAATGCCAGGTAACCCAATAGGCCCAGGTAAACCTGGAGGGCCAATTTCACCCTGATGAACAAAGTACAATTATAAAATTGTGTAAAGCTATAGAAGCAATCTGAGACAGATTTTCAGCTGGTGTATATTGGCATAGTTCCTCTGAAGGCATTGGAGCTACCTCAGCATACACCAGCTGGGGATCTGACTCCAGATCTTCTAAAGAACCCATTTATATGTCTTAACCCATGCTGGTTCAGCTGCTGCAAACAACTGTTACAGTCTCTTTTTTCCATTTTAGAACTTAACTTTCCCACAGAATCAATCACTTTTTGTTCTGTCTCCTGTTTTACTATGATGATAAGTTAGAATAGGTTGGAACAATTTATTAGCCATAAATCTCTCCACAAAATACAGTATTGTCTAGAAACTATTGTTGCTACAATGGTTCATTTTGCTTCATTACATCTTTTGTAACCAATATCTACCCCCACAGCATTCAGAGGCATTTGCACTTTGTTAATCCTCTGACATATTTACTGCTCACCTTTTCACCTCTTATGCCAATGCCTGGAAGTCCACGAGGTCCTTTGGGACCATCAAAACCACGGTCTCCCTACATATAAAAGATATGTAATATCAGCTATAGCAATCCATGATTATTTATTCTATTTAGCATAGAGAGATGATTGGTAGCATAATGGCTGAAGCTAGAAGAACACGAAGATGGTGGCTGAATTTCTTTGTTCCCTGGTATACGATAAAGGTCTTCTTTTCAGAGGAGATTGCTCTTCAGTTTGAGGCTGGTAACAAAAGAGTTGATCACATTCTTTTTTGCCCTTCTTTCCATTTCAAACATGTTGGGTCCAATCCTATTCCCATTCAAATTAATGGCAAAACTTTCATTGATTTAAAATGTCAGCAGAGTTGAGCCTCATCACTTCCTGAGGGCTGAATTCTGTTCATTTTAATCATGAAGTAGTCAAAATAAAGTAACAGAAAAGGTTTGGCCCTTACTACCTTCAGTGGGAGTTTTGCCTAAATAATAGCTTTGGCCCTGAGTTCATGGAGTATCATTGTTTTAACATAATTATTTAATAGTAGTAAACGGCTTTCTCACTATGGTAGTCAAACATTAGTGATAAAAATAGACAGCTGACTAGGAACAGATAAGGGCTAAATAATATATTTTAACAAAATTCAACTATACACTGAGCTCTGAGAGTAAATACCATGTTAATAATAAGGAACAAAATACTGAATTTTCTTGTATTCCTGGTATCAAAACACATACAGGAAGATGTGCAGCTGGTATAAAATGTCAAAGTTCCACATAAGTCTACTGAGGTCAGTGGAGCTCTGATAATATACAGGGGAACTTCTCTACAGCAAGAAAATCCCCCCATTTTAGCTTTTGCTTACATGCATGTAATTAAAAAAAAATCCTGTTTGACATCCCTTACTCCTAATACTTTAGGACATCTGCTTTAATTTCCCTTCTGACTGAACTTCAGTCTGCTAGCAAACACACTCTACTGGAAGAAGCAACTGTATAACTTATTTTAGATTAATAAATCATCTGCTAACAGACATGATTTAATGCCAGAGATCTGACACACCTGGCAACCCTTTGTAAAAAGATTAGCAATTATGCAAAAATATCAACTCTGTTGATACATGTTTGAGTTTATCTCAAATTTGGCAGGAAAATGTTGTACATTTTTTGTCAGAGCAGGAGTGCTAATATCTCTAGTGTTCTGGCCAAATTCCAGTTAGGGTAATTATATTAATTCTGCCTGTTTAAATTTCCTCTGCAGTTTGTTAGATAATGTATTCCTTATTTCTCTATTCTGCTATATAGAGCTCCTGTGCACTTGAACTAGCCGCTTTGTTTCATCCCACAGGTATTTATATCTTAGTGGTGTTCAGGTGATTGCTGATTGTATTCTTAAGTATATATTTCATTAATTGTTTTTGTCTTTATGGATAAAAGTTGTTGTGTAAATGTAAGTTATCAATATCCACTTTGATGCACAAGGAAATTTGCACAATAACTCCTAAAATACTGGTATATGTCAGATGGAGAGGATTTAAGTGAACATTCTTACTTTGATATTAATGGATAAAATCAAACCCAGTTGTGCTCAGTAAACTGGCAGATAATTTGAAAGTAGAGGGAGAAAAATCAGCACTTAACATTTGAAACCATGTCCTGAAACATTTTTTTTGCAAATGTAATTACTTTATGATATTACTATCTTCTCAGAATCAGCCCTAGGAAGTATGTGAAAATGCAGAAGAGAGGGACTCTACATCTTCTGATGGGTGCATCAGAGGAACCCAGCTGCTAAAGTCTAGGTGCTTACATGGCTATTACTATTTTTAAAAAAATTACTTCAAGACTAATTTTCCAAATGCATGTGGAACTTGTGTATTATGTGCTTCCCCAAGCACTAAAAAGTTTTGTACAATGTGGAGAATTTTAGTGCATATAGATCATTTTGCAAAAATAAACATTACAGTTCCCCTATTTTACAGACAATAATTAACTATCAATACCTATTTGTAAAATAGTGATAATAAAGCAAAGTTGACCATGAGGGAGCTGGATCCAGGAGAGAGACTAGAATGCAGGATTCCCTTGTTGAGTCCCATCTCTAGAAAACTGTGCCTTTCATAGTATTTGCTTGCCTCTCATCATAGGTCATACTAGCTCCTCAGCCTAGGAGTTGGCTCAGCTTCAAGCTGTTATTTGGATAAGACTTAGCAATGTTTTTAGTGCTGTCCTTTTATCCAGGTATTAATACTGCATTCATACTGCTTCACTATATCCTAGTGCTCACAGCAGGAACCTGGGAAGCCTTGCTTTCATTTCCAACATATGGGTCTTCATAAACCCCAGAGATCTGTGGCCAAAATTTTCACAAACCCTGAAGGTCCAAGTGGAAAGGCATCCATGTTTAAAATTTAAAAAAAAAGAATCAGTGGCCACATCTGCACAAGACGGTAGTGCACATTCATTACTGTGCAATCTAGTACTTGTATAAACATGTCCTAAATAAATGCAGTGACCTGAGTTACTGCACAGTAGTGCCAGTGAACACCTTTTTTGTAACACTACTGCACAGTAGCCTAATACTACTGCACAGTAGCATCGTGTTATGGTTTTTGCCATGCAATGTTACTGCGCATTAGCATCAGGCTACTGCACAGTCAGCGTGTTGTGTAGATGCACCCAGTGAAGAGTATTTCCCCCTAGGAACTATTTTAGATTAGTTTATGTTTTCAAGGCTTTATCCCATGGTAACATGCTAACAACTGCTTTAATACTGAAATTCTTTTCATTTTAGATTCCCCAAGGGTTCAGGAGAGTTTGAATACATGCTCTGTGGGCCTCATTTTAGAGGCCTGCTCATTTTAAAGGTCAAATCTGGATCCACTGTCTTCAGTGAAGTTGTACTAGTTTAACTGAGAGGTCAGTTGGCCCTGAGAGTGCTACTGTACAGGCTAATTTAACTGACTATCACAGACTTGTTGAAGTCCATACAGACGGGATCACTGATTTACGTAAGATCAGAATCCGGCCCTATATCTCATCTTCTGCTGTACCTTTGGTCCTGGAAGTCCTTCACCTGGTGAACCTCTTTCTCCTTGAGTGCCTTGTGGTCCTTGAGGCCCCTATTAAAATAAATTGAAAGCAACCTGAAAAACTATTAACTATTCAAATCAATAGCAGAATAATCTGTGTCAGTGTTGTCTTTAAGCACCTCTTTGAATTTTGGTGCCAGGTTATAACCTGCTAAAAAGATGACAGTAATACGATATTCACAGTAAATCAACTAAGCATTCTGGCCGGCAGCTATGACAAGTTACACAAGATTGTATCAGTGGTTAACTTATGAGTCACTGACTATATTGCTGAAATTCCTTCTGTTTTCTTTTTTAATTCTTCCCTCCTTAATCTTCAAAACATTTTGGAAATTAGTATTAAGTCATTTAATATGTGTAAATGCTGTACTGACAAAACAGAGCAAAACAGACTAAAGGCTATATCTTCCTTCTTCCACACAGAACACTGTGGAAGATTTAGCTGAAATGGGCTGCAACTGAGATATGAACAAAACGTTTTCATGATTTCTTCTTTTTTGAAACAGTGCTGGTGGAAGCAGAGCTTACCAAACATTAAGAAACTTAGAAAGCTGTTTTAAAGACAGAGAGAGAATTGGTCTCCCAGTCTCTATTTGTCTCAGCTTTATTCCTGGGAAAGCTGCAGGCATGGAATGATGAACTGCAGAGCTTCATAGTTTCACAGTTAGTAGGGTCAGAAGGGACCTGAGCAGATCATCAAGTCTGACCCCCTGCCTTGGCAGGAAAGAGTACTGGGGTCAAACAACCCCAGCAAGGTGATTGTCAAGCCTCATCTTAAAGACCTCCAGGGTAGGAGCCAGCACCACTTCACTTGGGAGTTGGGTCCAGATCCTAGCCACCCTGACAGTGAAGTAGCGCCTTCTAATGTCTAGTCTGAATTTACCCTCTGCCAGCTTGTGATCATTATTTCTAGTCACTCCTGGTAGTGCTCAGGAGAACAGGGACTCCTCCAATGCCTACTGGTCCCCTCTGACTAGCTTGTAAACTGCCACTAGATTCCCCCTCAGCCTTCTCTCGCAGAGACTGAACAGGTTCAGGCCCCGTAGCCTCTCCTTGTAGAGCCTGCTGTCCCCTGATCATTCGAGTGGCCTCCTCTGGACCCTCTCCATGCTGTCCACATCCCTCCTGAAGTGTGGCGCCCAGAACTGGATGCAGTACTCCAGCTGCGGCCTGACCAGTGTCACATAGATGGGGAGGATCACCTCCTTGGACCTGCTTGAGATACATCTGTGGATGCATGACAAGGTGTGGTTGGCCTTCCTGACTGCATCCCCACATTGCCTGCCCATATTCATCTTGGCATCAATGATGACTTCAAGATCCTTTTCTGCCTCTGCACTGACGAGAAGGGAGTTCCCCAGCCCATCTTCAGTGAAGAAGATGCCTTGAGACCAAGTGTACTGAGAAAGGGTTCTGAGTGTAGCTTCAGAACTATTTTCAGTTTTAAAGATGCAGAAGAGCCTACTGTCTTCAGCAATGAACATTTACTGTTTCTTTTCTTCATTACTATGGTTAATATGGGTTTTGCTGGCCAAATTACTTTCTCAGAGACATCTCTGCAACCAGAATAACTCTTGTAACATGCACAGGTAGGAAAGGTTGAAATATAACAAACAATTCTGTGAATAATACAAACAAATGGAATCCATCTACCTCTCTCAATTGTGTTGATGCAGTGCAGTAAAAGCAAAAAGCAGTAAAACTCCTAAAGTTAACAGATATGACTTTAGTTTCACCAAAGAGCAGATTTTCTAGAATACGAAAGTGCCATTTTTCATTGTTACTTCTCAGATTTGAGCCAGATTTTCAATAAGGAATTGGAGAGAGATTCTTCAAATGAGCAAGGAAGAGGAAAGACATAGGGTCACAAGCAGGTCCCTGTGACTTAAGTTAGGGTATGAACTTAGCGGTCATCAGTTGCTCCTGGGAACTACCCTTGTGTAGATTCTTGTCCCACAGTAAATGCAATATAGTTTACTCTTCAATTAAAGTAGGGAAACTACCTTTCATCACTGATCTGTCCTCTAAGCAGCAGTAGCATCTGGGGCAGCAGTAAAATCGGTGCCCAGGACTACTGCCCCATTCACCCACGCCTATTACACTACTATCTTGCATTAGTGGGTAGCTGGTGCTCTGTAAATCTATACCTTAGCTTACCTTAGAGTAATTTCCTCATGTGACCATAACCTATGATATATATATCCCAGTTATTGGTTGACATCATGTAAGTTCACAACACAACTTAATTCACAGTAGTTTAATATGCCCATAGCAATCATCATTTTCACATGTATTGCAGGGGGATAAGATGGCATATAGTAGAATGGAGGCATAACTGAACAGGACTGTGCCCTGGGCCAGTCCCTCCTCCTTTCTTTCACCCTGTACCTTCTTTGCAGTGCTGTGCTCTGGAGGCTCCAGCAGTGGCCAGCAACTCAACAGTAGCAGCTGAAGTTTGCTGCTACTGGGCAGAGATGTTACCCCATTTTTTGCCACTGACATGGGCAAAACAACACCAGGTTTTGGCAGCAAAACCCTTCACTCACTCACTCACAGATGCTCCTGTACCATCACCATTGCTTTCCCACTGGAGCTGAACCCCTAAGGTTGCAGGAAGAGGAAAGTTAGGCATGCAAAGGTAAGGCACCTCTCTTCCCCCTAGCTCCATGTCAGTTCTTCCCCCACTTAGGCAGCACCAGGAGTTGTGCCCCACTTACCCATCCTTCATTAGACTACTGGTTTAGCATGCAAATATACTATATACTTATTAACATGAGTCTTAAGAGGGAATCTCTTAGGCTCTACTTGTCTCAGACGTCAATAACACATACCGGAAGTCCTGGTTCACCAAGACCAGGGGGTCCAATAGGGCCTGGTCTTCCTGTCAAGCCAATGTCACCCTTTGAACAAAGACATATTTTAAACACTTGGTTTACTGTTTTAATTTGCGTAACATATAAGCACCAATTGAGGATCCTTTTTATGAATACTTATTCTACCTGAATACAATGACAGTACAGTAACCCCTAATCTCCTCAACCCTGTAGACAGAAGAACTAGTATAGTTTCAGAGTTTAGGCTATAGAATGGAAAGCTGCAATAGTAAACATGGAACTACTTCAGTCCTGCATCACACAGTAAATTTTTGTTAATTAACTTAAAGCAGTGGTCTCCAACCTTTTTGGGTAGGAGATCACTTTTTGAATTAAAAAGCAATCCAAGATCTACCCTACGCTGCCCCGCTTCCACCTCCCACAGATCAGTCTGTGGGGAGGGAAGGGGGGAGCAGATCAAGGTGGAGGGAGAAAAAATTATTTGGGGGCATGTCCCCCCAACAAGTAAGTCTGTGGGGGAAGGGGCGGGGCGAGGGGAAAGGGCCATGGGGAAGGGGGGCAGGGCAGATTGAGGCCCCAGTGGTGAGGGAGGAAGCGAGGCACAGGCAGGAGTGGGGGCTGGGGGAGCGGGGCCCTGGCTGGGTCAGATGGTGGGACAACTGGAGGTGCGGGGGGCACATGCCCCCCAAGTCTCCCCTTGTCCCCCACACCCTCCAAACCCTGCTCCTACCTGTGGCCTGCTCCCTCCCTCACTGTTGGGGCCTCGATCAGCCCCCTATGGTGAGTGAGGGAGGAGATCAGGGGCAGGCCCTGCACAGCCAGGGCACAACATGGGATGGAGCCACGAGCAGCTCATCAGGGAGTATGGGGGGACACACAGCCCAGGAGGGCATGGGGGACATGTATCTCTGGATCTGCATCCAGAAGGGGTGGGGCGGGGCAGGTTCTTCCCAGTGTGGGTGTTTGGGCTGAGCACTGGTGCTGGGAGTGGGTTGTGGGGGCTACGGTGAATTTTCGGGTGCCTGCAGCCTCCCTTGTAGCCCAGCATCGCTGCCACCACCCAGCCCAAACACCCATGTCAAAGAGAGCCTGGTGACACCCCAGCCCTGGCCTGCCCCACCCCTGCCCTGCTCCATCCTGTGTGCAGATCCAGGGGCACGTGCTCTCCATGCCCACCCAGGCTGCGTGACCCCCTTTCCCTGCAACCCCTGGACCTGTCGCTCGCAGCTCCAACCCATGCAGTGTCCCGGCTCTGCAGCACCAGCATTCAGTCCCACTCCCCACTCACTGCTGCACGTGTGCCCCTCTCCACACTTGTTGCAGCTGCCAGAAGCCCACAGCTAGGCTACCTTGTGGCCCTACTGCTGCCCTGCATTTCTGGGGCTAAGCCAGTCCTGCATGTCACTGGGTAAGTGGGGCACCAGCTGAGTCAGGCCAGGGGAGGGTCAGAGTCCAGGTGGCTTATCCAGGCATGCGGTGCGGCTCCCATGCTGCAAGCACCCTGGCGGAGGCCTGGGGGGCATGTGCCCCCCCGATCTGCACGGGGCAAGGCAGCTGCCACTGTGCGTTGGGCTTTGTGCCTCAGGCTTTGCGCTCCACACCCCGAGCGCAGCAGGGCTCAGGGTGCAAAGCCCAGTGTGCAGCAGCAGCCACCTCACCCCACACACAGATTGGGGGGCACATGCACCCCAGGCCTCCTCTGGGGTGCATGCAGTGGTGGGAGCCCCCCTGCATGCCTGGATGAGCCACCTGGGTTCCAATCTTCATAGTTTCCTAGTTTCATAGTTTCTAGGGTCTGAAGGGACCTGAGAAATCTTCCCCTGGTCCAGCCTGGCCAGGGCACCACTCACGCAGTGGCAGGAGGCACAGGCTCCTCTAATCATCCCACTCACCCAGCTCGGCCCGGGCACCAGGGGGTGTGGCTCAGCCCAGCCACATGCGTCCTGCCGCTCCTACATACTGCTGCTCCCAGACTACATCCCTGCCACTCCCAATCATGAAGCCTCTAACAGTCGACCTCAGTCCCATCCCCAGAATGAGATTGACTGTTAGGGGTTCCCCAATTGACCAGTCAATTGGGATTGACCGGTTGGTGACTGCTGACCTAAAGGATTATACACCACTGTGGTTTAATTTGCTATTATTCCAATTTTCACTGTGTCATCCAACTCCTGCCCCCTACAACAATTATGAATCCCTGGTAACTGATCATTTTTTGATAATTAATTCCCTTTGGAACAGTGAATTAACCAGAATTTACTGGTTATGGGTTCTGACATCAGTGTGTGCTTGTAACATCTTGTTTTTGTTTTTGTTTAGAAGTATTTCACTGCTCAAGTCTTTGACATGCTTATAAAGTCTCTATTAGTCATTTATAATGCAAAGTAAGATTAAGCATGAGCTCTTTATATAAGTTGCTGGTAGAGAGCATTCTAACTATTGTCCACTAAATATTAAGTAATTTGGTGGTCTCATTTCATCTCCTTTTGAACAGATGTCCACATCACAAAAATCATCATCACAAATTAAAGTAACTGGAAGCTATAAAGAAGTTTGTATGAATTGCTTTTTACAAATGTAATTTTGAATGCAAAGCTTGTTTAAACTCAGACTGTAATTTTGACCTGCCTCATGTGCCTAAGAGTTAGTGTATACTAAGAGTTAGTATATACTAACATATAAAAACAGGATGTTTTTGCAAGTCTGTTTAAAATTAGCATTTTAAAATTCTGTTATTAAATTAAATAAAAAATTAATAACAGATGGTTGACAAAATAAATGAAAGGATGGCTTTTCTAAACCTTAACTAAGTGCCATTTCAGCATGTGGGAGATCATAGTGTTGGGTCTAAAAAGTGAGGCTAATACTACACAATACATTATATAACAGATATATTCAGGAAGTCAATATTTCCTTGATGGCATGCTCATTTTCTTTTTACCAATGATCTAAACTACCAAGCCTTTTAATCATACAACATTTTTTGTGACAATACTTCTGTCTCTAGTCTTCCATTCACTCTCAGATTTTACCAATGCCTATACTAAGAGATACACAAGAGATACTAAGTCATTTAAAATGTGTTTTTATTAAACTTCAGAACATTTTGAACAACATCTGAAACACCTCTCCAATACTGCAAAAACATCACTTACTGGGCTTTAAGTCTTTCACATATCATCAGGCATACTATTTCAGCTGCTACTGTTTATGCTCTTATACAAAAACTTATACAGTAGATCATATGATTATCATAATACCTTTGGGCCAGGCAGTCCTATACCAGTTTCCCCAGGGAATCCAGGAGGTCCTGGGAGGCCTCTTTCCCCCTGTAAAAAAAGAGAAAAAGGAAGCAATTTTACTTCTAAACTTTTTCAGTTTTGCAAATTTCTGGAAGACTCAGACACTCAAATTGCTTAAAAAGAACAGATTTTGAATATGAATAACAGTTCTACTTTTGCTTAGCCTTTTAGTAATAATATATTTTAGTCTCACTAATATCATCTTACACGATGACCTTAACTACACCCTTCTCCCCTTCACACTTACAAGAAGAAAAAGGTATTTCCTGCCCACAGTGATACCAGCAAAACCAAAACTTTGCTGGTTTTAGTGTTTACACAACAATTTTCTTCACAACATTGCTGCACGCTGGGTATGACTTTTCAATCAATGTATACAGAACTGTGTGCCTTTTAGGGCTATGTGAAGCTTCGGTCCCTGATTCAATTCAGCAGAGACCCTTTAATCTCTCCAAATTGAATCGGAACCCTCTGAATTGATTTGGAAAGATTCGGCGATAGACACAGCTTTAAATGTTTTTTCTACGTACCTCAAGGTAGCTTGTGGCTCATGAATGCTCTGACGGTGGTGTGGATGGAGCATCCCACAGGAGCATGGCGGGGTCCCCAGCATGCTCGGTAGCAAACCCGGAAGTGGACCAGAAGTACTTCCGGTGCACTTCTGGGTCTGCCAGGAGCATGCTGCCCCCCCCCCCAGTACCCGCTGGCTTGGCGACTGGTGACTCCTGGGTCAGGGGAACGCCCAGGGTCCCCCCACAGCCTATCACCAAGCTAGGGAACATGTGGCCCCCCCCCCCAGCGGACCCAGAAGTGGACTGGAAGTACTTCTGGTCCAGTTCCGGGTTCCCTGCCAAGCACATGGGGGGCATCCCTGTGCTCTCATGGGACGCTTCATCTGCCCCACCATCACAGCATTCATTAGCTGCGCCTGGTACCTCAAGGTACGTAGAAAAATCATTTAAAGCTCTGTTTATAGCTGAATTGCTGATTTTCCGAATCAGCATCAAATCTTCAGATTTGGATTTGGTCTAATTGAATCAGGGATAGTGATCCAAATCAATGAATCAAATCACTGTCCCCAATTTGGGCTGAATCTGAATCGAATATGGCCTGTTTCACACACCTCTAGTGCCTTTAGTGCTCCAAATGCAATGCAGAATCTACACGAAACAGAACTAAATCTCTGAACAGCAAAATGATTAACCTTTCAGATGAATCTACCCAACATAGGCAGCCACACTGTTGAGAAGCCCTAGTCAAAACTGGACAGGAAAAAGAGACAAGAACCTGTCAGAATTACTAAATTTTCTTGAGAGACCCAAGGCACAGGGATATGCCCCCACTACAGAGGAAGGCAAAAACACCTACAATCTGTACCAATCTGACTGTACCAATCTGACCATGAGAAAATTCCTTTCTATGACAAATATGGCAATTGGTCTGACACTGCTAATTGGACTGCTCTAAATATCTCAAAGTAATACTTAACAGCTTGCTAGGTAATACATATAAATGTCAGATATGGGATTTCCTGGAAATGTAACAGGGGAGGCAGAGAAGAACACTGTTTTAATAAGGATATTATTTATAATAGCAAAGAAAACAAAAGTTATTCTTGCCTTTGATCCTTGCAGACCTTCAGGTCCTTGATCTCCAGGTGACCCTTGTGGACCCTATTAAAATAAAAATGTTTTTATTAGAATTTTTTAACCTCTTAGAATACGGGAGTTAGAGAAGCAAACAATATTTCCCCCCAGTACAAATGGAAACACTTGTTATGAATGCTTAAAAATGTAACATACTTCATAATCCAAGATCTATGCATATAACTCCCACTGATATAAATGGGAGCAGTACAAACATCTCAAGAAAGAATTTTTCAAGGCTTCAGGCAATCCCTAACAATCAGAGATCAGGGATATCACTTAAAACCAAGGCAGATCAGCCTATTGCCAGGTTCATTTTTTCTTTTGTCAAGCAGAATAAAAAGTAATTATTAAAAATAACTATAGTTATAGTTTGCCTATAATTCCTGTGTTTATATTGCAAGTTTCTATGGATATTTACTTACATAGGGTTATTCTTTTCTATAAACTATACAGCTTCCAGTAAAGGGTGTTATGACAAACACGATTAATTTAAAATGTGCATCTTTGACTTTCCTGGGCTGTATATTGTTTCATAACTTTTTCCGATTTTACATTATTTTTTTTGGGTGCTTTAAAGCAAGCTTGTATAGGAAGCACCAGCTGTGTTTAAAGCTGCATGTAAAATACCTGGGGAAATGAAGGGTAGTGGAATTTTTTTCCTTAATTAATGGCTTCAGGGTGGTCAGTCAAGATGTAATAGAATTTGAGAGATGGGACTGGAGGCACAGTTCACTGCTTCTAACAGGTATGAAGTAGAAGGGGCTTAGCTCAGGGGAAAATTCGGAGATTCTTCCTCTCCCCTAGATAGAAGCTGCTCATCTCAGAGAGGGAGTGTGATGCTGGAGCTTCTCTTCAAGGGCCTCCCAAACCAATCAGAAGCATTCAAGAGCACCCCAAGGGTATATGAGGTGCCCACAAATTCTGCCAAATAGTGTTCCTTCTGTAGATGAAACTGAAGTAGATTATGATGTAAATGAGATCACCCATACTATTTTCATGAACTGCATATTCACTTAACTGCTTACAGAATGAATGAATGAACTTTGAATACATAAGAAGCAATACCAAAGGCACAAACAGAAGTGCAACTCCCAGTCAAACTCATGGCACTTCACATAAAGCACCATGAGCTAAACCAATCCTCTCAACCCAACAGACCTTAGCTGTTGGATCAGGAGGGTGGGGGACCAAACTTCAATTTGGAGTTGATCTGTTGCATGTCAGCAGCCTCTTCCTTTACTCCTGTCCTTCCTCTCCTAGCTCAGGAGCTGTCCCAGGATGGGAGGAGGGGAGAAGGGAGGGAAGAAAGCTTGAGCTGTGGTTTGCTCAGCCTGCACTGGCGTGGACACAGGTAGATTGGAGCCCCCTGCCTTGGGGGCCTATCTACCTGCCTCCTCTCCGGCACAGAGTTAAAGAAGTGAAGTTAAAGAAGCCAATCTGTTTTGGAGTGCCTTCATATGAACCTTCAAACAATGAGGGTTAATTTGCTGCATGATTCGATCTTCTATTAGAACACGCTGTAGAGTATTTTCAAGGGGCTGACTGCGCAACAAATGTGTCTTCTGTCTGCGCTGCAGATAATCTGTCTACTACTGGGGGACCAGGATAGACGTAGGTACTTCAGTGATCTCCTGCTTGATCCCCTTTTTGAGGGAAAATACAATGATTTGGGGAATTGATGTACAGTTTATAAATTCTGTTTGACATCTTGAAGATATGACCATGAAAATTGCCACTTTTATTGGAAAGGCCTCCAGTTCTACCTACCAAAGTAGGAAAAATAAAGAGGAATTAACCTTAATGACTGCACATTGGTATGCTGAGAACCAATATAGTCCAAAAATCTCTGCAGGGGGCTGGGTTTTAGGAAAGACTAGAAATTCCAAAATGGAACAAAAAACCCTGACTTAGTAATGGGAGCATGTAAACTAGGGAATACTGACAGAGACAGCCAGGAGTTTTGTGGCACTAGGAAGAGAATTTTGGAGCAGGGATATTAGCTGTGGACAAAGAAGGTGAAATCCTGGTTTTGTTAAAATCAATAGGAGTCTTACAATTGAGATCAGTGTTTACACTTCAGGAGTTTTTACTGAGTAGGAAGTGCAGAATGAGTTTCACCTGGTACTTCCACAAGGTGAAGCAGTAAACAGTGGGAAATAAATCCATCATTCAAAAGTGAGAGGAGCCAAATCTCTTGCTTAGAGAAAATATATAAACATACATTCATTTGCATGAAATCAGTCCTAAAATGTTAAATGTAAAACAAGAATATTTTCACAGGAAAAAAATCTTTGTGCCTTGAAGGGAAGACATTCTAACTTACTCAGCCTACCTGAGGCCCCTGCTCCAGAATAAATAGAGATTTAAACGCTTTTTCAAATGGGAATGTTTGGTTGAATCATGAATTGAATGCCTGATGTGGCTGGGATAAAGTCATATTAAACAAAATTGGAATCATTATTCTCCTATGTGTATTGCATACAGGCTCAGATATCATAACATTACAGACATTCCCTGACTGTATGGTCCTTTCTCCTGAAAACTCTGCCCTTTTTTCTGCCAGTCTATTATGCAAGGAAAATGATTCAATTGTTCATACCGAAGCCATAAATCCCTGTTAATGTTGTGGTATAAGAGGATACCTGAATAGATTCTGAGTATTTTGAACTCACAGGCTCTATAACTCTAGAGACTGAGCATCCTCAGCTTGACGATGGTAGGAACCCATGTGACTTCTGAGCTTAACAGCCCACCAATGGAGTCAAATGCAGCTATGCTGTTTATTACCTGTAGACCTCTGGTGCCTCTGGGACCAACTGGACCTTCTCGACCCTGAAAAGTGAGAAGGGGGGAAAAGGGTCAACAAAAAACTAATTTCTAAATCATATTTGAAGCTATTAAAATGTAGTGAGAAATCAAGAGGAGGTCAGCAATTAGCAAGAAAGTACTGAATAAATATGAAAAAAATATTAAAAATACAGTATGAAAATGAAGAAAATGTTAGTTTGTAAGCTCCTAATCCTATTGGGTCAAGTCCTACTTGGATTTCATTCAGTGTGTTTATACAGTCAGCCCACAAGCCAACTGTTTAAGATAGACACTGGGCTTCCTTTTCAATTGTATATCCCAGCCTACCTTCTCCCTTAAGCATAGGCCTGATCCTACTCCCATTAATGTCAATGAAAATGTTGTCACTGCCTGAATTGGGAGTAGACTTGGGCCTTAACTGCAAAAATACTAAAATGTAAGACAAGATGGGACAGCCATTGAAAAATGATATTTTTGCAGTTTATCTTTATTCAATCAGACTTAAACATTGCAGGTACTTTTCCCTGTCAGCTTTAAAAATAATTTTGCATTGAATCTATGATAATGCCATTATTTAGGGATATTAACTTTTAAATCTCAGGCAATTAGCATCTTAGAACTTCTTCATTCTGTATATTAGGAGAAATGTTGTATAACAATGTTTTCCACAAAGCATAACAAACAGATGGCTACTTACTCTGTCACCTTTTATCCCTGGGGTCCCACATTCACCTCTTTCACCCTTAAGAGATAAACCATAAATATTTAAAAAGTTTTCTTAGCATCTCATTATTGAGCATCTCATTTTCATTATGTCTTGTAGTCAGAATGCCTGTCTCAAATCTAGTACTGTACATAATTATTGAGCAATAATGATACTGTAAGCTCTCTGGGCTAGAATACACCATATCTTCCCAAATTCAAGATGACTTCCAATTTAAGATGACCCACCAATAATTAGATTCTGTACATGGAAAATTATAAATTTGTTACAATTTTCTATGTATAGAATTTAATTATTGGAGAGTTGTCTTAAATTTGTGTCCCATTCCCTATCCCATTGCAGCAGCAGGGAAAGCAGTAGCAGGA
>NW_017728949.1:44640407-44661657 GCF_001723895.1 Crocodylus porosus
GGCTTTCTGACTTGCCCCATGGAGGTGCCCACCTCACCACTTCCCCCCTTAGTGCCTGCCCCCCATGCTTATTCTCCCTACCCCCTGCCCCCATGCTGCCTGTCCTCCCTATCACTTGCCCACTCCAGCCACTTGCCCCCCATGTTGGCTGCCCCACTCTGCCTGTTCTCCCTCTCCAATCTCCAACCTGTGATGCTGCTTGCCCACACCACCACCCAATCACCAACCCATGGAACTGGCTCTGGACCTGGACTCAACACAGCTGCTGCTAGCTCTATGGTTGCTGATGATTCCAGGCAGCAGCAGCTGCAGTGGCAACTTCAGCCATAGCCCAGCCTGGAGCTGGAAATGGAGCTGGAGCTGCTCTGAGCCGGGATTCAAAAATCCCTGTCTTGGATTTGAGTAACTATGGTAATTGTATTTGTATTTGTTTTTTGTTGGTTCAGTACCTAGTACATTGAGGTCCTTGTCTATATAGAAGGCTCCCAAGCATAGCAGTAAAGAATTGATAATAATAAATGATAATGCCAACATACCACTAAAAGTTCTTACTAAAAATTATACCTTTTCTCCTTTGTATCCAGATTTCCCCTGGGAAAAGAAACAATTAAAATGATTATAAGAAAACATTAACCTGATTTAGGTAAATTAATTTTGACACTGTGGATGAAAGGCATAATTCCATAGTCTCTCTGGAAAAATATAATGGACCATTGAACATGCAGATGCAATAATGGATCACATTCAGATCATGTGCATCATCTCTATTACTACTAAGGCAAGGATCTCATACCTCACCTTATCAAGTGCAGCAAGTGCTTAAATGGGAAAGTAAAAGTAGGAAATTACTTAATATATTTTGATTGCCCTACTAACACAACATACACTATATTGTAAGCTGAATATGATGAATATAAGACAAAGCCATGTAAGAAAAGACTCTGCTGTCACAAATGGTATGTAACTTCCATTATTGGTAGGTAGGAGTTAAACATGTTGGGTAATGACTCCCCATTTACTTTTTTGAGCTGCTATATTTTGTGTGTTAAAGAATTACTTTCTGGGAAATTGGAATGGAAGAGATTTACTTAGCTATTATAATGCATATTGCAAAGTTGGGATCATTTCCTTGAAATAAATCAGCAGTTTGGAACATTCCTTACCTCTATTCCGTCTCTTCCTGGAATTCCGTTAAGGCCTGGCTCCCCCTATGAAGAATTCAGCATCAACATCAGGCATACCAGGTGTATTAAATAGGAGTCAGGTTGTTAGTGTTTAGTATGTACCTTATTTACTTAAATCCAAGACAAGAGGCTTCCCCCCGCCATTTAACATGGAGAAAATATGGTAAGCAAAGCTTCTTACCTTGGATTTGAGTAAATATGGTATACACATTTAGTATAGGGGAAAGCCTCCCATCTTGGAACTGAGTACAAGGCAGTGAGGAAGCAGGCAGTTGCTGCAGCTTTACCTCCAGTCTTGACACAGTGTAGAAGCCAGAGCCACAGCAGCTGCCTGCCCACATGCCCACTGTCTCTGCTCCCACCACCTCTCCCCCCAGCAGCCTCTGACCCCACCTGTTCTCCTGAACCCCAGCCTAGTGAAAGCTTTTTTCTATCCATGCAGAAATACTGGGTGCTTTTATTAATTTTTAAAAGCCATGTTACCTTTGATCCCTTCTGGCCAGGTGCCCCATCATCACCTGGACGACCCTTTTTACCCTACAAACAGAAGAATAGAGTTATATGCAAGATGACAGTTTTAAAAGGATTTTATTTGACAACATATGCAGTATTTTATGAGTTATCTTTTGGCCATTTGTTTTTGACTATTAATCAAATTAGTGTAATTATCAGACTTGAAATGGCATGTCTCAGCTGGTTGTTTCTAATATTGCATCTTGCAGGATCTGTTGTCATTCTTTTCTCAGAGGACGCATCCCCATGAGCATGCACATGTGGTTTGCAGCACCTCATAGCTATTTGAGATGCACGCAGTGCATGTGCACCATGCACCACGCTGCTAATTTGCAGGGTAGAAGGTTTTTTTGACACCAGGAGATCCCAACCTAAAAAAAACTGCCACTAAAAACAGTGGTGCCCTGCACACAGCAGCAGTATGCCCCACCAGAAACCAGAGCCTTGCCAGCCAGAGCCATGCTCTGGCTGCTGGCCAAGCTCTGAGTAGCCAGTTTGGCACCACTGCTGCCCAGGGAGGCCCCCAGGATGAAGGTTCCTTCTAAGCTGCGCGCATGCGCAGCCGCGCACAAGAAAAAATCATGCCATGCAGTAACTTATTAATGCCGTGCACCTGCTCCAACCCAGCCACAGGCTGCTGCAGGAGTGGGGAGGGACGGACATACTGAGATATGCGTGCAGTTCCAGCCAGAATCGCAGCTTTAGGCAGGTATGTTTCACTGGGCTTGGGGGTGGTGGGGGGCAAGATCCCCACAGTGCAGAAGGGAGTCTGGTACGGACAGGGCACTGCCCCACTCCCTCCTGCACTGTGGGGATTGTCCCAGAACCCAGCTCGGCCTTTCACTGTGAATAGGGCCCCGGCCAGGTTGGGGCAACCAGAGCCTGGAGGTTCATCCAGGGATGTGGGTAGCGGGCTGCGGCTCCTGCTGCTGCATGTGCCACAGGGGAGGGGGAGCACATTCCCACCCCAGTTCCCCCTGGACAAGCCACTGGGATCTGATTGGAGTCAGAGCCCAGTGGCACCTCCAGATGCACGGCACAGGCAGTCAAGTGAGGGCACATGGCCCAGCCCCCAAGCTTTGCATGGGGCAAGGGCAGGTGGGATCCACGCTTTGTCTGCTCCCTGCCTCTGCGCCTCACTGCAGCCTTTGAAAGTGATGCCATGTGCCTCACTGTCTGGCCCACACACACGGCACTGCATACCTTCCAAAGGCTTCAGTGAAGCATGGAGGTGGGGAGCAGGCAGCGTGTATGAACTGAAGCAGTGCATTCATGGACCAAGTTGGGGCGCTCATGGATCGCTACACCTTAGAGGGAACATTTCCCAGGACCCCAGGTAAGGCTGTTGGACCAGCACAGGTGTTGGCCCCAGCCTCCCCTACCCCACCCAGGTCTTTTTGTCATGCTCAAAAGTGCGAGGAATGCTCAGATACAAACAGCAGCAGCACATATTTGTGCTATCTGTCCTGTGGGAAATGCATGCTCCTATACATGCATGCTTGTAGGGACATGCGCAGAGAGACTAGAGTTCTGAGTTGAAGCTGGTGTGACACATCTGGTCTGGCTGTCAAGATTTTATAAGTAGAATAGCTCTTCTCTTCTACACCATGTAGCATCACCTTCTTGCTTCTTGCTATTTAACAATGCTTATTTTACATATATGCCATAATTAAAGCAGGTTCAAGTTAGATCATAACTCGCATTGCTGTTTCCTTTTAGAGAGAATGCCAGAGAAGTTGCTTATGTATTCCAGAAGTTCTTTCAATGTATTTCTCATCGACTTGACACTTCAATACAGTGTAGGTGCAAAGGACTTTTTACTGTAGCTATATTTCTTTGCAATTAGATTCAGGTAATTCATTAAAAATGAATATAACAACCCTAATATCACTTTACATGAATCATTAATAAAACAAGAAATGACAGCTACTTACAGCAGGTCCAGGAAGGCCTCTTTCCCCTTTCTCACAGTTACATATAGGAGCCTGGGGACACTTTGAATGAAAATATTCATAGCAAATCAGTACACTTTAATGAATTAACCAGAAATTACCAACTTAAAAAAATTTGATATTATTCATCTACAATTGTTTAATTAATTCTATAAAATAAAAATGCATGTAATGTGTAATACTGGAACTGAATTCTGTTATTCTATCACTCCTGTGTCCAATATACACCCAAACTAGAAATCCACACTACACCATCACATGTTGTTCCCTATGGGGTCAATCATGACTTTGCAACAAACCTCTCATAAGGGGAAGTATGGACTCTGTGTTCTGTTCTAATTTATAAACTATCTGCTGTATAGGTAGCCAATATAGGTGAGAAACGGGACATTTTACATCCCTGTAGGCCCTTACTACACTGCATAATGTCACAGTCTGGCCTTTACTAGATTTATATACTGACCTACCTCAATGTATGAACAGGATATATATATAATGTAATGGATTTTTATTTGAATTTGTCTTTTGGACTGTTTACCAACTGTGCAGAATTAATACTTACCCCTTCCTCTGCCTGATTTTTCTGTAAAAATGGATATTAAAAACAATATTAGAAATTATAGCTCAGAGAGAACAAATGTGTTTTCCTTAGCTTACAAAAGCTAGGATGCTTTCTCCATCTTTAATTACAATTCATCAGTATTTTTCCTTTTTCAGCAACTAATTAATTCAACATCAAGCTACTAACATATTTCCATATTAATATATTTTAGCTTCTGCTTTAATTATTTGACCTCATCCACAGTTATACCCACCACTGGTCATCCCAGTCAGACAAATGCTGCCAGAATCTCTGCTCTGACTCCAATAAGACAGTAAGCATAAAGCCATAAGTAAAGATAAAATAGACAGCAAAACTTCCATGAACCCTTACATTAAATTTTAAAACACAACAGAATAGATTTGGGCACATAGAACTTGATCAAAAGCCCACTAATTCAGAATAGAAATTCCCTTGACTTGACTGCTCTTTTGATGAGGTGCCTGGAGAAGATTATGATTTCCTGATAGTGTTTTGGGAGAAATATCTGTAATGAGTCATTAATGGCTACTGACAAGGCATTATCTTAGGTCAGTGGAAAGTTATTCAGCATGCTTATTTCCAGGAGGAGAAATTCTGTATTTTGATGCAATGACTTCTTTGGCAAGTTAAATGTGTTAGAATTAAAAATTAAAATGTTGCTTTATGTATAAAATAGAGATTATTTTAAAATAACCAAAAATTATAAACAGTGAGGGGAGGGTAAGTTTTAGAAATTCTTATAAAACCTGTGTCCATACATACCATTTCTTTGAGAATTTTCTCCACAGTTCCTTTCTCCTGGAGGTTGAAAACAAACCTTGATGCCGGGACACTGGCCAGGAGCCGAAGTTTGGCAGCATTGGCCACCTCCTCAGCCACTCTGGTCATTCCCACAGTGAAGAATACTATTCCTTGATGTTTAGCATCAGCGGTAGCTGCAAAAATATCTGGGTTTCTTGGATGATCTACACCATCTGTTAAGAGCACAGCTACTTTTACACTGCGGGGAGTCCCTTCAGTCATGTACAATTGGGTAAGATTGGTTATGGCATACGTTGTGTAGGTTCCGTGACCAATGTAGGTGATGGGAGCAATGTGAGATTTGAATGATTCAGGATCCTTCCAATCTTGGAAAGTTTGTTCCATGAGAACGGTGCTGCTGTACTGAAGTAAGGCCGCCCTCCAGCTGAGGGTACGTCCAGAGTTAAGTTGAAGTCCTTTCATTCTGTCCACTGTTTCCAAGACAAATTTTTTCTGTTGTTCATGGTTATAGTCTTTAGCACTTTCTGAACTATCCAATAAGAAAACCATTTCCAGGAGGCAGTCTTCATCTACAAATAGTTAGATAAGTGTGTTTAATTACTTCACATTTAACTACAATTATATTTAACTACAAATCCTTTTTTTTCTGGAAGATTCAGAATACTTGCATAATACTTGCAGAATACTTGTGGTCCCTATTTTCAAGAAGGGGAGGAAGGAGGATCTGAGTAATTATAGGCCAATCAGTCTCACCTCCATCCTTGGAAAGGTCTTTGAAAAGATTATGAAGTATCATCTTTATGGGAGTCCAGTGGGAAAAATAATGCAGCAGGGAAACCAGTATGGATTTGTAGCAGGTAGATCTTGCCTGACCTGGACAGGTTAGAGAAGTGGGCAGTACACAGTAGGATGCAGTACAAGAACAACCAGAGCAGAGTGCTGCACCTAGGGTGCAAAAATATGCTGCACATCTACTGGCTGGGAAGTGACCCTCTCGGCAGCACAGAAGTGGAAAGGGATCTCAGCGTCATAGTGGACTCCAAGATGCACGTGAGTCGTCAGTGAGATGAAATCATCAGCAAAGCTAACCAAACTTTATCATGAATCAGCAGATACATGTCAAATAGATCCAAGGAGGTGATACTTTCCCTCTATGTGGCATTGGTCAGACCACAGTTGAAGTAGTGCATCCAGTTTTGGGTGCCGTACTTCAAGAAGGATGTTGATAAACTCGAGAGGGTCCAGAGGAGGGCCACTCGTATGGTTAGGGGCTTATAGGACAAGCCCTATGAGGAGAGACTGAGGGACCTGGACCTCTTCAGCTTCCACAAGAGAAGGCTGAGAGGTGATCTTGTGGCCTCCTACTTATTCATTAGGGGGATGCAGCAAGGGTTCAGAGATGCTCTGTTCACCAGGGTGCCTCTTGAGGTAACAAGGAACAATGGTCACAAACTGACAGAGAGTGACAGGCTAGATATCAGGAAAAACTTCTTCACAGTAATGATGGCTAAAATTTGGAATGGGCTTCCAAGGAAGGTGGTGCTCTCTCCTACCTTGGGGGTCTTTAAGAGTAGGCTGGATAAGCATCATCTAACCCCAGTACCCTTTCCTGCCTAGACAGGGGGTTGGACTCAATGACCTGTTGAGGTTCCTTCTGACCCTAGTATCTATGAATCTATGAAGAACCTTCTGAAGGTTGTAAAGAGTCTGTCAGAAAATGAACTGTCTAAGTCTGGGCAGAGTTTTAGAGTGTGTGAGATAAGGAACATCTGGCATGAGAGGAGATCCTTTGGTGAACAAGAAACTGTCTGAAAGTGAGGCCTTCCCCTGAGATGAAGAATTTCCAGCTATTTATACCATTGTTAACTTAGTATCTCACCAGGCGGAGGACCCCAAAGATAGAAGAATACCTAGATGAAGATGAACCTTTATAGGGTACTGCACTGAGAAGACTAATTTCTCTTTCTGGTTCTGTCACTGACCTCCAGTGCAATTTTAAATGCATCACTCTCCCTGTGTCTTTGTTTCTCCTTCTATCCTTGACTTCTCTTTAGTAGATGAGCTCTCCAAAGCAAAGCCTGTATTTCAGTGTGTGTGTGTGTGTGTGTGTGTGTGTGTGTGTGTGTGTGTGTACACAAAGTCTAGCATAACATGGCCCCTGTCTCTGTTGTGGGCTGTAGATGCTATCATAATACAAATGATGAATACCTTATTGCTAATCATAGTCCTTCCTCATTGACTAGGTGGATCATTGATCATTTAATTTTCCTATTTCCATTTAATTAAATGGCACAATATCAGTGTGTAAAATCTTAAGCACTTTCATAATTGTTTGTAGGAGCAGTGCCTAACATGTAAGCTGGTGAATACTAAAACCCTAAGGAAATTCCTTTTGAATAAATGTGTATATGGTACTACTCTTTTCCTGATAACACTGGGGAAGGTGGCCAAACATACTGGCCATATCTACACGAAAAGCTGACTATGCAATAGCCTGTAACTACTATGCAGTAGTGCTGTGTGGCAGTTAGCATGATGCGACACTACTGCGCAGCAGTCTCAAGCTACTGCACAGTCAGCATCATGAAAAATCGATTTGGTGATGCTGTGCAGCTTAGTTACTGCATAGTCATTTAGTACTTGCTTATACATCTACGCAAGATGCTGACTGCTGAGTCATTACTCTGTAGTCATTTAGCACTTGTTTATACAAGTACTAAATGACTATGCAGTCAGCATCTTGTGTAGCAAGTATTAAATGACTACACGGTAACCAGAGTTACTGCGCAGTAGTATCACCAAATTTTTCATGACACTGACTATACACCAGCCTGGAACTACCGGGCAGTAGTGTCGCATCATGCTTTCTGCCATGCGACACTTGTTTATACAAATACTAAATGACTGTGCGGTAATGACTGCACAGTCAGCGTCTTGTGTAGACACATCCACTGAGGAGGTAATAGAAGAATGGTTCCACTTAGGCCCAGAATCTCGAAACCACATGTATGCACATGGGCATGCGCACACGTGTGTGCACGCACACACACATGCACAGGAATGTGCTATACATTTACGGTTAAAAATTACAGCAAATTAAAATGTAAATGGATCAAGTTCCACAGGTTATAACTTACCATGCAAGCTAGCCATATGGGCTAGAATCTGAATAAATATTAACAAAAAGCTGTGCTAAAATGTAAATATTTACCTTGGTCACTTGGACTGGGATATTTTTCTACTGCATTTGACAGAAAATGTTTAGGTTTTGATCTTCTTAATCCATTTCTTTTTTCTTCATTGAGGTTTTGTGCCAAAAACATGTGGTATTCTAATATCCATAAAAGCCAACAAAATCTGGTGAACATGTTTTTTTCCCCTAAATAACACAAAAACAGTAAAGATACATGTAACAAAGTCATATAATGACAATGAAACATGGGTTTGCTTTGTTCCCTTAGTAGCAACATTGATGTGTATAAATAGCATTCAGGTTAATATATGCTCCAAACAGAATATTCAAGTAGTTCATCTGCTCTTTGACATTCATCAATAGACATTTAATTTAACCATGCTAAAAGAGAATTACTCACTTAAAATCCACTGAAGTGAGGAATGCAGAATAGATCTTTAAAACAGTAACTTAAAAAATAAATCAACATAGGCATTTCACTACAGTTTTAGTAAGATTTAGATTAGTTGTCTAAATTTAACTTAAAGTTATTAATGCATGGGGCAAACTATACCGTATGATACAAAGATGCTTAAGGCATCTTTGCACAAAAAGATTATGTCACGAAGCATTTAATATACTAAATTAAATAATGTAAAAATGGAAAATGGCATTCCTGTGACAAATTTACCAACAAAAAACAAAAAGCCCAAACTGCTGCTAATTTTGGCTGTTTCAATTTGTAGATGTCTTAAGTTGGACATCCACAACTTCTGATGTTTTGTAGCAGGAAGTGGTGCAATCAGCATTTAGATTTGAAAGGGTCCTGGCTGCCTATCCAGGCTCCACTGGCTGCCCAATTTTTCACAACTCTGCTGCTCTCGCTAGAAGGAAGGAATACCTGGCTACCAATGCACATTTCCTGAATCATAGCAGAAATTCCCGATTCATATGCCTCGGCTATGGTTACTCTAGCACAGGTATGGACAATCTCTGTGGCACGCAAGATATCAGGGAGGGAACAAATAACACAGCAGCAGATAGCGCAGGAAGCAGAAATCAGAGCAGCAGAGGGGCAGGGAGTACAGGGAAGGAAGCAGAAAGCAAAACAGCAGGTCAGGAAGGGGAAGGTGATCAAAGTAGCACTCAGGGAGGGTGCAGGGTTAATTTGTGGCACACCTGCCAAAAAGGTTGCCTTACTGCTCTAGCATTTCTCTTCAGACTTATGGATCTTTAAATAGCTCCAGTTCTGCTCTAGCAGTGCTAGCAATAATAAGAGCACTAGTATAGTCCAGCTACCAGCCATTTCACCATTGTGTCTTTTAAACCCGTGCAGGAGTAGGTTATTTGTCATATTGCTGCCTTTTAGAACTATAAAGCTTTCCTTTTGGTGCTGGCCAGAGTAAAGCATTTCCTTTTTTCTTCTTCTGAAGCACTGAGTGTCATTCAAGAGTAGGCCTCCAGTCTAGGTGGAATCATACTCTAAATGCTGGGATTCACTTTAACTCACAAGCTTTTCTATATTGGGTTATGACACGAGCTTCCAGAAAGCTTTTAAAACAGAATTCCCCAAAGGTGTTCGGTTTGTAAGAGTCCTGAGAACTCCCCGAGGATGAGCTGTTTCTATCTACTAGAGACTCTTGCTGAATTTCCTTCTGCTGCCCTCATGCTACTGTCAGCTGGTAACACAGGTGGACCTAGAGTTTTGAAAAGGGGGGTGCAGCCAGAGAGGTGCCCCATCATCTACGAAAACAACACCTATTCTTTTTGAGTTATAAAGAAACTAAGTGGGTTAGTAATACACCAGGGGCCTAGGGCCACATTATTCACTTTAAGAGGGAAGCGAAAAGCAAATATCGCTTCATTGGAAGGAGTTCAAAACAGGCTGTGAAATAAGAGCTGCATTCCCAGAAGCAGCTGACAGAGAGGCAGAAGCAAAACTAGGTCCGTGGGTGGAACATCAAGGCCAAGGAAGGGGCCTTCGTGCCTGTGGAATGAGGTTTAGAAGGGCACAGGTAGATGAGAAGGAGCCCTGAAGTCAAGCTACTCCCTCCCACCTCCTGACTAGAAGTGCCCCCGCGCTGCCAGGCCCTTGGCTTTAAACCGCGGGGGGAGCAGGATGCCAAGGGGTGCACCAGTGCCCTTCTGCTCCTGCCCCTGCTACACGGGGCCGCAGCGGAGACGCTGCCAGGCGGGTGTGCGCGGCTCCAGGATGGAGGCAGGGAACTGGGTCTAAACAAAGCGTCCGGGGGATCCCGGCAAGACCCCAGCGCCTGCGCTCGCCTCGCACGCGCGGAGCCGTCGCCCCGCGGGGCCAGCCCGGCGCTGCTGCCCCAGCGCGGCTTTCCCTCGCAGCGGAGCTCCGGCCGTCGGGGGCAGCCCAGGGCCGAAGCCGCGGGCGGAGCGGGCAGGCGCGAGGCACGGCGCCCCGGCGCCGCTTACCCCGCTCCTGCTCCTGCTGCTCCGGGCTCCAGCGCAGTCGGGCAGTGGCGCTCCCCTGCCGCGATCCGCCGGCGGCCGCCGCCTCCGCCCGCAGCGCTCGCGCTCGCTCTGCTGCCCCGACGGGACGGGACGCTCGGCTCCGGGCTGGACCCGCTCGCAGGCTGCCGGCAGCCGCGCTGTAGCCCGGCCGCAAGCGAAGCCGCCCCGTCTGCCGCGCGAGTCCGGGCCGGGCGGCAGCTCAGGGTCTAGTGACAGCCGGCTCGTCCCGCGCCCAGCGCCCGGCTCCGCAGGGGAGGCCTCGCCTGAGGAAGGCAGGAGAGCGCGCGTGCGAGCGCGGCACTCACCTCCGGCAGCTGCCCCCGCTTCCCTATGCGGCGCGCCCCCCACAGCCCGCCCACAGCCCCGCTCAGCCCCGGCCCGGCACGCACACCCCGTCCTCTCCCGCCAGCCCCGGCCCCGGCCCCGGCCCCAGCCCCCCGCTCGCTGTCCACTCATCCCACAGCCAAAGTCCAGCTCTGGGCCCCACATGTCAAGAAGGACGTGAGCGCTATTTGCAAGGCAACACTAATGGCCTGGGGGAGGGGAGGCTTCTGAGGAAAAGCTGCAAGAACTGGGGCTATTGGGGGGGGCGGAGATGTTAAATGGTCTTCAAACACCTGAAGGGCAATTACAGAGAGGATGGAGATGGGCCTGTAGAGGGCAAGACTAGGAGTAAGGGCCTCAAGCTTCAGAGGGAAACTTGAGGCCGGAGCTGAGGGGGAACTTTCTGGCCCTGAAGGTGGTCAAGCATATGAATGAGCTACAGAGAAAAACTGTGCGGTCTCCATCCTTGGAAGTTTTCAAGAGCAGGTTAGACAGATGTTTGGCTGGGAGAGTTTAGTCCGGGATGCTCCTTCTTTGCGCAGAGGCCTGGAGTAGATGGCATAGACTAGGTGAGGTCCCTTCCAGCCCTACTTGCCTATGATCCTGTGAGCTCTGCCTCTACACTCACGCACAACCGCGCTAGTATTTCTTCTCAGCCATATCTCCCCACACCCACTATCCCACTCATACCCACTCATCTACATGCACCCATCTATTCATACCCATTTGGGTGCACCTACTCAAATGCAAGCACCCATGAATCCTCACCACTTCCAGACCCCCCACACCCATTCATACCAGTGCAGGCTTCCATTCCCACAGATACCCAAAAATGCATCCAACCAATCACCCGTGGACACTCTTGTATCTTCCCACAAAGTTACTCATTCATAACTGCTGGTATTTGCATATTTCAGGGATCTATTTTGTAACCATGTTGGTCTGAGACAAAGAGAAATACAAAACTCTAAACATCAGAGGTGATGCCATTTATTAGACTAACCAAAAACAGCAAAAAAAAAAATTTTTTCTTTGCAAGCTTTCAGGAACATGCACCCTTCTTCAGGCTGAGGAGAAACCAAAAGATTGTAAAAGTCCTCTTAGGTAGAAAATAAACTTCATTTTGCACAGAGGAAGCTGAAGCTGGACATATATTCCCCCGGGTTCCTGAGAATCCTGTTGTACGAGTTGCTCTTTGAGTTTGCTCTTTGCTACAGATAAGGAGGTGTCAGATGTCATAAGCAAGCAGGGAGATACAGAAATCTCTCTTTCTTGTTTAGCAATGAAGTTTATTTTTCCAAAAATGGCTAAAATATGGTATCTTCCATATTTCAGGGATCTATTTTGTAGCCATGTTGGTCTGAGAGAGAGAAATACACAATTCTAAAACTTTTGGTTTGGAGGTGATACTTTTGATTAGACCAACTAAAATAGTTTTAAAAAAGATTTATTTCCAAGCTTTTGGGCTTTAGTTGGTTTAATATAAAGTATCACTTCTGAACCAAGAGTTTTAGAGTTTGGTATTTGCATATGCACCCACTTCCATTCATGCCAATGCACCCACCTTTCAGTACACACCTAGCCAACCTTCATTATAACAGCTAAACTGTGTAGTCATGTCTTTGGTCTGTTTTCCAACATAGATCCTGCCAAATCCTAATTGTAACACAACATAAATCTTGTCAACGTGTTCTATGTTTATATGAACTATTTCAGACTTCAATTGTGGAGAATAAAGTGAATCTTTATAAAATGATGGATTATATTAGCACCTTGGAATGTGGCAAGGTGTGTATCTTCTTATGAGCCTGAGAGCTATGACGCTGGCAATTATCATTCCTGGTATGATTGCCCTGGTTGAACAAGTTAAAGGGTAGGGACAATACAGAATGCAGTCCTTTGGTTCTCCTGGCCAGGACAGCAGGTTCAATAATTGGTCAACATCCTGTCCTCCCCCAAAAGTTAAATTACAGAAACAGAGTAGCTATTCTGGGAAACAGCATGTTAAATAGGGATGGCAGAAGAACCTTTTTGTGTCCTACATGATGTCTGCTGACCCAGCAAGGACTCAAGGCTTAAATATTAGAACTATGAAGGTGAGCAAACATTACTGTTATAACTATTCAATCTCTGACTACAGTCTTTGAAAGATGCTTCTTGTTTTTCTAACTAGAAGGGGTGTTCTGAACTGTAGCTTTTAATTTTTCTTTTTTATATTATGAGACTATGACACCCAGAGGCAAGAAGCGATTTCCAAGGTAGACCTGTCAGGGTGGAATGCATCGCTGAAGATGTGACCATAAAAACTTCTGTAGTTAGGTTTTGTAATTTTAATCTTAACATATCTGATATCATATCAACTCCTTGTACCATTTTCCTACATGTTAGTGGCTTGATTTGCAAATATGATCAGCACCTCTTATGATCAGCACCTCTAGTTCCCATTGAAAGGATTAGTTTGAAAGTTTTAACTAAATGTTTGTGAATTCTGAAGGCTCTGTCACTGATATAAAAACAAAAACTTTTAGTGGTTGCAGATTGTCACAGGACTTTATGAATGCTCTTACCATTTTTCCAAAGTTCAAGCAAGTATACGTAGACCTCATCCACAGTATGCCTACCTAAGTTTTTCCTAAATTTAATTTAAAAGAGAGCTGGCAAGACCCTCCTAAGAAAAACAGTAACACCAAGATTATTTGGATGGTCACTGTGAAGCCTCCAAGACATACACACTATAACCTGGTTTGGTTTGTATATTGGGAAAGGCACTGAGTATGAGGTGACCTGAGGGCCCCGGCCCCCCTCAGGAAGAGGGCTGTCACCTGAAATACATACAACTTTCCACGTGCCCATCATTTTAGCAGCCCCCTCCTCCTGACAAAAATAAAAGTCAGCACCTATGTATATTAGTGTTATTTCAGATCAGAATCTGAACCCTGCAGAAGGGAGCAGATTACACGTGATCGTATTTTGAATGTCTATATCTTTGAACATCTGTGAATAGTAGCTAAGTTTAGTCATGGAGGATTATTTTTTGGGCAGGGCTTGAAGAGTCCTACCTACTATGTTATTTTCCTTCCCCCCCAACATTGGTGGCACATCCAGGAAAAGAAGGATCTTTTTCACAGCATAAATTCCATTATTAGGCTATTCATTTTTATTTTAAAAGTACTTGGCTTGAACATTAAAACATTTTAAATTAAAATTAAGACATTCCCCAAAGTTCTGCATGATATATTAACCTTCAGCTGTAGTGAGATAATTATCATGGCAGAAAACAATCTTAGTGAATAGGATGTTCTTCAATTCTGTAGACCTCTTGTATTTCAAAAGTTAGTAAGCTATAATGGACAATATTCATTTTGACTCTAAGCAAAAGATACTAAACCCGATTTGTTTTTTTCCTTTCCTAAGGCTAGGCCTGCTGTGTGAATAATGAAACATCCATGCAGTGAAATTGGTAAGATTCTGCTGTCCAAGACAATGCAAGATAGTTTTTCACAAAACTACAAAATTATAATACATTTTTATAATACAAAATTATAATATATTTAAACAAATCTGTGAAGAGCTAAGTTGACTGACAGGGTGCTGGCAATGACTCAGTGACCTGTAAAGGGCAAATTGTGTTTAGTATCATGTCATCTTAACATTATTAAACTGTTGACAATAATAGCTGACACAATGCAAACACAATGCCAGCTAATCTGACTTTATGATTGTTATCAACACAATGACATATTTTATAGCACGTGAGTCCAGAAAAGCTGCCCAAGGAGACTGGAAGAGGCATCAGGGGCCGGGGGGGAGGGGAAGGGTGAAGATACTGGGTAACTCTCTGACATCCACTTTCTACTTCACACCGTGGGCTGTAATAGTACCAATGGAATGGCTGAAGTAGTTCTTTGGGTATTTGTAGCTGCAGGGTAGACAAAGGCTGTAACCCAAGTGTAGGTTTGATCTCAGGTTTTGCTTCAGCCCAGATTGACATCCCACCTACTTTCCTGTGAGAATAATGGCTAATTCAGCCTGGGTCCTATTTGGCTTCCATCATTATGCCATAATTCCACTTGAAAAGTACTTTATCTACTTCCTTTTCTTTTGCACTGTAAGATACCTCCACTTCCCTAACATTTTAATTCCACGTTGTGTGTTCTGTGAGCACTGTGCTGTGCTTCATATCTGGGGTGTCAAGCATACAGCCTGTGACTGGAGCCCTGCCATCTGGTCCAGTGCTGCCCCTGGGTCTCAGCAGACCTACATGGGGCACAGTGCACACCATTTCAGCCCCATGGCAGGGCCCAAGACGCATGTCACATGTGGTGGGTGTCTGCAGTGCAGAATCTGAAGTGACCAGAATTGCCATCATATATGTTGCAGTTCAGCCTGGGCCTGTAGTGCAGATGCCAAACCAGCTGGAGTGAGTGGCACAGTGCCTGCAGTGCTTGCCACAGCTGAACCATGTCACATGCTGTGCTGGGTCTGGGATGTTTGCCACACAGCGCTCTCCCTGGCAACTCTGGGACCATGCTGTGTGCCGCACTTGCTCCAGCCAGCCTGGGACCTGTAGTGCATGCAGTACCTGTGAGCACCTCATGCAGGTCCTGAACCCACTGCAGCTCTCAGAGTGGGTACCACAGGTGGTGCAGTCTGGATGGGGTGGGCACTGCAGTGCCCAGCCTGGGATCCACACTAGGTGTCTCTGGCTGGACTGTGCCACATATAGCATCCCTTCTAGCCACTCTTGGATCTGTGCTGCAGGTCCCAGAAGGGCTGGAGTAGCCACCGGACATGGTATGCTGGAGGTGTAAGGGGTCTGTGGGCCTCATCCAACCTTCAGACCAGCCCCACACCACTTATCCAGCCTGCAGGGCCAGATGAGTTTGACTCCTCCACTCAATAGCATTTGAAATGAGGTGCTGTCCAAGAAAGTGTGTTACTAATTCTTCTGTATTTTGTCCACTGAATTACTTAATGATAGTCTCACTAAAAGTTCTTGCTGGCAAGTGCTACTTCTTTCACTTTGATGTGTAGCTTTATTTGAAAGTTCATTCAGTGAAATATTGTTCTCATGTCATGGCCACAGACAGTAGTTCTACACCAGGGTGAAGAGAAAACACCCTGTGAATACAATTGAGTGCATTACTGAGACTATTACACATAGAAATCCTTCCCAGCACATAAGCTATTACCATACACTTTTGGACCCAATTCCAGGGATCTGGCATGAGTAAGACTTTGCAGCAGAGATCAGGTCAGGCTGGCCTGTGCTAACCACCATGTAGGCAAGTCTTAAGTAGGTCTACATTATGCTTGGAAGGGATGATTGCAGTATGTGTAGGTATTCCTGAGCTAGTTTTAATCTAGCCACTTTGGGTAACATTACAGTGAAGCTATGGCATTATATACTTCAGTGCAAACTGTACAAACCTTACCAAGACCAGGGGTACTTACCTGGGCTGCTAGTCCATGCTGAAGTCCATGGTGCTGTATGTAACTTCACTGCTACTGATACCCAAGCTGACTTGGATATGCTTTTGTGTGCTGCAATCACACCTTTGATTGCATGAAGATGTACCCCTGGTGTCAGGGTTTCAGGTTAGATAGGGTTGATAATTACTTCCCCTGTGTAGACCTATATACTGAGGTTTTGGATAGGGGGGAGGAAGAAAGGGTGAGATTAGGGGAATATTTTCATGTTATGGAAAAAATAATATATTTGTTTCAGTTGTGTCTCTAGTCCATATAGTTGATTTAATAAATCTTATCTAACCTATGCATCTTATTCAACAAATTTCTAACCCTAAGAAAAAAGCATAATGGTTAAGATTTTGTAATTCTATAAGCAAAAATTGATTATTTTTTCATTATCACTGAGAATTCATAACTTAAAATATAGGTGGCAAATACTTTCTTATACGATTGACTATTTTGCTTGATGTTTGCTAGCAAATTCTTGGATTCAGGGTATCTTCTTTTAATAATTCATGATATTTAGCCCCAGGACAGATCTTTTTTGTCCCAGGTGTATTCTTCATTTGAAAGCTTACTGGAGTGTCAGCAATTTTATAGCTGAATGTATGGGATGCATAGCAGTATTATTACCAGAATTCCAAGTATGTGACATACCATACTGTACACTTCTAGACTTGTAGCCTACTGAAACTGTAATGTTTTCAATATCTCTACTGCATTTAAGGTGTCAGTTAATCAGAAAACTAAAGAATGTAGATATACTGCATATGCAATACTGAAGTTTCTAAACTATTTTAAAATAAAGTTAAAAACAGGTTTCTTTCATCATGTACTTTATAAAAAGGAACATAATTTAGCACCAAAATGCTTACTTTACAATTTTCATTGCATTGTAGTAATTCACAATGTAGGTTAAAACTAGGAATAATTTAGATGCATTTTTTTTTAAATTTAACAAGTGTGTTTTGTAAAAGGATTACAGATGATAGATGTATTTTTATTTTGCTACATTGAATGTAGTATTTTTTCTATTAGATGCATTTTTAGCTGCTCATCCAACCTAATTCAGTCCAAAAAAGAAAAAAAGTATTTGGTATATTGATATCTTAATCTTTTTAGGATAACAAATCTAGTTACTGATTTAGCTGTGCCCTTAGTACATCAATAATTCCATTTTACTCAGCAATAGATTTTAAGCATTTAATCCCATCAAGTTCAATAGGAAAAGCAAGTACATATGTAACTTCTTTTGCCCAGTCAGGGCTCAGATGTCCACTTCATGTGGACATGATCTCAAAGGCAGTGTTTGACATCCTGATTGGCCATCTGCAGAGACCCAAAACTCAAATGGGTATCAAGGCTGCAGAGCACTCACACCTACTTGAGTAGCTGATATGGATGCACACCCAAACCTTTGGAAGCTGGACCCCGCATTACTGTAAGCCCTGTTCCAAACATTTTAGGCCCTCCACTGTTAACCTTCAACATCAGGACTGAAGTTTTGCAATTTTTGCAAGATCTTGATAACTGGGCTTATATCAGTGATTCTCAACAAGGGTGCCTCAAGATTCTTTCATGTGTGCTTCCAGGGTGTCATGCAATGTGTTAGCACTGTTTAAGTTGCAGACATTATTCACAAGATAAACTCATAGATTTCAAATAGGAATCCATGGTGGCAAAACCATTCTGACCCATTGTGGTCCTCCTGAGTTCTTAGCAACAGAACGACTGCTCTTTTTTTTTACTACAGAAAAATAACAGAGTGAAAGCTAAAAGTTGGCATTTTATGAGAAATGCCTTGAATCTAATGAAGGGTGCCTTGAGTGTAAAAAACATTAAGAATTATTGATCTAGTTAAATACATTATACAGAGATAATAAAGATAACAATTTAAAACAGTCTTCTACTAATGCATTTGTACTCTTTTACAGAAGTTTCACTTATGGATGCAATGCTACACTTTTGCTCAAATGAAGTGATTATGCAAATGATCTATTTGAACAATCAGGTCCTAAGAAAGAAAATATCACATTTACCTGAATCCAAGATGATTTTGAATTTAAGATGACTCCCCAGGAATTAGATTCTATACATGGAAATTATAAATATGTTATAATTTTCCACCTAAAGGATCTAATCAGTGGAGGCTTCTCATAAATTTGCCCTACCTCAACTGCTGTGGTGAGGAGAGCAACAGTGAAGGGTGAGGAGACCTCTGCCCCTTGCCCCCCTGAACCTGTCAACCCTGCCCCCCCTTTTACATGCCCTCTTCCACTTGCTCCTCTTTGTCTGTGCCTGCCTCCTGCTGCCTGCATCCTGGAGCTCTTGCCTATGCCTGCTCCTCACTCCCTACTTCACGCACCCCCAGCCTCCTCCTGTAGGCTGCCCTCCCACTCCTTGCCCCTATGTCTTCTGCCTGCAGTGCCTCCTCACCTTACCCTGCTCCCTCTGCATCCTCACTCCTTGTTGCCTGTCTCCCCTGTGTGTGCCTTTCCCATTCCTTGTTCCTCACATTTTAAATCTCTGAGTTTATCATATGGTTAGCACCAGGTATGCACCCTGCAGCACCCTTGAAAGTATCCTAGGCACCCCAGGTGCCTTGGTTGAGAATTGCTGAACTATATCAACAAATTATAGTCATATGACAAACCTTCACCATGTTGCTATCAAACAAAGAGGTGTTTTGAAAAAGAAGTAACTGCATAGAATTTATCATGAATCTCCTGTTTAGTATTTATAACAAAAAAATACCTGGACAACTATTTTTCTTCAATACTATCACAGTAGTTAGCAATGTGCCAAACTCCTCACTTTTATACCAGCTTTCCCCAAATGTATGTCAATTGAATTCAGTGTATTTATAACACAAAGCAGATGCTCTTAATTTTACCTAACATTTTCGGAAAATGTAGTCTGAAAATGTTGGAAAAGTGATAGGATTTTGTTGAAAATATCTTTAGCTTGTCAGAACCTGTTTCTGTAGCAGGACCCAACATTTTGCAAATAAAAATGCCAATGATTTGACTGGAAAAAAATCCAGTTTCATGCCATTCTGCAACTCTTGTGCTTTTAATATCAGGAACACTTGTCACCCTTTGATAGGTAATTTGTGATAGGATTTCACCAACACAAACATTTATAAGTGCCTATCCTGTTAGCACTACAATTCTATACTTGCATGTAATACAGATCCTACATCTTCTGATGTTAAGAAGATACTGAAAGAATGTTCTTTTAGAAATGCTGACAAAAATCAAAAAAGATTAATTAAAGTAAATTAATAAAAGTAAATCAGTTCCATGTAAATATTTATAATTGTAAGTTTATTATGGGCTGAATGCTGGAGTTTTGGTATGTAGGGCTGAAGTTCAATCAATCTTATCATAACATTTTTAAATCTTTGTTGTTAAATTAAAACTTAAAGACTGTAGCCCTTTTTGTGGAAAAACATTAGAAAAACTTCAGAGCTACTAATCCATTTAAAATAAAGTTTAAAAATCTTTTTATGTGAGAATGCCTGCAGCATGGCATACTGATATGTTTTTACAGGCAATTTATATTTTAACCATGTAAGCCCAAAGCATCACCTGATGAGTAGGTGCTTAATTAAATACATTATTTAATTACTGAATATCACTGTAGGTAATATTATGCAGGTGTAACTGACAACAGAATATAACCTTTTGGGATAAAATACAAAGTAGATTTACCAAGAACAGGTTTTTCCAGGTTAAACCAATATTTTTCTTTGATAAACTGATCCTCTAAAAAAAAAGAAATACAGCAGAAATCTGTCTGGAATTCAGTAAAGGATTTGATAAATGACATAAGAAATTGTAACAAATGGTACAGTTTTGGCACAGTACATTTTTGGTAAGTTTCACAGCAGAGGTGCAGAAAAAATAATGTGCATAGAAAGGTTTCCAATTGATATAATTTTAAGTACACCAACATAGATTAATAGATTCATAGATGTAGGGTCAGAAGGGACCTTTCAAATATTCTAGTCTGACCCCCTGCCCTGGGCAGGAGAGAAAACTGGACGCAAATGACCCCAGCTAGGTAATTGCCATGCCTTCTCTTAAAGACCCCCAAGGTAGGAGCCAGCACCACTTCCCTTGGAAGTTGGTTCCAGATCCTAGCTGCCCTGACTGTGAAGTAGTGCCTTTGGATGTCTAGTCTGAACCTACTCTCTAACAACTTATGGCCATTATTCCTTGTTACTCCGGGAGGCGCTCGGGGGACAAGGTCTCTCCCATTCCCTGCTGGTCCTCCCTAGTTTATAGATGGCCACCAAGTCCCCTCTCAGCATTCTCTTGTGGAGGTTGAACAGGTTCAGGTCCTGTAGCCTCTCCTCATAGGGTGTGCCCTGCTGTCCCTGGTTCATGCGAGTGGCCCTCCTTTGGACTCTCTCAATGGTGTCCACATCCCTCCTCAAGTGCGGTGCCCAGAACTAGATGTGTTGCCCTGTGGGATCAGGCCAACTCTCAGGATCTCAATATTGCGCTGTTAGACAGGAGGGTGTGACACAATTGCACATATACAAACACACAAATCAATTAGGTGCATACATACATACATACACATACACACACACACACATCTAAACCAGCCTAGGCACGTGCATACCTATCACCAGTTCAAGCACATACACTATACACCCCAAAAGTTAGACACAGATCACTAATTCCTATATCATGCACACAATGACATATTTTATATATATATATATATATATATATATACATACACACACACACACACTCACCAGTTCACACACATACAACCCACCTACACATACACA
>NW_017728949.1:44684530-44698709 GCF_001723895.1 Crocodylus porosus
TTATTAATGCATAATGGTTACTTTGCATATAATTTAGTATGGGCATATCTACATGTTTATTAATGCATAATGGTTACTTTGCATATAATTTAGTACATGCATAATCAAGTACTAAAATGCTCTGGTTTATTGCATAAAAAGGCATGCACTACTAGTGATGCTACTGTGCAGTAGCGCATCACAGCATGGATAGTACCAATATGCTGCTGTGCAGTTGGCCTCTTGTGTAGATGCACCATATAATTATTTTAAAAAAAATGAAAGAAAACACTGTTGTATAATGCCTTTCTCCCCTTCCCCCCCAACTTGGTTTCCATTTTGCTTTAACTGACTGACAATTGCCATATTTTATCATTCCTTTTAACAAGTTTATTCAAAATTGTATGTTACAGGTGAATATGACCACCTACCAGAACAGGCTTTTTATATGGTTGGTCCCATTGAAGAAGCTGTTGCTAAAGCCCAGAAGCTGTCTGAAGAACATGTCTACACTGATTTACTGTATGTAATTACATCTTGTAAATTTTAAATGCATCAAAACTGTTCCAAGGTTGAACTGGAAAAATATTAAAGGCTCTTTTTAAAAGGCAAATATTTGGACAGTTCCATATGTTGGCTTTTATTTCAGTTAACTTGCCATTAAAAGTAGTAACTTTGGGGAAAGCAGGATGGTGCTTTTCAGTTGTTGTTTGGAGGGGGAAAGCTTGATGCTTAGTGGCTGTCCTGTGTCCTGGCTCTGCTCTTGAGAGGTAGTGGCATGGGGTGGTGGGTGTTCCTGAACACCTGTGTATACCTTGTAGGGCCTTGCCAAGTACCCCTGGGGCTATATGTACCCTGGGTTGACAACCCATGCACTAAAGGTACAGTAGCAGTAGTGTATTAGAACTAACACTAGCAACTCACCACTGTCCTTGCCTCCAAGGAAAACAAAAAAAATTCTACTACTTGAAATGAGAGTGAAAATGCTGTGCCACTGATATGAAGATACTGTATAAGATTTGTAGTGGAGTTTAAAGACTGCAGATTCCAGGGGGCAAGTAGTAGTTATTTTGTGTTTTTCCTTTTAATCAGTGGTGTCCCCTACTTCATATATTGCAGAAGTGATCCATGGGTGTAGCATTTTAAATATACATGTGAGCAAAAATAACATAATAGCTTGCCTGCCTTGGATGTGAAGGGAGAGTCTGAACACAGGAGTCTCGTACTATAACAAATTTTCCTGTGACTTGCTGATTAAACAGTTTTGATTTGTACTTTATTCAGCTGTTGATGTCTGATTCTATACAATAGAGTTGTGAATTGAATTTATAAAACATGTATTGAGGCATAGACAACAAATTAATTTAACTTTTTTCAAAAGTCACAAAAGTACTGCTGTATTGGTCTGAACTTTAAAGGAGTATATGCCAGTTCAATAATAAATAATTAATAGTGCTCTGGGGAAGGGGGGAACTAATTTGTTATCCTATGAATTCATAGAAATAAGGCTGTTTAAATTGTAAGCTGCAGAACTTTTAATATTCTAGGTCTCCGACTCTTTTATACTGTTGGGTAGATTTATTAAGACACTTCTGTCACCCATTAAAATGGGTAAAACAGCACAAGTATAAATGCTATTGGTACACTTAAGGAACTCTACTGTGTTCTTCATACCCTTTCCATTTAAGGGTATAAAAAAAGAATGTGAAGCAAACAGCTGAGATTTCTCTAAAAAGGTGCAGTAGGGCAATGATGATACAGTTTTGTTATGCTTATAGAAAAGTACTTGATATCAAGAGTCAGGTGGATCCTTCAGTGTGAGCAAGGAGCCAGGGGGCCCAGTTCTGCCTAGTTGAAGTTTTTGTTTTTATTCATGAAAGGTAGTTAATCACATAAAGCAGTAAGTAATTCATGCCTTTCTGTGTTGATGGCCCATGAAATGAGTGACACATTACACTACTACAGTGAATTTTAAGGTGGCATAAATGAAATATATATTTGGTTGTTTCAAATCTTTTAAAGTTCCAGGAAAAAGAAAGGCAGAGATTTTAGTTGAAGGAATTCGCCTCTGGGTGTCAATCTTGAGTCAAGTTTCAGCTTGGGTTAGCAATGATTTTGTACAATTATGGTAACAGTCATGAGACTTAATGGTACTGATACTCTGAACAATTCCATTTTTTAAATCATCATCACTAAAGATTTGTGGTTCTCCTCTTCCCCCTCCCCTTTCCCCCCCAACACATTCCCATATCTCGAAGTTGTGCAAATTTAAGCATCTAACAGTAGATCCAGCTGGGACAGGACAGGGCAAAAAAGGGCTAGAGTGTAACTGGTACATAACAGAAAGCACCCAAAATATGTGAATTTTTTTTTCATTTTCAAATTCTCTAAAATGGGTGTCAAACCTGTTCTGGTCCCTATGGACCAGACGAATGGCATAGATCTGGTCTACAGGGTAGATCAGACCTACAGACGAACCTTGCGTTCTGGATCCAGCCTGTGTGCTGGAGTGGGTGCAGGGTGGTACAGTCCTGCTTCAGCTACTTAGTCTGTGCTGCATGTGGCGGCTGCTCTGGGATGCACCTTGGAGCTGCCACCACATGCAGCACAGCCCCAGAGTAGCTGCTCTGGATATGTGCTGCCCACAGTGCCTACTCGGCTGCTTTGGGATGTGAGCTGGAGCAAGCGCCACAAGCAGTGCATGGTGCTATCTGGTGTGCTGACTGGGTCAGTTCTGAGACCTAAAGCCAGTTGTGGGTTTTCTGCATTCTTTGCAGCAGAACAACTGCTTTAATAGTTTTCTGCAGCCAAAAAACAAGTGAAGTCTAGGAGATGACTTTTTTTTTTTTTTTTTTTTTTTGAGGAATGACTTGCATCTAGTGAAGGGTGCCTTGAGTTTAAACAGGTTGAGAACCAATGATCCTTGAGATGCCGTCATGCAGATTAATGCTTACTCATTCAGCAGAGCTTCACAAGGGACAGTCTGCCTGAAGCATGCTTGTCATGATGCTGGAATGTGTGAGATTTGGTTTAGGTAGCTGATCCACTGTCTGCTTGATGAACGGTCTGTCCAGGACATGTGTACTTCTTCCCCTGTATAGGAGAACTTTTAAAGATTGTTTTCATAACTTGGTACTTCAGCCTTTCTGTCTGAAAGCCAACAGAACTTTTACTGATCTATTCAGTGTTGGAAGTGTAGTCTTTGCCACAAAAATGTTAAAACTATGTACCTACTACTCCAGTTGTCATGAATATTAGCTACAACAAATGTGGGGAGGGAAGGGTACATTTTTTTGTTTTTACAATTTCTCATGTTTATTTAGTTTGTCACTGAGTGTCCATAAAGATAGAAAAATTCTAATCTAGTCTGGGAAGAACTGGGATAAGATAAGTCAGACCTTGGAGAAAATGGGGTGTAGGTTGGTTTGGTTGTGAATTACTTGGGGAATCTTCAAATGTCTTGAAAGGATTGTTTCTTTATCATGGTTAAAACTGGCTCATTGTTTTCAAAGAAGCCCAGAACTCTAAAAATGCATCTTTTTAAACTTGCAAAATAACATTCCTGTAATGAGAGTTAACTACTAAAATGAGAACAGCTCCAGAAGTCTTCCTAAGTAAATAGGCTTTCAAGATGACACCTGCAAGTAATTTTTTCCTTTTCCTGACATAGTGAAGGTCCCACCACTGCTTGTTCTCTGTCTGGTATTCCAGGTTGTCTTTACATATGCTCTGGGGTGGGGGACACTTTGACTAGAGCAGCTCCAAAAGCCACTCATAGCGGCTTGTATATTAGCCTTCCCCCCACTTCAAAACAGTAGCAGGTTTTTTGTTTTTTTGTTTTTTTTTTTTTAACTAAAGCTCATCAAACAAGGTTTAGTTAAAGTGCCCCCACTGCCATTTTGAAGCACAGGGACACTGGTGCATGAGATGGGGCTAGCTAGAGCATGCTAATTAACATGCTCCAGCCGGCTCCCAGTCTATTCTGATGCATGGTAATTACAACACATCAGAGCCACCTCCCAGCACCTGTAACCTCCACTGTCTTGCTGGGAGAGGAGGGTCATTTTCTCTTGCATTTTTCAATAGGTCACAATTCTACAAAGTGAGGTACTGTGAAATGTTTTTGAAAAAATAAAAAAACCAAATGCAGCAAAACCTACCCTTCACCCCCTTTCCTTACCCTCCCCTCCCAGTGGACACTTGTTGTAGGGTTAGGAATAGAACTCTTGATGGCAGTTGTATTTTTCCTTCATACACTTACTTTTTTCCATGACTGAAATTGCTTTCCAATACTAATACAAATGTCACTTTAAACTACAAATGAATGAATGACTTTTCTTGTATTCTTTTGAATATTGCAATTAACATGATCCCGCAAATTTAAGATGAACACTGGCTACATGTTGGAACAAATAGTCCTGGGATTTGGGGATACTCTATAAAAGCTGTTTCTAAGCAGTACTACTTTTTTTTCCAAGGGAAAAAGTGAGGGCAAATAGACAGCTGTAGTTCATCACTTAAACAGCCCTGCGTAAGCTGGCTCATCCAGAATTGCATTGATTTAAATGAGTAGCGGTTTCTTCCCTTCCTTCCCTACAGAGCTATGTAGTTTTTTACAGTGCAACTTTTAACTCCTTAAGTACTGTCAATCTTTTTGTAAAGAGTTGGCTAAATCTAAGTACTGTTCTATTTTGAAGGCAAGGCCCGAGTCAAAATTTGACCAAGGTTTCAAAAGTAACCAGAACAGTCTAGTCTTGTCAGGGTAGCATGTGTGGTTTTTGTTAACCAGTAAAATCTGTTTGCCTTGGGGACTGATAGGCCTACTAATCATTTATCACTTACCTTTTGTGGACTTCTGACCCAACTACACTCCAAATGTAGAAGTAATATGGGCATGAATTTACCAAACTAATTTTGGAGTACCTACGATGAAAGACTCGAGTAAAAGGAGTTCTGTTTATCTGTAAAGCTTTGACCTCATGTCTCTGATGAATGGTTACATATGCACCATTTATCTCAAGCAGTAACAAGGGCCGTGTTCAGATTGAGGGGTTAAACACCAATTTTTTAGCTTGAGCCCAGAAGCAAATATTACCTGAGTCTTCTAAGTTGAACAGACTTCCCCACTTGGAAGGAAATATTACATTAAAGCAGAGTTTATTAAAAGGGGAGAGAAAAGGAGCAAATACAACCTTAAAGAAAACTTTTGGGTGTGTCTACATGAGATGCTAAGTAAGATGAGACTTGCTGCACAGTAAAACATCACTGCCTATACAGGCACAGCAGTTATGGTGCAGTAGACTAATTTTACTGCACTGCTAGATAGGCCTGGTAGTGCAGTAAGTTACTGCATTTAAATGCATGTGTAGAGTGACATCAGGATTAGTTTACTCTAGCTCAAATTGAGTTGGAGTATATTCAGTTAAATTAATTGCACTTATAGATGCACCTAGGTACAGTTGCTGGAAAACTAACTTGGGAACCTACTACCCAGTCCCCCGTCTAGGGGATCTACTAGGTCCACCAGCCAAAGTAGCTAGCCTCAATTAGGGTGGCCCACCCTGGAGGCTGAACTGGTCCTTGCTGCCCTGCTCTGAGGAGTCTACCAGCTATGCTAACCTAAATAGCAAGTGCTTGGAAGGGAGGCTGCATTGGAGGTGCTGCCGCTCTGATGCAGGGGAGTGCTTTTGGGGTGCAAATGCTGTTCTGACCACTGGGGAGCACTGCTAGGGATCGCTGCTGAAAGTGCTACTCTGGCTGCTGTCTCCAGAGAGTGCCATCACTCCACCAGATTGTTTATGCAACCCAAGCTTTTTCAGGACCTGCCCAATGTCAGAAGCAGGCTCAGATTTTGGATCGTAACAATACTGAGTGTCAGCTTTTTCCCTCAACCCACCATAGAGACTTATGCTCACAAGTGCTTCCCCTTACAGAATTGATAAGCCACAGGCTATTCTGAGAGTAATTCTTGTGAGGACAGATTGCAGGCGTGCGCCAACTTTATACTAAAACTGAGGGCTACCCCACCGCAGACCTCTGCACAGCTCTGAGTGCTGACTTTTTTTAGTGAGCTTTGTATAATTTTGCATTAACAACTTTTGTGTGCCTGCAAACTTCAGATTCTAAGGGGAGGGCAAGTAGACACAATCTGATTGACCTGTCCTTTACAATTGCACACTTTAACTGTAAACAGTAAACCCAAGCTTACCAACGGTGAATACAAGTGCAGGTAACCCCCATCCTTCCACAACCATGCATATTAACAAGGGTCTGTAGATAAAGAATATACAAAGTTACCATTATAGACTATAACTATAGTCTAATAAGCAGAACATCTGCAGGGTTACCTACCATATAAACAGCTAATTTGTATTTACTTGTATCTAAATACAGGTGCCCAAATCTAAAATGCCAGTACTGGTTTTTTTTGTATAGTAACATCATACATTCCTTCCATATAGACTTAGCCCATTTTCAACCTTGGCTAGCTGTTTCGTCACAACCCTGTCAGTAAAGAGCTACATATCAATTCTAGAAAGGAAAAAAATGGATAAGTCTTTTGTCAAACACATAGGGATGTGAGTGTAATCATGTTTCTGTTTTGCTCAGTTTCAGTATTTTGTCATAGCCTTTCTTCCACTGGGTCTGCTTGTACTGAACTAAAGCAATCTATGCCTGTTTCACCAAGCTTGTAAATGTCACTAGAGATTGCAGAAGAACTCTCACCATCATGTACATCTTCAGCTGGAGAACTCACTATGGCAGCTTAACTTGGCAGGCTTTCTTTTAATCTGCTTTATCCAGCAATAATGCTGTTACAACCAATGTCTGTTATTGTTATAGCTAATGTTATTAAAGAGCCTGCTTTTTACATCTTGTGTCTTTAAACCAGGAGCAATTCCTGTGAAGATGCTGGAGTTGTACCACTGTAAAACTGGCGTAAGCAAAAATGGGATCACTCCCCAGGCCTGATTTTAAAAGAGCTCTGAAGTCAGGAAGGCATCTGACTTCTTTCTTTATCTCTAGTTTTAACCCCCCCACCCCCACCCCCCAGCAATGATAAGATTAAAAGAACCAGGCTTTCTTTGTACCACTCCCACTCTCCCACCTAGAGGCATTTTTTTTAAAAGAAAAAGAACAGATTCTAGACAATTTGATTGAGTTTCCTTCATTTGCTGTAGTAGTCTTTCCAGACTCTGTGTGAAAGAGAGTTCATCTCTGCAAACAGATTTGAAAAAATGTTGTTTTGAAGTCGAGGGTGTTAGTAGAAAGAATGCAGTTGTTTTCTGCATTCTTTGTGGAAAGTCTGTCTAACAAAAGAACCCTAAAAGATGCCTCATCAAAAGGCTTGGAAAATAAAAATCAACAGAAGGTGTTAGTTGTAAGTGCAAGTATTATTCAAGAGAGTGTCAATACTAGCATAGTCTGCAAAGCTGTAAACTCTTTTGGCATATGTGTTCCACTTCTATAGGATTGGCCCCTTTTTATTTAGTAGGTAAATTAGATGATTAAAAAATGCAAAAAAAGAGAAAAAGGTCATAGTTATTTATATTATTTTTATAATAAGGAAGTCTATAGTGATTTGCATCTGAAGATGACTCCTGTCAATCAAAACTCAGAATATTGTTTTGTTTTTTTCTTGTGAAAACCAAGTATCTAGTTATGGAGTATTTTTACCATTTAGGGGATTAATTTATTCACTGTTCATTGTCTGATCTGACCAATGAATGGCTGAGGTCTTAAAGGAGTAAAAGTGTGTGCTCAAGTAATGGAAAGCTGTTGTAACGTGCACAGTGGCGTGGAGTTAGAAGTGGGTCATGCAGCCTTTTGGTGCACTGATTGTGTAGCTTAATCAACAAAAATATACATCTGTGGGTATTCTTATGCCCACCGAAATCTGTGGCAAATCCCACATTGATCCAAATAATTTGGGATTGGGATCTTTGCTTTAGAATATTTTTAAAAGAATATTAACAGTTTATGATCCTGCAGTGGGTGTTCAGACTCTAAGAAAAAGTTGATCCTAATTCCTCCTAGATTAGACCTAGTTTGTTTATTGGGTAAATCTTGTTTACCAAATCTTGTTCTTCTAACACAGACTAGTGTAAAGAACTAAAAATTCAAATAAAATGCTTCTGAATAAATGCATTTAATGCATTTTGTCTTCTCTTATTGTGGCTAGTGAAGTAAACCTGGAATTTTAAATGATAGGTCTCCTATCTGACAAATATTCTTTAAATACTCCTAGGATTTTTCTTAAAATGCCATAGTATATCAGGAAATTTTGACAACACTGGATAACAATCAACTACCATATTTCACAGTGTACATGTCAACCCCACTGTTTAAATAAGAAAAGGTGGAAGAAAAACCTATCTGATGTTTAAGTTGGTCTTTGCTTTGATTTTTGTTGGGGGGGAGGGGAAAGGATTGGGCCTGCACTTGCCAATGAGTTCTGGGGAAGTTGGATTGGGCCCCTGGGAGTTTGGGCTGCACCCAGCTGGCCAGACTCAAGGTGTGCCACTGCCACAGAGGAAAGGATTGGGGCCCTGCTGCAGCTCAAGGGGGCTGCCTAGCCTCCCAGCACCTCATGCCCCAGCGGGGGGAGTTGGAGGGGAGGGCAGAGGCAGGCTCTACCTAAATCAGGATCAGGCCCCTCACTGCTTCTGCCTTCTGCAGACTCCTGTGGCTGGCAGGACACTTGGCACCGCCTGGGATGGAGCTGCCTTGCCCCAGCCTGCCTGCCACCTGGCCCTGCCCAAGACCCCTAGCCTCTCCTTTTCTTCACCCCCTACCCTGTGTTGCCCATCAGGCAAGGCAGACCCTTCCCAGATGGTGTCAGGCATCCTGCTGAAGGCAGAAGCAGCAAGGAGCCTGCTTTTGGCAGAGCCTGCCTGCCCTCCCCGCAGCCAGGGGGTGAGCTGCCAGTGGGCCGAGCAGCCCATGAGCTGTGAGGGACCTGGTCCTTCCCTTTGTGGTGGAGGTGCCCCCTGGGCCTGGTTGGCAGGCTGCTAGCTGTCTGGGTGCTGCCCCAGCTCCCAGGGGCCTGATCCAACTTCCCAGCACCTGGATATGGTGTGTAAGTCGAGGTGGAAATTTAAGGGTAAATATTTGGTGTTCAAACCTCAACTCTATACACCATGAAATGCATCTGGTTTTCACAGCAATCACGAAGCTGATCAATCTGAGTAAGCAGATATTAAAACATAAACTGAGAATTTTCACTTGTTTTCCAGGTAACACACTGGCTTTTTATTGTGTTTTAATAATCTGTATATCTATATATCTGAATATCAGCTGTATGTATACAAGCTTAGTCTGCTTAAACATTTACAAAAAGAATAATGTTAAAGTTCTCAGTATCAAAGCTATGACTAAATACTTGTTTGTTTGTTTCTTAATTTATTTGATGGTAAGACCCAAAGGCCCAAATTAAGACTGGGAATTTTTGGGTGGAAAACTGCAAATATGATTTGTCTTTAAAGTATCAGTAAGGTTTGGTTTGTTTGTTTGTTTGTTTTGTTTTTTAAGGGAAACACTGCTTGGAAAATCCTGACATCCCCTATTCCTAGAAAAGGTACAATCACTATGGTAGTGATGCAAGCTTCCTCATCCTAAACTTGGAAACCTGACCAGAGAGAATCACGTTAGCTATGAAGAAGAGGTCGTCTCCTGCCTATATTTCGTCAAGGATAGTAGCTACAGAACAGAGGTTCTCAATCACTGGGCCACGGCCCACTACTAGGCTCCGAAGGGTTGGCTGCTGGGTTGTGGCACGAGCCCCCCACTCAAACCCCTGTCTGCATGCCCGGGTGAGTGGTTTCTGCCGCCAGCAGTCACTTGTGGCGTTACAGCTGGGTGGTGGGGCTCTGTGGACCCTGTCCCATTCCCATGCCAGTCCACAATATAAAAAAGGTTGGGAACTACTGCTATAGAATGAAATTAGTGAAGTTTTAATATTTTCCTCTGTTGGATCTGACACTGTCAAATTTGTTGCTTCTCTAAATTCCTACTAGTCTTTCCCAGCCTTTATCTGTAGATAAAATGGAGGTAGCACTATTTTATTTCTGATTGTAACTAAAGTACAGACAGCATGAGATGCTGGGTAGATTTTCTTTAGTGCTGGCCTGATCATAATTAATTTGAGACATACACAAAAAATAATTTACAGGTTGGCAGAGTAGCCTTCCTATAGCCTTGGGCTGTGCTGGGCTTGAACGGTCTGTGGAGATGGCTTTGAAACACCTTAATCCCAGTGCTCCTTGGGAATTAGTCATTGGCATGTGGCTATACTGATTTTTTTTACCCATTGGGACTCCTCCACAGATGCCACCTGTTTCAGTTGTAGCTCTTCTGTGCTGGCAGGCTGGGCCAAAGCAGCTGCATCAGGGCCAAGAATCTGACCTTGGAACTTGATAAACACCTGATTTTTACATTAGGCATTTTTGTATTGGAAACGGTTGTAGATAAGATTGCACATGCTTTTCCATTCTACCCCTTGTAACTTTTCGGTATTTTCACTTGTCCTTGATCTTCAAAGAAATCATTTAATATCCCCAGGCAGATAACAGCTAGGAAAAGGGAGTCTAGCAGAAAGGGCAAGGTTAGACAAACAGAGCTAATAAGTGGGAACATAAGTGGGCAGAGGGGCAAGTGAAAGTCTTTAGAGAACAGTAAATTGGCTTTAGGTGGTGGTGTTCAACGTGATCCTGTGAGTTGGATGTGACGCAGGGCCACTCCATGGGCCAAATCACAGTCTGTGGGTGTGATCTGGCATTCTGGGCTGTCTGCCTGTGCCAACCCAGCAGCACACATGATCCGCAGGGCATGCAGGGCCATGTCACCTGGCCTGTAAAACTCCCCATAGGTATGGCAATTTCATAGAAGGGGAATTGCAGTTAATGCTACCATCCCTCTCCACTGCCAAATATTAGGACCTGTGGGGAGATGCACAGACTAAATGACATGGCCTCACAGGCCAAAGGTGGAGCATCACTGATTTTAGTGATCAGTGGTATCACCCTGAATTGTGCCTTAGTATCATTCTATTACCAATGAGACATGGGCACCGAAGAGGGAAGGAATGGCAGATAAGCTGTGCTCCACTTTCCTCCTTTCAAATTCTAGTGAATACTTGCTGATGAACCATATCAGTCAGGTGATGTTTTGGAACATGAATAGATTAAGATTTTATTTAAAACAAAGAAATTGTTATTGCTAACATCCACAATAACAAATTTGAATACATTCAGACATACTTCAACATAAATTTTGCAGGAAAGTATGAATTCTGATGTTACAGGAGATGAACAAACTCCATGTTATCGTGCAGGCAAGATGGATATCCTAGTGATTAGATGGTGGGGGAGGACATGAGCGTGTGACTGGAATGATGCCTGCTGCTTTTACTATTCTTGAAAGAGAGTTGGACTGTAGGACTTTTTTCATGCTTGGTTTCCATAGTTCCAGGTGCCTTCAGTCACATGAAGTGCACTATCCCTTTATCATATAGGAACCTTGCTAGATAATTACCCATGCCTTTGACTTCTAGGTTGAATCACTTTGGAGTGCTCTGCAAGAGCATAGCCTTGAAGGCTTCTCAGAAGTAGGATGTGATGAAAAATGCTGCAGAATAACGACATCATAATGTTGGCTGGAGAGAGAACTGTAAACTGCATTGGCTTCCTTTTTGCTTCTAGGGCCCAATAAGGTTGCAGTTATTAATCTGTCAGCTCGCTTCCCAGCCACAGGAGAGGTCAGGAGGGGTGGGCAGGCTCCCCAGCGGGGAGAGGGGAGGCTGGGTCCCTTGCTGCTTTTGCCTTCAGCAGGTACCTGTGGCTGCCAGGACATTTGAAGCCTCCCAGGAGTAGGCTGGCTTGCCCCTGGGGCACCACAGGGAGTCAGTAGCAGGGTGACTGGAGAAAGTGACATGGATGGTGCATGGGGCGCTAGAAGCCTGGGTGGGCTCAGGGAAGAGTTGGATCAGGTGCCTCCAACTAGGGTAGCACTTGGCCTGCTTGCAGCCCACCTGGCCAGCCCCAGCATGCACTGCCACCACAGGGAAGGACTGAGGCCCCTCTACCTCTGGGGATGCTCAGCCCATTGGCAGCTCACCCCCTGGCTGCAGGAGAGGTGGGCGGGCTCTGCAAAAAAAGTGACCTGCCTTCAGCCACCAAGACAATGATGTGTATACAATGACAGAAAAATAAAACTCACCATTTCAATTTAGGAGGCATAGAATGCAACCCTGAAGGATTAAATCCTTGTCACATGTACAAGTACCCCTAATGCTCTGTCCCTCAGATAGGAGTATTAGGGGACTGCTGACACGATGCTTTCCTGCCTGGGGCAGGGGGTTGGACTCAACCTAACAGATCCCTTCTGACCCTAAAATCTATGAATCTATTAACTCTATAGTCTTCCCTGTCTGTCTAACAGAGTTGCAATTTTAACTTTTTTGTCCCAACCTAGTAGAATGCTTTTTTCAATCAAGAAGATTTTCATAACTGTGACCATATAGTAGGGTTTTAGGAGCTAAAGGATTTTGTGGCATCCTTGTTGAAGTGATTTGATTAGATTGGTTAGTGTTTTTTTTAGACCTATCTAAAAGTAAAATGCCATGATATTAAAAATGAGAGACGGGGAATCTTTTCCAGTTTCCAGTATGCAGTAATTACTCAGGCATCCAAGTTAACCAAGGATACAAACAGGCATTAATTTCTAGCGATAGACAATTCTGAATAATTTCCACCCCTAGAAACCTTTCTGGGAGAGGGAGTAGTACAGGTGTTCCAGCCTGTGGTTGCACCCTCTTCCCTGCTCCTTGCACCTTCCCCAGCCCATGATCACCCTGGTCTGGGGAAGGTGCATAAGGAGCAGCAGCTGCTCCACTCTTCCCAGTCCATAGCGGGGAAGGGAGGAGTGGAACAGCAGGGAAAGGCTCCCCACAGCAAGGGTTGGCTACTCTTCCTCTCTGCTGCCAGTATCCAAAAGCAGAGGGAATGATGAGGCCAATGTTCCCCACTGCTTTTCCAGTCTGCGGTGGTATTCCTGATTTTTGAGGAAGGCTCAGGGCAGGGCGCAGTGGCAGGTCTTTTTTTTTTTATGTGATCAGGAAGAGTTGAGATGTGGTGAAATGTCTCCCAGCCCCTAAGCTAGAGTCTCCCTTGGTCTGGAGAAGGCACAGAGGAAACTGCTGCTTGACTCCTTGATCACAGCAGAGTTGATCAGAAGCATACAGACATTCATTCTTGAAAGAAACTCCTTTGTGGAGGAGGTCTTCCAGGTGCAAACATGGAAGATTTTTCTGCTACAAAAAGGGTGTTTCCTCCAGAAGAAAGTGACTGAACGCTTGTTCCCTTGCAGTTTCTACTGGGAAACTGGCATACATCACACACGTACGTGGCCCTAATAACTCAAACCTTAACAGTTTAACTAAGTTAAATTTCTTACAGAAAAAATAATTTAGAGGCACAATTTAAAATGTTACTTCTCTCTCTTGGGGCTCATGACCTTTGAATTACTAAAGCAGCGCTCTTACTGTACCTAATTAGCCTCAAAGGATTTTGGGGAACTAGGGCATTTTACATTAGTCTCTCTTAAACTGACATGCAGACTTAACTAGTTTTGCTGGAAAAGTTAAACATTAAACAGTAAAATGCTCCAGAACAAAAAGAATTCTTAGCATTTAGGGGAATGTGGCATGTAACCTCCTACTCTACTTTTATTGGCTTGTCTCTGGTTTAGTGATACGTAAACATACATGTTTATCTTAACAAAACAAAAAAACCCTTTTAATTTGTCAGTAATTACAGTGAATATGTTGTATAGCTCTGCTCTGTTCTTAAGCATGTTTTTAAAACCCATAAACTACTCTTCCAAAAGAAATACAGGCAAGATGAGTAAACAGTATGTCCTAGCTTCTTGTGTATGTACTTCAGCTTACTGGGGAAGGCAGCTATGGTAGTATTCAAGTGCTGTGCCAGAAACTTAGTATGTTCTGAAAGTATTTTTTCTCCTTATTTTAAGAGTAACTTCCCTCAGGATTAACCTTTATTCTCATGATCTTCAATTAAAAAAAAAAAAAAAAAATTTGCAAGAGGTTTCAAAGTCTTTTAAACTGAGGTGTTCTTAGAGTTGGAAATCATGACGAGACAAATCTCAAATCCTGGAACAAATGAATTATTACAACTTCCTGAAT
>NW_017728949.1:44698809-44706135 GCF_001723895.1 Crocodylus porosus
AAGAAAATCTCAAATCCTGGAACAAATGAATTATTACAACTTCCTGAATGCAGAAGTTATTGTAATGGAAAAAAGATGAGACACTTGTGTTTTTATTTTAATGTTTTAATGATTTGTCCTCATTTTTAGCTGGTGTTTTAATGGCAAGGTACTGAGATGGTGTTTGAGGTCTTTAGTTTATTGGGTATTCTGACCATTTGGTGGCACAGATTTTGAAGTATTTCTACTCTGAATAATGGCTATAAGCACAGGAATATACTGTGGTATTTTATTTTCAGTATGGGATAATATTTTTATTTTAGAGAGAAAATATTTTTCCTCCATCTTCATTTTAGCTTAGGCTCTGAGGGTATTTCTACACCAATGTTTAGGGCTGACTTGAGGTCATCCTTGGCCAGCCCAAGCTATGTCATTTGCCCTTCGCCCAGTTACCTTGTACTTTATACCTTGCGCTGCTTTTTTCTTGATCACTGAGATGTATTTTAGGTTCCCTGTGCCATGTGAAGTTTAGCTGTTCTAGAAATTAGGTGTAGGCTTTTTGTCTTCCCTTGTAGGCAGTAAAGACAATGAAGGGGTAGAAAAGTTTGAGGACAGGAACAGGAAATTGTGGTATTGCTGGTGCAGATTTCCTACACCCAAGGCAAGCAGGTAAATTCCAAATGCTGTTGAAAGGAACAAGCTAGGAGGTGTCCCATGGAATCTTAGAAGTTCAATAGAGCTTCCAAGTTTGGGGTAGATCTTAGTGGTTTACATTATAAATGGCTGGTAATTGAGGTGTCAAATGTACGGTCTATGGAGCCACTTTATCTGTGAGCCAGTAGTAGCTGGGGAGTATGGCTGGCAGGAAGTGACTTGCTGCAGAATCTGGTGGACATGAGGTGGTGTTTTACGTCTTTTCGTTTTTCCCCCCACCCCAATCTGCCATGCTTCAACCATATTCTTACAGCTACTCAGCAGGAACTGGGTATTTAGTTAGTTATTACCTCTGTTCATTTCTTTATCTCTTGTATGCATTCTCTCAAGTACTAGACCTCTTGCCTCTCCCTAATCTCCTGTGAAATCTTCCAGTTTTTCTACACCTAGCCTTGGCCCTGAGTTATAGACCCAGCTCCTTTTGGATGTGGGCAACCATTCAGTGATGAAAGACACTTTCTAAAATGAAGGTATTGCTTATAAATTTAGAAGCAAAACAGAGAGAATTTTAAAACATCAGCTTCACACGAGTCTTTCAGGGTACTTGCACCTTATGGCATAGGTGGATTAACACATGGGCCAGCTGGCCCTGGGTCCAGGGGCCCCTGCCAGACAGGGCCCCCCAGATGCCTGGAAGGTGGGTATAGGAGGCCAGTGGGTGGGGGGAGGTGGGGAGGCAGCTCAACATGGACAAAACTGGTGGCTGGGTTGGGCTGGGCATGCACGAAGTGGTGGGCTATGGCTGCTGGGTGTGGGGCGTGACTGCACTGCAGCCCTGGAAGCGGCTGGAGCCACCAGTGGCAGGAAGTAGAACTAAGTGCGGTGCATGGCCAGGACCTGCCAATGGCGGGGCAGCCCACGTGCAGCCAGGTCCTGGCCTAGCTTAGCTATGATCCTGCAAGCTGGCCAGGCACTGCTGCAGCTGGATTGAGCCATGGTGGGACAAGGGGACACCCTTAGAGCTCAGTCTGCACCACATGCACCTGGCAGGCAGAGCTCTGAACCCCTGACACCAGCTGGCCATGGGGCGATATTGTGCATGACTGGTCCTGACCTCTGGCTCCAGCATGGACCTGAGGGTGAGAGTGGCCATGGCTCCTGCCCTGGGACCTGGGGACAACACGTCCAGCTCTGGTTGCTGCTCCCAGTGTGCCAGCAGTGGAAGGAGCCTGCGGCTGCGGGCCAGAGGATGAGTCTGGAGGGAGGCTGGCGGGGGGAGGGGCCAGGCCTGGGACCCTAATGAATCTTTAATCTGCCTGTGGGTAACCCTATCAGGCCCAGCTTTCTTCATATACTTTTGCAAGTGTCTGCATCTCCCCCCTTCAATTTCAACATCATGGTACTTGACTATTATAATCTCTAAAATAAATAAATAAAAAAAATCCTAACTCATTAAATTACTATACCATAAAATCCCTCAACTCCTGAAACTTACTAAAGTGTGTTTTGTGCCTCTGAACAATTCCACCTCTTTTGAGAGAGGCTAACTTTGGGGAGGGGGGGGGGTTGATCTTGTATATCTCTAGGTTTCCAGCTCACTTTACAGACGAAACTAATTTTGCAAATCTGGAATGTATACAATTCTCAAAACTAACAGTTTGGGTATTGTCCTTTCAACAGCCCTGTAGTGAACCATATTTTGTCTTTGTTTTTCCATATTGTCCCTTTATACACTGTGCTGGACTACTTAAACTGTAAACATAACAATAACCAATGTAGGTCATGTGTTGTGCCATCTGTTGTTACAGAGAATCTCTACTTTTGTTACACTGTGTATCATCTCTCTCAGGCAATGCCTATGGCTGCCTAAGTGACCTCTACAATAATCAAGAGGCCTTACACTTGGCAGAAAGACAAAGATACAAAGTTCATAGAACAGAACTGAATTTTAGCTTAGTTGTTTATTATGCAATACTTAATACCTAACTCTGAGAGAAATAAAAATCAAACTATAGGGTTTTTTTTTAATTTTACCTCTTTGATCTCTGTACTTCACTCTGGAATACAACATAGACCAGTTTATGTTGTGCTGGCTATTTGGGAGTGGAGGAGCACTTTGGAAGATGGCCAATTTACTGCTGCCATCACATATTCCATTAGGTCCATTGCACAGAGGTCTGTGTAGTGGATCTGATAGTTCCAGACTCTCCAGTGACCCAAGCAGGTGTCCATATGATGCTTCTTAATAGCAGTTGCCTGTTAAAATTGCCTTTTTAGAAGATCTATGCAAGTGGTATGCAAAAAATAAATAAATAAAAAAGAACTTTTATTAAGGTTAGAAAGTCAAGCACTTTAAAGTTAGAAAATGCTGGAATGTTTGTGCAGCCTTTGTTTGGCTCCTGCATGTATACACACAACAATACAGTCTTCAATCATATACTGTTGTTTTTCTTTTGTCTACAGGCTCCCTTCCTCATTTAGCACACCAGTTTGATGGTGTTCATGTATTGCGTGATTATAACAATACTAACTTTTATCTTCAGTATATGGCCCTGTATCTCATAAGTTGTCTTATAGAAAACAGCCTCCATTGTTCCAGAACCATGGAGCATCCCCAAAGCAAGTCCCTGAATGAGGTAGAGGTCCTGTAAAAACAAGCAAACAAACATGGTCATGTTTGTACACTGTGTACAAAGACTTACCATGTTGCAAGTACATAAGGGATTTAAATTAAGCTTTGCACAGATCAGGGCTGTCAAACTCATCTGGCCTCACAGGCCACAGACCCCCTCTCCCACCATCTCCCCACTAGATCCAATGCTGGATCCTCACTGCATGTGGCACACGTACCCAGAATGGCCGGAACAGACTCTGTGTATAGTGTGGCTTCCAGCCTGGTGGGCGCAGTTGCCATGCTACACATGGTGCCCACCCCACATGTATTACATGTGGTTCAGATCCCAGACATGCAGTGTGGCAGTCCTGGCAGTTGGTCTGGGAACATACCATACGCAGTGCCTGCTCTAGCTGGCCTGACCAGTGCCTTTGGGTGACATGTGCAGTGCTGGTCCCAGGCTGGCTGGAGCAGGCACTGTGTGCGGCACATGTCTCCGAGTGCCTGAAGCAGATGCTACACTTGATGTGGTTCTTGGAGTGGTCTGAACGGGCACTGTGCAGTGTGCATCCCAGGCACTGGTCCGAGGGCTGGTCTGGGTCAATTCAGACCCAAGGACAGACTGTATGTCTGATGCCTCTGGCATAGATTATCTTTATTTTGGTATTTCATGACTTAAATTGTTTGGCCTGAATGCTTAAAGTTCTTAAGTTCAGAGATTTGTAAAAAATAAATTAAAAAAATACAAAAGATCATGATTTTGAGGGCAGTATGAAATTTCTCTCTACTGAATGTGACTAGGGGAAAAAAGCGACCTCTAAATTAATGTTATGGTTTATTTTAAATGGCTCTAGAATGATCATGTATATGTATGTAATTTTCTCAGTCACTTGTATATATTTGAATGTGGGGAATTACTAGTTCTGTTTATTTTTAAAAAAATCAATAAATATCTTTGAAAATATATTGGTGATCATCAAGGTTTTTAAAGGTACAAGTAAATCAACAACATGTGAAGGCACTTTGTGTGCCAACTAACTCAATAGCAGTGAATTCAGGACTTAAGCAAAATGTAAATAATTAGAAATTATAGCTGTTTTGTTTTATTGTAACAGAGTGTGCCACACACGACATGTAAAACAATACTTGTCCATAGTATATCCTTTAATGTGCAAAGTCTGGCTCCTGAAACCCTTACGTGGGCAAAACTCCCAGTAATTTTGCTGTTTGCCTAAGGTCTGGCTATAGTACTAAGTTGTACAGATACAAAGAAAAGACAGACATGCCACAAAATGCTTGGTTCTCTTCCTAATGGGACCTTACAGCAAGGTATATAAACCTGAGAATATACATTATAATATATTCCAATTAAGGAATTGTTAGGAAACTAATATTTATACTGTATCTGCTTTTCATTGCAAGCACATATTCACATATCAAACGAGCATGACTCTGTATTCAAAGTGCTCATAAAGTGAAAAAAATTCCTTTACATTTTGCAGTGGTGTTTTTTTGCACTAGTGTTCAGACTTGGAAGATCTTCGCAGGACAAAAGAACTTTGTTGAAATTACATATGAAAACTACAACTCCAATTTCACTTTTTTCCCCCCTCACCAGTAGAATTTCCGTGTCTTTTTTTCTCATTAAGTAAAGTCTAAATTTAATTAAAGCTTACAAATGCACATAATGAGGTATTTTAAACATAAATTATTTGGAAACATTTTACTTCTGACTCCCTTCCAAAGTACAGGTTTCACCTATTGGTTTCAGTTGAGGTCAGAGAAGGAGGTTGATGGAAGGAGTTCCATGTCTAGGAAGGAGAAATGAACAGTAAATTTTATTAAGATTGTGCTTGCCTAATGATTTAATCTGCTAATTCAATCTCCTAATATTACATTCCCCTCTGTACAGAGTGATTATACTCCTACTTGTAGAACATAGTTACAATTACAAGCACTGTAGATACTGTGGTGGTACTATACTGGTTTCCTGCACTGCAGGAGAAGAACAGTGTGCCTTTGGAGATTTATTTTGCTCCTCTGTTTTTGCTAATTTCACTCGTGGGAGTTTTGGCTACTACACTGGTATTTCTTGCCTGATTTCTATTCCGTTGTTTGCAATGGATTTAAAATTGTACTGCATCACAATATAATTACAGGTTGAGCGAGGTTATTAGTGAAAGGGCCCAGAGTACCCACATTAGGAAATACTTTAGTCGCTAGTGGTATTATTGCAGGCATCCAAACAAACAAAACTAAAAACAAGGAAACAAAACTGGAATTGTTTACATTTAAATACATGTGTTATGAGTGGAAACAGGAAGGTTTATACATCCATCCAGGAGGACATAACATACTACCGACCACATGGGAAGAATTGCTGCAACTTGTGAACATTCTCAGCCCCTTCATGTTTCCTATAGTGAAGATAGTGACATCATACAATACCAATTTTACACGTCCTTACACGTCTCTTATTATGAGAGAAATTCATATTTCTCCAGGATTACAATTCTAATTTTCACAAGGCAGACATGTCCTTCATGTAGCATATATCTTCCCAACCCCCTGCCTTGTCTTTTGTGTTCGAAAGATGATTCTTCTTTCAGTCAGATTCTTTGCAAGGGATTACACTAATCAAGGCTTTGTTTTGTTTGAGGCCATTATGGTTAGGTGGAATACCAAAATCACTGAAGGAAGGAAGTCTTTGTCAGGAATGTATAGTTGCTTGGAAAGTATAATTGGAAAGGTTTGTTTTAGGACTTGCTAAAGAACAGCAGGGCTGTGAATCTTACTGGATTTGGGGCTCGTGTGGTTTCCTATCCCGTTTATTAAGATTCAGATCAACACTGGGTCTCTACATCAATTCTCTGTGGCCTGTTTCACCACCCTATTTATGAAAATTCCCATTGTTATAACATTTGTTTGGGGAAGTATGACATTTATTTGGGCTGACTTTTATATTGTAAATTCCAGATAAGTCCCAGAAATCAACCCTCTTTGCACTGAAATCAGTGGGAGTTTGGCCTTTGATATCAATGGAAACTGAATTAGGTTTCATGTGAATTTAGAAGATGGAAGCTACTTCTTCCCACCTTACAGTAAGAAGGTTTTGGTGCATGAACACTTGGGTTGTACAGAAGAGCCTCTGTAGAATAAGTGTAGCTAAATGGCACGCTAGAATGGCAGAAAGTGTCATGGGGTGCAGGTTTCCCTTGTTTGTGCAGTCTAAAGATGAGGCTGAAGTTGGAACTACAGCCTCATTTAGCACACACACCTGAGCCTGGCATTCAAAAACCATGCTTTGGGTTGGCCAAGGCTTCTTTAGAAGAGTCCCCTGGTGGTGCGGATGTGTGTGTTGGAGTGACCTGAAGTGGGTATTGCCCTATAATCCCAGTCTAATCTCAGTTTTTTATTCAGGACTATGTGTTTGAGGTGCAGTAATATTACATTATGTTGCTGCTAGTGAAGGTGTGCGTGCTAAGGCACACAGTTGACAGCCTGGAGGTTGCAAGTTTGAGGCCGCAGTGGAAGCCGTCGTAGTGCCACCATGTCAGATTCCAACAAATCTGCAAATTCTGCTAAATACACTATCACAGAAGGGATGCTTAAAAAAAAAAAAAAGGAAAGGAAGTGAAGTGAAGGCACATGTTTAATGAAGTTCTAACTCTTTAGCAGGTCTGATTCGTTGTTCATTATTTTAATGGTGAAAGATTAGATTTGAAAAAGGACCTGGCACTAGAGAATAAGGAGCTGGGACTAAGGCACCAATTTCAGAGTCAAAGGAGGGCCGAGGCCATTTTGCCCTTCAGAGGCCTCCAGGTCCTCCTGCCTGCTCCTTCAACCTGAAGGAGAAGGACAGTGCTTAGGTCGCCATGTGCGGCTGTGGGCCGTTTTGTGAGGGGCAAGACCCCAGCAGCAGGCAGAGGATGCGTGAGGCCTGGGCGCTGGGGCGCGTGCGAGTGAGCCCCTCGAGTAAGATGTGCCGGGAAAAACCTGGGTGGAGGCGAGTGGAGGCTGCCCTGGCGTGACCACGGCTCTGCTCGCAGACCGCAGGTGCCAGGAGCCGCGCTGCTGCC